>NC_081330.1:20014545-20317575 GCF_026419965.1 Kogia breviceps
TCAGAAGTGTACTTCTCAATTAATTTTCACAAACTGAACACACCTGTGTAGCCAGCACCATGGTCAAGAAACAACATGACCATCATCTCAGGAGCCCCCTCTTGTGCTCCTTCCAGTCATCACCAACCACTCCCCTCCAAGAGTAACCTCTATCCTAATTTATAATGCTGTATAGAGTAGTGTTGCTTGTTTTTGAACTTTATGTGAATGGAATGATACAGTATAGACTCGTTTGAACCTGGATTTTTTTCACTTAACCTTATGTCTGTAAGATTCATTGATGTGAGTAATGGTTCATTATCCTCGCTGCATAGTATTTCATTGTGTAAATATACTGCAGTTAATTTATTTATCCATTCTATTATTGATTATATTTGGATTTTTTCCATCCAGTTTTTAGCAATAACAAATAAAGCTGGTTTGAATCTTCTTGTACATCTATTTAGGTAAACATATGCATGCATTTCTGTTGGGTATATACATAGGAGTGGAATTGCTGGATCATAGGGTATGTTTGTGTTCAGCTGTTTCATCCCAGTTTTCCTAAATATGTATACTCCTTTTAGCAGTCTATGAGATTTCCATTTGCTCTGCATACCTCACTTGGTATTTTTCTGTCTTTTTTTCATTTTAGCCATTCTGGTGAATATGCAATGGTTATGTAATGGTGGTAGCTATGATTTGTGTTTCCATGATGATTAATGAAGTGGAACACCCATTCCTAATGCTTTGAGATTAGTTCTGTTCTAAATATAATTCCCATTTTACTTATACTTTATTTTAAAAAATTTTTTAAATAGATCTTTATTGGAGTATAATTGCTTCACAATACTGTGTTAGTATTTTACTTATACTTTAGTCTAAGAGTTATTTAGAATTGTGTTCTTAAAAAATTTCCAGGTATAAAGTGGTTTTTTTTCTTTTTAAAGAGTCAATTTTATTTTTTTTTTTGGTTGCATTGGGTCTTTGTTGCTGTGTGCAGGCTTTCTCTAGTTGTGGCGAGTGGGGGCTACTCTTCATTATGGTGCACAGGCTTCTTATTGTGGTGGCTTCTCTTGTTGCGGAGCATGGGCTCTAGGTGCGTGGACTTCAGTAGTTGTGGCACTCGGGCTCAGTAGTTGTGGCTCATGGGCTCTAGAGCACAGGCTCAGTAGTTGTGGCACATGGACTTAGTTGCTCTGCAGCATGTGGGAATCTTCCTGGACCAGGGATCAAACTGGTGTCCCCTGCATTGGCAGGCGGATTCTTAACCACTGCACCACCAGGGAAGTCCCAGGTATAAAGATTTTAGGGAACTATCTTTTTGTAGTTGATTTCCAATTTTATTGCATTAAGAACAATGGACATGGCCTACAGGACGTTATGTTTTTGGAATTTGATATTTCCTTATGGTCTAATGAATGGTCATTTTTTGTGAATATTTGTGTATGTTTAAAAAGAAGATATATTCTCTATTTGTTGAATGTGAATTTCTATATATTAATTGTGTTATTCAATTTTTCTTTTTTTCCCCAAATGATTTTTTTCTTTTTTAAATTGAAGTTTAGTTGATTTACAATATTATATTAGTTTCAGGTATACAATGTAGTGATTTGTGATTTTCATACATTACAAAATGATCACCATGATAAGTCTAATTACCACCTGTCACCATAAAAAGTTATTGACTATATTCCCTATGCTGTACATTATATCCCCGTGACTTAGTTATTTATAACTGGAAATTTGTACCTCTTAATCTCCAACTATTTCACTCATCCTTGCACCTCCCTTCCCTCTGGCAACCACCAGTTTGTTCTCTGTATCTATGAGTCTGCTTGTGTTTGGTAGTTTATTTGTGTTGTTTCTTAGATTTCACATATAAGTGAGATAATACAGTATTTGTCTCTCTCTGACTTATTTCACTTAGCATAATATCCTCTAGGTCCACCCATGTTGCTGCAAGTGGAAGGATTTCATTTTTTATCACTGAGTAATATTCCAATTTTTCTTTATTCTTACTTTTTCTCTACTTGATCTCTCAATTTCTTAGAGAAATATGTTAAATTCTCCTATTGTGATGTGACTTACATAAAGTATGATTTCTTGTACATTTATCAGTTTATGTGTCTATATCGTCAACCTCTGTTCATAAGTGTAGAAAGGTTCATAACTGTTGTATCTTTTTAGTGGAGTGTTCTCTCTTTTTATCAAAATGATGTTTCTCTCTTTGATTCTGAATTATTTTTACCTTGAATTTATATTTTATCTGCTCTTAATATTGCAACACCAGTTTTCCTTTTGTTATCATTTGTCTGGTGTTATCTTTTTCTAGCTCTTTATTTTCAATGCATGAGTCATTTTGTTTTAAGTGTCTCTCTTGCACATAACATCTAGTTGGATCATTTTACTGTCTTTTAATATATAAGTTTAATTCATTCACATTTTCTGTAATCACTGATGTGTATAGGTTTATTCCTGTTTTTCTTATTTTCTGTTATAAAACTATCATGCTTTCACTTTCTTATTTTTTTTCTTTTTCTGCTTCCTATTGAATGGATTGACATTTTTTTATTCCCCCCTCTTTCAAGGTGGAAAATTATACATTTTATTTCTATGTTTTATTAATCACCCTTAAATTTTTAACAGACACATAAAATTTTATATATATATATATATATTTTAATTTTTTATTTATTTATTTTATTTTTTTTTTTGCGCTACGCGGGCCTCTCACTGCTGTGGTCTCTCCTGTTGTGGAGCACAGGCTCCGGACGCTCAGGCTCAGCGGCCATGGCTCATGGGCTCAACCGCTCTGCAACATGCAGGATCCTCCTGGACCAGGGCACGAACCTGCGTCCCCTGCATCGGCAGGCGGACTTTCAACCACTGCGCCACCAGGGAAGCCCCAAAGTATATTCTTTCTAACACTAGACTGAGTAAGTATCTAATTCATCTTCCTGAGAAGATAATAACCTTAGCATGTTTCTACTACCCTCTTCTCTCCATCCCCAATTCTCATATTGACAGTTTTGGATTTGAATCTCACTACTTCCTCTTGGATTCAATTTTCTTCTTTCTGTAATATATCCACCATTCAGTGTGGGTTTGTGGTAGGTAACATTTCTGAGTCTTTGTGTGGCTGAAAATGTCTTTATTTTACCCCTCTTCTTGGTAGAGTTCTAGGTTCAGAGTTATTTACCCTTAGCAATATGAAGTGCTCCTTCTTTTCTTGCATCCCATGTTGCATACGGAAGTCTGATGTCAACTTGATTTCTTATTCCTTTCTGGTAATCTGACTTCTCTTTCTGCTTGTTGGTAGCTTTTAGCACTTTATCCTTGGTTTCTGAAATTGTGTTACAATGTGTCTAAGGGTGTGTGTGTGTGTGTGTGTGTGTGTGTGTGTGTGTTTAATTTATCCTGCTTGGCACTTGTTGGGACTTTTCAATCAAAGATTCATTATCATTCTTCAATTCTGGGAAAAGTTTGGCTATTATTTATTTAAATATTGCTTCCTCTCTATTTTGTTCTATTCTTTTGGAACTTCTCTTAGACTGATATTAAAACTTCTGAGTCTGACTTCTGTGTCTTTGTAGTTTTGTACTTTCTATCTTTTTAACTCCTTGGGTTCTACTGGATAATTTCCCAGTTCAATTTTGCAGCTTATTTGCTTTTCATGTAAATCTAATCTGCTGTTTAGCCCATCTGTTGAGATATTTATTTCAATAGCTTTATTTTAATTTTCAAGATCTCTAATTAGCTTTAAAAATAATCTTCAGTTGGTATTCAAAACCATTTGCTCCAGGTTTCTGGATGTAATATTCTTCCATATCTGTCTGAGAGAACAAACCAAACTTATGTGAAGCTCTTATTGTGATTTTCTTATTAATTTTGTTTCCTCTAACTTAAATTCTTTTACTTATTGACTTTGTTGTTTCTCTCTCTTTTTAACATCTTTATTGGAGTATAATTGCTTTACTTTGTTGTGTTAGTTTCTGCTGTATAACAAAGTGAATCAGCTATACGTATACATATATAACCATATCCCTTCCCTCTTGTGTCTCCCTCCCACCCTCGCCATCCCACCCTTCTAGGTGGTCACAAAGCACCGAGCTGGTCTCCGTGTGCTATGCGGCTGCTTCCCACTAGCTATCTATTTTACATTTGGTAGTGTATTTATGTCCATTGCACTCTCTCATTTCATCTCAGCTTACCCTTCCCCCTCCCTGCGTCCTCAAGTCCATTCTCTACGTCTGCGTCTTTATTCCTGTCCTGCCCCTAGGTTCATCAGAACCTTTTTGTTTTTTTTAGATTCCATATATATGTGTTAGCATACGGTATTTGTTTTTCTCTTTCTGACTTACTTCACTCTGTATGACAGACTCCAGGTCCATCCACCTCACTACAAATAACTCAATTTCATTTCTTTTTATGGCTGAGTAATATTCCATTGTATACATGTGCCACATCTTCTTTATCCATTCATCTGTCTGTGGACACTTAGGTTGCTTCCACGTCCTGGCTATTGTAAATAGTGCTGCAATGAACACTGTGGTACATGACTCTTTTTGAATTATGTTTTTTTCAGGGTATATGCCCAGTAGTGGGATTGCTGGGTCATATTGTAGTTCTATCTGTAGTTTTTTAAGGAACCTCCATACTGTTCTCCATAGTGGCTGTATCAATTTACATTCCCACCAACAGTGCGAGAGGGTTCCCTTTTCTCCAGACCCTCTCCAGCATTGATTGTTTGTAGATTTTTTGATGATGGTCATTCTGACCTGTGTGAGGTGATACCTCATTGTAGTTTTGATTTACATTTCTCTAATGATTAGTGATGTTGAGCATCCTTTCATGTGTTTGTTGGCAATCTGTATATCTTCTTTGGAGAAGTGTCTATTTAGGTCTTCTGCCCATTTTTGGATTGGGTTGTTTGTTTTTTTGATATTGAGCTGCATGAGCTGCTTGTATATTTTGGAGATTAATCCTTTGTCAGTTGCTTCATTTGCAAATATTTTCTCCCATTCTGAGGGTTGTCTTTTGGTCTTGTTTATGGTTTCCTTTGCTGTGCAAAAGCTTTTAAATTTCATTAGGTCCCATTTGTTTATTTTTGTTTTTATTTTCATTTCTCTAGGAGGTGAATCAAAAAGGATCTTGCTGTGATTTATGTCATAGGCTGTTCTGCCTATGTTTCCCTCTAAGAGTTTTATAGTGTCTGGCCTTGCATTTAGGTCATTAATCCATTTTGAGTTTATTTTTGTGTATAGTGTTAGGGAGTGTTCTAATTTCATTCTTTTATATGTAGCTGTCCAGTTTTCCCAGCACTACTTATTGAAGAGGCTGTCTTTTCTCCATTGTATATTCTTGATTCCTTTATCAAAAATAATGTGACCATATGTGCATGGGTTTATCTCTGGGCTTTCTATCCTGTTCCATTGATCTGTATTTCTCTTTTTGTGCTGGTACCATACTGTCTTGATTACTGTAGCTTTGTAGTATAGTCCGAAATCCGGGAGCCTGATTCCTCCAGCTCCGTTTTTCTTTTTCAAGATTGCTTTGGTTATTTGGGGTCTTTTGTGTTTCCATACAAATTGTGAAATTTTTTGTTCTAGTTCTGTGAAAAATGCCATTGGTAGTTTGATAGGGATTGTATTGAATCTGTAGATTGCTTTGGGTAGTAGAGTCATTTTTCCAATGTTGATTCTTCCAATCCAAGAACATGGTATATCTCTCCTTCTGTTTGTATCATCTTTAATTTCTTTCATCATTGTCTTATAGTTTTCTGCATACAAGTCTTTTGTCTCCTTAGGTAGGTTTATCCCTAGGTATTTTATTCTTTTTGTTGCAGTGGTAAGTGGGAGTGTTTCCTTAATTTCTCTTTCAGATTTTTCCTCTTTAGCATATAAGAATGCCAGAGATTTCTGTGCTTTAATTTTGTATCCTGCTACTTTACTAAATTCATTGATTAGCTCTAGTAGTTTTCTGGTAGCATCTTTAGGATTCTCTATGTATAATATCATGTCATCTGCAAACAGTGACAGCTTTACTTCTTCTTTTCCAATTTGGATTCCTTTTATTTCTTTTTCTTCTCTGATTGCTGTGGCTAATACTTCCAAAACTATGTTGAATAATAGTGGTGAGAGGGGGCAACCTTGTCTTGTTCCTGATCTTAGTGGAAATGGTTTCAGTTTTTCACCATTGAGAATGATGTTGGCTGTGGGTTTCTCTCTCTTTTTTATAATTGGAGTAAAATTGCTTTACAATGTTGTTTTAGTTTCTGCTGTACAATGAAGTGAATCAGCTATATGTGTACCATATCCCCTCCCTCTTGGACCTTCCTCCCACCTCCCCCCATCCCACCTTCTCTTTTTTTTTTTTTTTTTTTAGATTTTGAGGGTAGGAGTTTATTAATTAATTTATTTATTTTTACTGTGTTGGGTCTTCGTTTCTGTGCGAGGGCTTTCTCTAATTGTGGCAAGCGGGGACCACTCTTCATCGTGGTGCATGGGCCTGTCACTCTCGCGGCCTCTGTTATTGCGGAGCACAGGCTCCAGACGTGCAGGCTCAGTACTTGTGGCTCACGGGCCTCGTTGCTCCACGACATGTGGGATCGTCCCAGACCAGGGCTCAAACCCGTGTCCCCTGCATTAGCAGGCCGACTCTCAACCACTGCGCCACCAGGGAAGCCCCCCACCTTCTCTTTAATGGTGTGAGTTTTCCTTAAATGTTTGACAGTTCTTGCCTCTGTTTGTACAATCTGGTTGACAGACTAGGTGGATGTTGCTACTGTTTTCTGTGAGTATTTTAGAGGAGAGTAGATCTTGCTGGCTGGAGGACATGGCTAGCTATTCTTTTGGCTGTGGGTGCTCTCTATTACTCTCAGGGTTTGCTAGACTCATGAATAGGGTTGGCAGACTGAGTAAATAAAAGAATTCCCCGTTAAATATCACATCAATTAATTTATTTGTTTTTTTCTAAATTGAAGTATAGTTGATTTACAATATTGTGTTAGTTTCAGCTGTACAGCAAAGTGATTCAGTTATAAATATATATATGTACATGTATATTCTTTTTCAGATTCTTTTCCATTATAGGTTATTACAAGATATTGAGTATAGTTCCATGTGCTCTACAGTAGGTGCTTGTTGTTTATCTGTTTTATGTATAGTAGTGTGTATCTGTTAATCCCATACTCCTAATTTATCCCCCCTTTCCCCTTTGGTAGCCATAAGTTTGTTTTCTATGTCTGTGAGTCTGTTTCTATTTTGTAAATAAGTTCATTAGTCTCATTTTTTTAGATTCCACATATAAGTGATATCATATGATATTTGTCATTCTTTGAGTTACTTCACTTTGCATGATAATCTCTAGGTCCATCCATGTTACTGCAAATGGCATTATTTCATTCTTTTTTAAGGCTGAGTAATATTCCATTGCATATATATACACTACATCTTCTTTATCCATTTATCTCTCAGTGGACATTTAGTTTGCCTCCATGTCTTGGCTAAGTAATGACATTTTAAAAAATAAGTATGTCCCATATACTGCATGTTAAAGTCTTATAGTGTTAGAATTTTTGAATTTAAATTTGAATTTCAGACAAACAATAAATTCTTTTTTCGTATAAGTATGTCCCATGCAATATACGGGGCATAGTTATGGGGAAAAAAGTTCATTGCTTATCTGAAATTCAGATTTAACTGGGTGTCCGTCCTATAATTTGTCTGACAATCTTATACCTAAAGCATTGATGTCTGTTGGATTCAAGCTCCTATACTCATGGCTCCCACCTGGATGCAGACACTACTGTTGTTTGTTGCTACTGCCTGGCCTGTGGAGGGAGGAGGTGGGAGGGCTCTTCCTGTTTCCACCACCTGAGTGCATGAAGCATCCTTTGTACTGGTCTCATCTACCACAGCAGAGTTTTACTGCCTATGTTGTGCTCTAGTTTCTCTCTTTAACACCGTCCCACCTGCTTTATCTCTTTCAAGGATTCCTCTATATTTCAGTGGCTTTGGTGCTGGATAGAGAGATTGCTGCATGTATTAGGTCTTACATCTTGAAATCACTGATCCTGCACCTTTATTACCAGATGATACTGTTTTTATTTCCTGGCATGATCATTTGTTTCTGGTTGTTTGAGGTTTTCTGAAAGGAAGAAACTAGGTATTTGTGTCACCCTAGCAGTTGGGCTCTAGGGGTTAGCAGAACTCCATGAAAGAGAATGCAAGGTAACATTTGGGGAGGAGCAAGACATCTAAGATCTGTGGCAAAGGAAGTAAAGAGATTGTGCCTCTATAGGCAATGGAATCAGTGATGTGGGTTTGAATGCTGGTCACCACTTACTAGCTTTGTGACCTTGGAGTGGTTATTTATCTCCTCTGGACTTCAGTTTCCTCATCTGTAAATGGGGATATTACCTATTTTCCTGATTCTAATATTTTCACACCTCTATATTCGATATGTATCTTACACAATCAGTGTATAGGATTCATATAGGATTTATTAAATTAAAATGAACCTTGGGATTTCCCTTGTGGTCCAGTGGATAGGACTCTGCACTCCCAATGCAGGGAACCTGGGTTGGATCCCTGGCCAGGAAACTAGATGCTGCATGCCGCAACTGAAAGATCCCGCAGGCAGCACGAAGATCCCACGTGCCACAACTAAGACCCGGCCCAGTCAAGTAAATAAATAAATAAATATTTTTTAAAAAATAAAGTGAATCTTAAAATTAATGGCATCTTGAAATCAGGGTACTGTTACCTATTTAACAGAGTTTTGTAAAGATTCAGTGAGGTAATGCATGTGAAGTGCTAGCTGAGTGCCTGGCCCATTGGTAAGTATTCAGTGGGTGGTAGACACTGTTCATGAGAGCATGGGAAACTGGGCTGAGACAGAATGGATCCTGGGGCTTAAGAGGGAAAAGGCCTCTGTGTACCCTGACAATGACAAATAATAAGAATTTTGTACGCTATGACATGCTCATGGGGTAATCCTTTTGATTGGGGGCAGGGGCTGCAGTGGTGCTCCAATAATAATAAAATCAGGCTAGCTTTGCCTGAGGGCTCTATATCAGTATATTCTGTTTAATATATACTTCCTAGTAGTGATATCATTACTAAGCATAAGGAACTATATTAGTCACTTTCTGGACAAGTGACCAATGAGGAACAACTGCCCCTACTCTGGTCTATGGATCTTTTTAATTAAAAATCCAGAGGAGTTTGCACAGAAAGGAAGGCAAACAGTGAACATGTTTACATTCTTTTTAAGAGCTGACTTGTAAAACTGGGAGGGAGGCACATAAGCTTTGAACTCAGTGCAGTTGTGTTTGGGATTTATCTGCATGGTATAAAGCCTACAGTGTCAGGAATGATTGGTTTGCTTTCGGCTTTGTGTGATTCCAAACAACAATTACACCTATTGATCAAAGGCATACATTCAAAACATTAATTTACATTGAGCACCTTAATTTCATAAAATGGCAATAACTGAATTGGCTGCAATTGATTTCCCTTTTGTTTTCAAAAGAAAAATTCTCAGTGCTGTGGATATCCTCAGTGTGATTCAGAACTCAAAGGTGGTTGGTTATCCACCAATATCACAGGGAAGAAATCTCTGCAAACATTGTTAGGGTGCAAACTGGAATCCTAGAGAGGAGGTTGTTCACGTGTCCTTTCTAAAGTTCATCTGCTGAGGTGGGGAACTCTTTCTGGAGTCGCACACGAGGAATGGTGCCCTGGTTAGCGAGGAAGGCACTTTGGCTTCACAAGATGACCGAGTTGGAGGGTGACTTCCCCAGGGCCAGAGTGCCCGCACTCTAAGCTGAATTCATTATGCTTGTCCTAGGAAGGTGAACAAAGAGAGGGGAGGCCTGCTGCTGGGACCAAGAGTGCCATGCAATAGTTTTCCAACTGTATTTGGTAGAGACTTAGGTTCCGTGGGTGAGCCTCAGGAGCTTCTGGGTGCAGAGGTGGGGAAGCTGAGTTTATTGGACTATTGGCTTTATCCTTTTTTAAATTTTAAATTATTTTTAAAAAAATTTTATTGGATTATAGTTGCTTTACAATTTGTTTTAGTTTCAGGCGTACAGCAAAGTGATTCAGTTATACATATACATATAAACATTCTTTTTCAGATTCTTTTCCCATTTAGGTTATTACAGAATATTGAGTACAGTTCCCTGTGCTATACAGTAGGTCCTTGATGGTTATCTACCTTTTATATAATAGTGTGTGTATGTTAATCCCAAGCTCTTGATTTATCCCTTCCCCCCGTGTTGGCTCTATCCTTATTTCAAACACTGATTCTGTGTCGTCATTGTGAACATTGTTCCTAAATGAACTCAGATATAGCCTAGCCTGGTTCTGTCTTTGCTGATGTAACCACCCCCTCAAACACACACATACAGTCTATTTGGCTGACTCTCCTCTTTCCTAGCCATCAAGCAAAGCCTTCCTTTCCTCAGCCTGTATATCTGAAGCCTACCTGTGATGGATAGATTGCACTGATGGACATAATTATTCCAATCTCCCATTGTAGGCAGTGTGTTCTGCCCCATCTCTGGACTCTGGTCTCAACCATGTCATTCTTTGCCCAACAGGATGTTAGGCAACATGTACGAGGGGAGGCTTGGAAAATGCTTGCACATTTCCTCCTGCTCACTCTTGTACACCTGTTCTTGCTTCCTTGCCACATCCCTGAGCACATGCTCAGGCTAGCCTGTTGGAGGTATGCGAGAAACCCAGAACAGAAACACAGGACAGCCACACCACCCCTCACTCAAGCAGAGGCCAAACCAGATCAGCCAACAGCCAGCTCACCTCTGAACATGAGTGACCCTAGCCGAGAGCCCACCATATACAGATGTATGAACAAATGCAGCCTCGATGATCAGAACTGCCCAGCTAAACTGTAGACTGGAGAGAGATAATAAATAAGTGGCTGTCATTTTGAGCCACTGAGTTTTGGGGTGGTTTATTGCACAGCATTATTGTGGCAATGGATAACAGATACATTACCCGCTCGCTGAGGCTTAACTCAGATCAATACAGAGCCTTCCCTAGCAACTCTTACAGAAGAGGATGCTCCTTCCTCAGGACTACAGCACTTACTGCTTGTGTTGCGTATTTGGATTTTTTGATTCTCTCTGCATTCTATTGGAACCATACTTCATTGACTCCTAGATACCATTGGTGGAAAAACACGCCATTATCTAATGAACCACTGAGAAAAATAAAACACCACCAAATATAGGACAGCACGCCATCCATTGGAATACACATCCTAATAAATTCAGAACATTTAAAATGTGTTTCTTAGAATCAACGAAATGCAGTAATTAACTCTTCAGAGTTTTATGTCTTAGTTCTCCAACAAGATTGTCCTTAAGTATAAGTACTGGGTTTTCATCTTCTTTGGGGAACAGCGTAATCAGCACAGCTTTGGAGTGAGGCAGACCCTTGTTCAGATTTTTGTTCCCTCAGTTAACTAGTGGGAGCTGAGGCAAGTGACCTAAATTCTCTGAGCTCTAGGTTTCTCCCTCTAAAGATAGAGATAACAATTCGTATCTCAAAGGGTCATTGTGAGAATTTATTCGATCATGCTAAGAACACGGTGGGCATTTCAAACAACGTTTAATTTCCTTGATTAGGTAACATAGGTGCACGATCAAAATTTCAAAATGTACACAAGGGACCGTAGTGCAAAACAAGCCTCCTTGTTACCACTGTCCCCCCTGTCACTCAGTTTCCCTCCCAGGAGACAACCACGGTCACTGGTTTCTTGATAATCTTTCCAGAGATGCTCATAGTCATTTAATAAACATTAGTTTCTTCCTGACTCTTTTGAACCCTTTGGCACCTAGAGAGCTGGGCCCTTCGTAAGGGCCAAGGTGCGTATTGCCCATTACTACCTGGAACTCTAGATGGAAATAGTACAGGGAATTGGACTGAATAGACTACTATCAAACGTTTCTGGGGAAAAAAAAAGTGTGTCAATCCATCCTCATGTCATTGCTTTTTTTTTTTTTTTTCATAACAGCTAAGTGCAGAAGTTTTTCAATTAACAGAGGGTTCATTACTTGGGTGCAAGTTAATAGAAGTTTTACTGTAACTGCCACTTCTTCGGAAGTGCTGAGACAGGGAATGCAGACTTCACTTACCACAGCTGAAAAGCTAGCCAAGCAGAGGAAACCAAGCTGATAATGTGACTGATATTGTCAACTGCTATACATACGCAGATAGAGGAAAACTGTATTGACATAATAATAATAAATATGTAAAGAAAGCTCATGGTTTACCAATAAAATCATTTACCATGTTGCTGACTTTACTGGAAAAATGATGCTTTATAACCAGTCTCTTGATTTGATTGATACCTAATTAAAAATTCACTAGGCTCAATTTCAAGCATCTCAAACTATAGGAAAGTCACTGCCATACCAATAGAGGCATAATATCATTTAAAACCAAAACAAGTGTAATCATTTATTTAAAGGTTAGAGATAGTTCTGAAAATTGCACAGTTGCATAAAATCTGTGGCCACACACAGAAAAGCAGCGGTGTGGCTTAGTGGAAAGAGCTGGGGGCTCAGGAGGACCTGGTCTCAGTTCTGCCTCTGTTGTGGTTGCACTGAATAGTCTTGGGTACGTCACTTCTCTCTGGCCCTCGGTTTTATCACTGGTATAATGAAGATAATAGTATCTGTTTTTTTAAAACCTTACTGGGTTTTTGTGAGACTCCATAAAATGATGTACGTAAACTAGTTCAAATGGTATAAAACAGTACCCAAATGTAGTTCCTGATACATTTAGTAAGCTCCTACCGTGTGCTAAGGACTGCATGGTGCTAAGGATATGTAGATGAGCAAGCTGAAATCCTTGCCCTCAAGGAACTCATAGACAAGCTGCCAGAGAGGAACGCTAGTGTGGTGTCACTGGAGTCGCCAGAGAAAATATAGGATGCCCAGTTAAGCTTGAATTTGAGATAAAAAATATATAATTGTTAACATAAATTTGTCCCAAATATCACACGAGACATATTAAAAAGTACTCACTTTTTTTCCTGAAATTCTAATTTAACTGGGTGCCCTGTATTTTTATTTGTGAAATCTGGCAACCCTCTGTGTCACACAGCAGTAGAGTTATGTACAGAGTAGAGAAGCTGTGCAGTAGAGAAATGAACGAATTGTGGCTCGAGGTATCAGGGAATGCTTCATGGAGGAGGTGAAAAGAGATGACCAAGCATTTGACAAGTGAACATTATTGTGTGGGGTGGGGAGAGGAGGAGAGGGCATTTCAGGTGGAGAGACCAGTACCACAAGGCAAGAAACTCCTGGGAAAGTGTAAACAACTCCAGGCTTTTCAGTGTTGCTGGAATGTGAAATGTGAGGTAAGGAGTGACAATATTTGAAGTCCCTGGAAAGGGATTTATACAGACTCATGAAGGACCTTATATGGAGTTTTAAGTTTAATCTATGTCCTGTGATGAGGTTGTGAGACTAGCCAAGGGGAATATGGGAATAAATTTTCTAGATGGATGGGTAGGTGGATAAATTTGACCACAAGGACAAAATATTAGGCTTCTTTGACGTAGAGCAGGAACGGATGACAGGACAGAGATTTTTGTTACCAGAAGGTGGGGGTCGGGGGAATGGGGAGGAGAAAATGGAGCTGTTGGATCCTAGAAAGATCAGTAGGGGGCCCTTTCTGAAGCTAGAGGACTAACAAGATTTCTTTAGTAGAAGTAAACTAACGAAATGTAGACTTGACCCAGTAGAGAGTACATATAGATTTTATTACCCCAAGGTGTACTATATAGGCTGAAAAGATAAATAGAGTAGGTTAAAGAAGTGCTCCTAGGGCTTCCCTGGTGGCGCAGTGGTTGAGAGTCCGCCTGCCGATTCAGGGGACGCGGGTTCGTGCCCTGGTCCGGGAAGATCCCACATGCCGTGGAGCGGCTGGGCCCGTGAGCCGTGGCCGCTGAGCCTGCGCGTCCGGAGCCTGTGCTCCGCAACGGGAGAGGCCACAACAGTGAGAGGCCCGCGTACCGCAAAAAAAAAAAAAAAAAAAAGGCACTTCTGGGCTCACTGAACCTTGAGCTATGTCACACTAGTTTCGTTAGTGGACACTGGCTGAATTTCATCTCTCATCTTTCAGCTTTTCTAAATCCACAAAATGCACAATCATATGTGGGAGCCTTGTACCTACCTGTGGTAGAGATTGTTCATTGTCCCCCCAAATATATTCCCCTTTCTTCATCAACAGTAGAACTCCAGTTCTTTAGCTGGTCATGAAGTCATCAAGAATGAGGACTACATTTCCCAGCCAGCCTTGCAGCTAGGTGTGACCATGTGACTAAGTTCTAGCCAATGAATTGTAAGCAGTATGTGCAACATGTAGGAAGTGTCCTTAAAGGGAAGGGCAAACCCTTCCCATTCCTGTTCCACTTTCTGCTGGAGGGAATGGGGTCATTATGGCTAAACCCCAGCAGCCAAGCAGTACTGTGAAATGACAATGGAAATGGAAGTAACGCACAAGATGGAGCAATGGAATAGGAATCTAGGTCTGTGACACAGTGGGGTATTATACCAGTCCTCCCTGAACATGAGTGGAAATGAAGTGCCATGCTGTTGAAGCCATTATTACTTCCTTTTTATTTCCATTTTTTCCAGGCAGAACTAACCCCAACCAGGAATTGCCTAATTGGGTGGTTTTGAGGATTGCGTGTGATAATACAGTTATCACAGTATTGATACAGTGCTTGAGCACAGGGTACTTGCACAATACATATCTAATATTATTAGGAGCTAACCTCGGTAACAGAGAGAGTTAGGGTCCACCAACTTAGTGTGGGGAGTGAGGGATTAACACGGGCATTGTGGTGGGTTGACACTCATATAGGCTGCTGGCACATTCCTTTGGGACAAATGTCAGAGTCTGAGGGAGAGAGGGTTCCCATGTAGTATCTGGAATGTACCAGCACATTCTGGTGTAGTATTTCCGTATGAGATTAAGAGTGCCAGTACAGAAGAGGCCTGCCACAGTGCTGATGATGACACTAGCAGTATAATGGAGGTGGAGTGCTGAAACAGCAAATGGCAGTAGACTCTTTGGGCAGCGACCATGTGGTAGGCTCCGGAAAGAGTGGTCAGGACCTGGTCTCCAGGAACTATGTGGAAATATGGCCTAAGGCACAAGCTGCAAAACACCCCAAGGATCGTTCCCCTTCTATTCACCATAGCTAACTTGAGCCAAAAGGAAGTATGTGGATGAGGCTAGAGTTCCTCCAATTATGCAAGTAGGAACTGAGCCAGAGAAGGATGATTTTGTTCCTGTTTCTTTGTGTGATGGTATCCTCCCCTGGGCTGGTGGCCTGGACAGCACCTGTTGCTCATAAATCCAGGAATGACAGACTGAAACGGAGCCATGAAAGGTCAGAATGTTTACATAGACCTGTAATCCTTAAAATGAAGGGCCTGAAGAGTAATTTCCACACTCCTGCAATAGCCTCCTAAAGAGGCACCTGCTCCCCAACAACCCGCCACCGTGAAATTCTGATGTAACGGGTTCATCAGAGGAACTGAGGAATGTTAAGTTAGTAGGGTATTAACGTGTAAAGGTTTCATGTTTCCTGAACGTTGATTCTAACCTTGATTTGCTGAGTTCCCTTTTCAAATTCATAACCTTCTGGTCCTTATCAGTGAGTAAAATTTAGTCTATTAAAAATTCCAGTCTCATATGTGATTCAGAGGTTGCGCCTTACCCCGTTTCTGTGGAGACAGATGGATAGGAGAACTGGAGTAGGTATAGGGGTGTGGTGTTCACCCCCATTCTTCTTCCCCTTCCTGCTTGTCCTTTGGCTCCTTTGCTTTTGCTCTCTCCTTTAGCTGTCTGTTGGGGTAGGGAGATGCCCCTGGCCTCACCCTGGTTAGATATGCTTCTAGCTCTTGCTGGTAGCTTCTGCTGCTGGGCTACCATCTGTGAGCGCAGGCAGTATATGTGGCTTTCATGGGAGTGGTGGCTAGCTCCACTAATGCATCCTCTGTGACTGCGAACTCACTCAGAGAGGGGCAGCTGGTCTCTCACAGTCATTCCCAGAAGCCCACGTGCCCAACCTCGTCACTAGTTGGGTCGCCATGACTGTTGGCCCTGAAGCTGTCTGGCTCCTCCTCTTCTCTCCCACGATCCTTCATGTGGAGTCACACAGCTGCTGTGGTCCTTTTCTATGACTTTCAAGGGCAGCAGGGATCTGGGGGCGGGAGTATCATCCTGTTCTCCTCCAAGTTACATTACACTACAATCCTTTCATATCCTACTGGGATGAAGTATTCCAGCAAGTCACCTGCCTTCAGAAATGTCCAGGTGAGGAGCAGGGCCAGCCTCAATATTCACACACACCCTCTGCCTTGAGAGAATCTATATCACACTCTTTTAAGTATTCCCATACTGTTTCACCCAAAGGTATGAGAGTAAGTATGCAGGGTCTACTGGACGATCCCAGTCTGAAGATACCAGTCTCCTCTTCTTACAGATTCTCCTCAGATCTAAGAAAGCTTCTCTTGGGGTCCATCCCCTACTTCACTTGCCTTTGGTGGTGGGAAGAGAAAAACCTTTTCTTCTTTTCCACCAGGCTGAAAACTCTAAAGTTGCTCGCTCCCTTCCTCCAGGTCTCAGGGGACTAGACTTGAGGTGGAGGGTCGTAGAGGATAGTAGATGATAGTATGTCCAGTAAGCCCTGGGGAAAATATCTGGTCTCACTTGTTGGTGGCTCTCTTTAGACTATGAGAGAATCTAGGCTACAAGACACTTCAAGTCTGGAGCTAGAGCGCCTGAGTTCAAATCCTGAATTTTCTACTTACAAACTGTGTGTTCCTGGGCAGTTCGCTTACATTTTCTGTGCCTCAGTTTCCTCATCTCTAAAATGGGGATAATAATAAGATAATAATAATATATATATCATAGAGTTATTGCGAGGACTAATTGGCTTAAGGTTTGTAAACTGCTTAGTACAGTGCCTGGTACATAATAAATGTCATGCAAGTTTGTTGTTATTATTATTATTACTTATCTTCAGTTTTGGACCATAGTCACCAATTTGGGGGCAATAGAAGTCCCCTTCAACATTCTGTTATGTTTGATGGATGGATTATAAAACCAACCTAGGAACAGGGAAGGACATTTGGAATTGCATATGGAAATACTTCTAGCTAAAGCGAAGCTGAGCAAAGAAACAAACTCACTATATCTACTTGAATGTCCCATTAGAAAGATCAGGAAAATAATCTTGGCTGGATCATTGCTCCATCATCCCTAGTTGGTAAATCAAGCAGGCTTCCCTCTGGCAGAGGAGATGCTATGTCAGAGGAATATATTCGTTCATATTAAGAGCCAACACATTCTTAATAAATGCTCCACATGCACTCAAGTGAATTAACATGCTGCATAAACTCTGGAAGGATTTTTCTAACTTTCCACTGGATAGGAAAGCTTGTTTTATTAATATATTGAATAATAGCATTCTGTAAACAATTCATACTTTTTAGATTTGCTCCTGTTAAAGAATGCCATACTTAAGTGCTTGGAATTGACACTTGAAAATTAAATACTGCTGCAAATAATGGGGAGATTGTAGATGTATTTTATACCTCTCTTTCCCAAACCAAAAGGTCTCATAAATACAATCTCTAAAAGTATTGGTGGGGAAGTTAACATAACTGTACAAGCAATAAGCCTGACCTTTCAATGTAATTTATTTTTGATTTGCTCAATCCTTTTTTATTAAAACTAGCACATCTGAAGCAGAATTAAACCCTATTATAACAGGTGTGTGATCGAATCAGGTGCTCCCTGCCAGCGACCCACTTTATTAAAAGTTACTTTGTTTCAGGGAGGATAACCTGATCAGGACAGTGGGATGCCTTTGGAAGATTGGGGACAGCAGGGGAAGGACAGTTTTATTTTCCTGCAAGCACCTGCTGTTACCAGTGAAATCAAAGAATATTTATGAGCATTTCTTTTGTGTTTGAAAAGCCATGGTTGGGATGTAATCTTTCCTCTGTGTTTATAAAGTTTATTTCTCTACGGGGTTACTTAGACCCAGGAAGACAGGTGGATCATAAAGCTGTTCTGTATCGTGACCCACGCATTACTTAGCCTGTGATCATTTTCATGTGCAGCATTTTTACTCTAGCACCATTGGAGGGGAAATAGCCTTTGACACACTACTTAGATGCAGATCCACTTGGTAGAAGCTAGCTTTTAGTATTTGACCTATGTCAGGGAATCTAGTTCTATTAGGTCTTTCAACAAGATTTAGAATTTGAAAGCATCACCCCACTGATGAGTGGTTTGACCTGTTTTCTCTTGGTTTCATCTTTTGGTTTCTAGAACCTTTTCTCTGCCTAGTCATCTCACTACCCAATTCCATCTCCACCTCTTCCAGGAAGCTAGTCCTGACACACTCCTGCCCTTGATGACCTCTTCCCCCCTTCCAAATCTGATCACAAATAGTTTATATCCATCAACTAGCCACTGATCTGAATGGATTCGTCGTAACTCCCCCATCAACCTGAGGACTCCTGGAGCGTAGAAAGCCAAGCCAGCCTAATTTCTCCTTGTAGCGAGCTTGAGGGCATGTCTGGGCCGATTAAGGAAAACGATATGACCACAAGGTGGCAGTAATACACAATAAGATCGATTTGGGTGCCAGTTTGACAGGTCTGCAGGTGGAGGTGGGGGAGTGTCCCTCACAGCATTAGACCTTCCCTAGGCTATGGTACAAGGGCCACCACCCAGAAAGGCAGGAGGGCAAGGAACTTCCAGGGAAGCGGGGAATTGGAGAGGGAGTTTACACATCTAGGTGATGTTGCTCAGCAGCATGATGGGAAGCCTCTGGGTCAGAGAGCTCTGAAGGGCAGCGTGGCTTGCCGTCTTTTATAGCCATAGGGTTTATTTCACCTGTGGCTAGCAGATGTTAGGTGTGCAAGGTATGTGCAAGGTATGCAAAGCAGGGAGGCTCTAAATGGCCAAGTATCTGTCTTTTGGGGGCTATATTTGAAACAGTTGGATGTGTAAAAATTTGAATTTGTTGCCTATTGGCTTTTTAAAATTGAAGTATAGTTGATTTACAATATCGTGTATAGCAAAGTGATTCAGTTATACATATATATATATATATATTTTCTTTTCAGATTCTTTTCCCTTATAGGTTATTACAGAATATTGACTATAGTTCCCTGTGCTCTACACTAGGTCCTTGTTGGTTATCTATTTTATATATAGTAGTGTGTACATGTTAATCCCAAACTCCTAATTTATCCCCCCTCCCCTGCACCTACTGGCTTTTGAACCAACAGATCCCAGCCTGCTATGAAGAAGTCAACATCATGGGGCTAATATATAGGGAACATCTTTGGCTCACTTATACAACATCTTTTAGTACTTTTAGTACTGTTGAAGGCTACTACTCAATGGCTGAAAACAAAAGCTAAGTTTATTGCTTGCTTAAGTAAGGGAGAGCTTCACTTGTAAGGTGTAGATGCTCTAAGAAAAGCAGAGAATTTATATAGGGTTTTGGAAAGCATGGAATTTGGGGATTGGTGAGCTTCAGAAGCAGAAGTGCTGAGGAACTTACCATCTTTAGCTATAGCAACATGGTGACTGGAGTGTATCTGCTGTGGACTGGCTGACTTTCCCAGGCATGGGTTTAGCACTGATCAGTTGACTTTCAGAAGCATGACTACTAGCACCAAATGTCACTGACAAAAGAAATGGGTGTAAAACTGGCTCTAAGGGTTACTTGTCGCTATGGCCAAAGAACAAATCAGTTTTTTCTTAGGAGAATGGGAAATTTTGATTCTCAGCACCTAGCACAGTGTTTTGCAAACAGGGAGCACTCGCAGAATAAATGAGCAGCATATGTGTATCATTTAAAAATACACTGGCTGGGCTTCCTTGGTGGCGCAGTGGTTGAGAGTCCGCCTGCCGATGCAGGGGACGCGGGTTCGTGCCCCAGTCCGGGAAGATCCCACGTGCCGCGGAGCGGCTGGGCCCGTGAGCCATGGCCGCTGAGCCTGCGTGTCCAGAGCCTGTGCTCCGCAACAGGAGAGGCCACAACGGTGAGAGGCCCGCGTACCACAAAAAAAATAAAAATAAAATAAAAATACACTGGCTTCTAGTCTCCCTAGTGTTGAAGCCCCTCCCTGGGGGTTATTTTATTTATTTAAAAATTTTTTATTTATTTATTTGGATGCGCCAGGTCTTAGTTGCGGCATGTGGGATCTAGTTCCCTGACCAGGGATCAAGCCTGCACCCCCCCGCCCCGGCATTGGGAGTGTGGAGTCTTACCCACTGGACCACCACGGAAGTCCCCCTCCCTGGGGTTTAAGTGTGAAAGAATAATGGTGTCCACCGCATGTCCTCATCTTTTTAATTCCCAACCAACGTACTTTCACATCCGTCATCTCCCTTGATTACTCACTAGCCTCTTAGGCTGGGAAGGAAAGGAATATTGCTATCACCATTTGTAAATGAGAGGTGAAGTGAAATGTCCAACATCACAAAGTGTTGGATCTTTGGACTCTACATTTCTTGGCCTCTTTTAAAGAAAGTATAAGGCCAATAGCGCAGAGATTGCCATTTGGTATGCAGAGATACTGGTGCTCTCACCCTCAGGTGGGGCAAGGCCTGGAGTGGTCAGAAGCCTGGCCACTTGCTCTGGCTGCAAGGAGCCTGTTCCATTTTCCTCAGTATGCTGACAAACATTTTCATTTTCTATGTGTGTCCTGATGTGAAAATGTGGGAAGCACTGCCCAGAAGTGTCATTTAGTGCAGCTGTGGACCTGTTCAGATTGCACATAACTCTCTATGAAATAATAACACCTTACATAAGATTGTTATGTGAGAGTTTACAAAGAAGTTTCATACATGTCAGTGTCTCATTCAGTCCTCACATTGAGCCTGTTATGTAGACAGGACAGAGATTAGTATGATTTAAACCTACATTTAAAAAAAATAAAAGAGGGACTTCCCTGGTGGCACAGTGGTTAAGAATCTGCCTGCCAATGCAGGGGACACGGCCTCAATCCCTGGTCCGGGAAGATCCCACATGCCGCGGAGCAACTAAGCCCATGTGCCACAGCTACTGAGCCCGTGTGTCACAACTACTGAAGCCTATGCGCTTAGAGCCCGTGCTCCGCTACAAGAGAAGCCACCGCAATGAGAAGCCCGCGCACCGCAATGAAGAATAGACCCCGCTCGCCGCAACTAGAAAAGGCAGCAACGAAGACCCAATGCAGCCAAAAAAAAAAAAAAAAAAAAAGAAGAAGCTTTTTAAATAAATAAATAAATAAATAAAAGTTGGAAATTAGAAAAGAAGAAAAATTTAGTTTGGTCATCTCAAATACTTTTACAATTTTGGTAATATTTTTAAAAACAGGAATATCATTTTCTAACATAATAAGAATAATACTGTGCATATAACTTATTATCTGGCTATAGTGTAAGCATTTTTCCATGTTATAATAGCACTTTATTACTATTTTTTTTTTTTTTTGCGGTACGCGGGCCTCTCACCGTTGTGGCCTCTCCCATTGCAGAGCACAGGCTCCGGACGCGCAGGCTCAGCGGCCATGGCTCACGGGCCCAGCCGCTCCGCGGCATGTGGGATCTTCCCAGACCGGGGCACGAACCCGTGTCCCCTGCATCGGCAGGCGGACTCTCAACCACTGCGCCACCAGGGAAGCCCTACTATCATTTTTAATGGTTGCAAAATATTCTATCAAGTGAATGCACAATAATTTATTTAACAGTTCCTCTATTGTTGCTTCCATATTTCTGTTATTATAAATTCTTTCACAATGACTAATCATGGGAAAAATACCCCTCTACCACCATATTTCAGATTACTTCTAGAGCTGTAGAAATTTATTTAACTTTAGTTGTTCGATTTTTAAAATTAAAGATTTTTATACATAGAGACAAATTGTTTTTCAAAAGGCTAACACTCCCACTGCGAATGTATAAGAGTAAGTTTAACCACAATTTTGCAGGTACTGTCATCCCTGTATTCCAGATGAAGACATTGACGCCTAAGGTCACACAGCTAGGAAGTTTCCCAGCTGGCAATTTATGTGTTTAACAAACATATATAGTAGATACTAGGTGCCAGGCCCTCTTCCAAACACTTTAAAAATATTAACTCATTTCAAACTCAGAGAAACCTTCCATAGTAAGTACTACTATCATATCATTTTTTCAGGTAAAGAAACTAAGGCACAGAGAAGCTAAGTAACTTGCCCAAGGCCACACAGCTAGTAAGTGGCTGAGGAGAGATTTAAACCCAGGAAGTCTGGCTCCATAAATATATAGAGAGAACTGACAACAAAATTGTGAGTAGTGTAAGAGACCGAGGATAAGAATTCTTGTCATGGCTAACTCACAGGATGTTTGAGAAGAAGAAACAGAAAATGGAAATGAAAGAATTTTGAAAATTGGGAAAGGTTGTACACATAGGGAATATTATTACTACTTTAATTTTGGAATATAATTTATAATCAGTAACTCTATGTTTCCCTTTAGGTCTTGCTTCTCTTGCTCCTTCCTCTCCTCCTCCTTTCTCCAATTATTATCAAGTGCTAACTGCATATCCAAGAGCCTTATATTCCCTCCTCCTTTCTTCCTGCAATGCTTTGTTGGAGTCTGTCCTCTGTAGCACTGCTGCTCTCCTCATAAGAGGAGAAAAATTCATGTCCTTCATAAATGAAGGAAGAATAAAGAAATTCCCATATAAACAAAACCAAAGGACTTTGTTGCTAGAAAACCTGCGTTACAAGAAGTATTAAAGGAAATTCTTCAGGTTGAAAGGAAGTGACACCAAAAGTTAACTCAAATACATGCAAAGAAATGAAGTATGTAAGTATAAAAAATATATATTCTCTTTTTTCTCTTAACTGATTTAAAAGATAATTGCATAAAATACTAATTGTAAAATAGTATTGTTTGAATTCAACATATAAAGTTGCAACATATATAACCATAATAGCACAAAGCAGGGGAGAGGGAATAGATCTATTTTGAGGCAGGGGAATGACACCAGAGTATAACTCAATTCTGTAGGAAGAAATGAAGAGTGCCAGAAATGGTAAATATGAAGGTTAATATAAAAGGCTCTGTATTTTCTTCTTTATTCTCTTAAATTCTTAAAAAAAAAACAAAGATTTATACAGCAATAATTATTACACTATATTTTTTGTGTTCATAACATCTATAGATGTACAATATATAACAGTAATGGCACAAAAGTGGAGAAGAAGGGAGCTATATTGGAGCAAATTTTCTATATTTTACTAGAATTAAGTTAGTAAAAATCTGTAAGTAGATTTTGCTATGTTAAGATGTATGTTGTAAATCCTAGACCAACAACTAATAACATAACTCAAAAATATAGTTAAAAATCAAATCATTAAAGGAAATCAAAATGGTATATTAGAAAATATTCACTTAACTTGAGGACATGGGGAGGGGGAAGGGTAAGCTGGGACAAAGTGAGACAGTGACATGAATTTATATATACTACCTAATGTAAAATAGATAGCTAGTGGGAAGCAGCCGCATAGCACAGGGAGATCAGCTCAGTACTTTTTGACCACCTAGAGGGGTGGGATAGGGAGGGTGGGAGGGAGATGCAAGAGGGAGGAGATATGGGGATATATGTATATGTATAGCTGATTCACTTTGTTATAAAGCAGAAACTAACACACCATTGTAAAGCAATTATACTCCAATAAAGATGTTTTTTAAAAAAGTATCCAAAAAGTCTAAATAAAATTCTAACAAATCAATATCAGTTTTCTGATTTAAAAAAAAAGAAAATATTCACTTGAGAAAGAGGACAATAAAGGAGTAACAAAAGAACAAAAGAGATATGATATATAGAAAATAAATAGTAAAATGACAGACATGAATCCTACCCTATAGTTGATTACAATAAATGTAAATGGATTAAACACTTCAACAAAAAGGCAGAGATTGTTAAATCGGATTAAGAATAAACAAGATCTAACCATATGCTGTCTTCAAGAGGTACACTTTAGATTCAATTATACAAATAAGTCCAAAGTAAAATAATGGGAAAAGTAATACCACTCAAACAGCAATCATAACAGAGCTGGGATCGCTTTGCTAATATTAAACAAATAGAGTTTAAAACAAACAAAAAAATACTAGAGATGGAGGGGCATGTCACAATGATAATAGGGTCAATCCATCAGGAAGACAAACAATTATAAACATATATGTACCTAACAATAGAGTTCCAAAATACCTCTAGCAAAAACTGACAGAATTAAAGTGAGAAATAGACAATTTGACGGTAATTTTTGGAGACTTCAATACTCTACTTTTAATAATGAATAGAAGAACTAGGCAGAAAATCAGCAAGGTTACATAAGGCTTGAACAACACTATCAACCAACTTGGCCTAAGTGACATCTATAGAATAATTCATGCAACAGCAGCAGAATAATCTTTCCATGGTTAGTATGGGCACCTCAGTCTAGTGCTTTGCAACTCACTAAGGTCAAGCCTCTTTTATACAGCTTTCTTTCCAACATTTATGGCTATTTAAAAGGCACCTTCTTCCCATTTGTTAGTAACATGAAATAAATTTTTGTTTTGTTTTGTTTATTTATTATTTTAAAGACAGGTTATATTCCAGGAATGAATACTCATTACAGCTACAAGGAAGTGACCATGACTGACAGACTATTTTCCTATGCTTCCAGCTATAGACTTGAAAAGTAGGGAAGGCTTCTTCAAATCTACTGGAAGCCAGTTAATTACATCTGATACCTTAATGTAGAGTTAGACAGTGGTATGGGATTCCCTTTTTGGTTTTGATTTTAAAAAGTATTAATAACAATTTCAGAGTAATACAAAAGTAGAGGGAACAGTACCAGACCCTCAGGTACCCATTACCTGCCTCCAACAATAATCACCTCGTGGTCACTCTTGTTTTATATATACCACCCTACCTACTCTTTCCAATCTTAATACCAAATTATTTTCAAGCAAAATTCAAGGTATAATATTATGGAAAATCCTTTTGTAAGTTCACCAAGTCAGGGGATGAAGGTGACAGAGGTAGATGTTGTGAACATACTGGGTTATAAGTTAGGAATTCCAGACCTGGATCCTGATTATTAAGAGATGCTGGGAAAAATCTTTTCCTTTCTCATCTTGGCCTTATCATCTTCATCCATGAAATGAGGAGAATTGGTCTCTAAATTAGTGGTTCTCCATCCTGACTGCACTGATCATTGGAATCGCCTGGTGAGCTATGAAAAATTATGGAACCTCTTGGGAGTTAGGTCTGGCTTTAGTATTTAAAGGAAAAAACCCTCAGGTGATTCTAACGTGAAGCCAGGGCTAAGAAACAATGACCTAGAATAGTCTCTGTGATAGTTACTTTTATGTGCCAACCTGGCTAGACTGTATTACCTAAGTATTTAATCAAACACTAATGTAGATGTTGCTGTGAAGTATTTGGTAGGTGTGGTTAACATCTGTAATCAGTTGGCTTTAAGTAAAAGAGACTATGCTTGATAATGTGTGTGGGAGCCTTCTAATTAGTTGAAGGCCTTAAGAGCAAACACCAAAGTTTCCTGGAGAAGAAGAAATTCTGCCTCGAGACTGCAGCATCACCTCCCGCCTGAGTTTCCAGTCTGGAAACTACGGATATTGTAGTTTCCAGACTGGCCTACAGATATTGTACTTGACAGCCCTTAGAATCATGTGAGTCATTTGCTTTAAGTAAATATCTTTTACATATAATATTGCATATATCAATTCAATTTCTCTGAAGAACGCTGGCTGTCTTCCTCTGCATTTCTAAGGTTTTCTAGTTTCCATTATGTATCCCTGCTCCTGTCAAAACCAGTCTTGCCTTTCTGAAATCTGTCTTTGTCAGTTTAAAGATTTATTGAGAGGTTACTATTTATTGAAGAGTTACGATGTGCTCAGCAGCATGCTTAGTCTTTCCCCTTACCAACCTTGGTTGCTGTATTACCTGAGCTGTCTCTGTCAATGTCTGTGTGAGAGTACTTACAAAATAGTAGATAACATACATTTCATTCCTTTTATCCCATACTTGTATTAGATTTGTATTAGTGCCTTGGGTCACAGAGCATTAGCAACTAAGAGATCATTTTTTGTCCCAATTGTTATTGTTTTTATTGCCCATCGCCTGCTTTCTTTTGCTCCAGATGTATTTTTCTTAGCCCTGGAGACAGGATTATTTATAGTACCTAGTGCTCAATAAAAAGCACTTATGTGTAAGGATAGCATGGAGTAAAACTTGATTGCTGTAAATTCAAATTGCACCTTTTCTCTGAAATCTCAAGGGCTCACCTAGGGACTATCAAAATTGAGAGTGAACCCAGGAGGTGAGCATTAGTGGGAAGAGGTCTAGATATAAACCCTTGCTACTCAGTCAGTATGTAGCCTTTGGATCAGCAGGCATGGTGCTTGTTAAAAATGCTGAATCTTGGGCCCCTTCCCAGACCTACTGAATCAAAATCTGCATTTTAACAAGATTCTTAGGTGACTGATATGCACATTAAATTTGAGAAGTGCTGTTCTAGTCTGCATCTTTCACCTTATTTTAGCTGTCCCATTTGTGGTCAACCATTCACTTTGTGACATAACTTTTGGGGTTAGGTCTCTAACTACAGCCTGGGTTGGGAATTTGGGAAGGACTGGATCAGGGCTCAATCTAGGGCCATAAAATAGAACAACAACAATAACAAAACTGGCCTTGGAATCATAGGTATTGGCTTCCTGAAAACCTTTTTATTTTTCTCTAATTCATCCCAACTGCTATTTGTTTGTTTGTTTGTTTGTTTTTTCTGTAGAACAATGATTTTAAGTAGTACCATCCCATGCCCTTTTCTTTTTAGGTTGTTTTTGCTCTTTTCTCATTTGCCACGTCCCCTCACCCTTGTCCTAAGTATGGTCCTGCGACACACTCAGGCCCACTGTTGTCAGAGAAGATTCTTTCGGATGTGGCCAGCGACTGAACCACTGGAATTCTCCAACTGATGCAAAGCAAAATGCCCCCAGTTAGGCCAGTCCTTCCTACACCATCCCCACTCCCTGCTCTTCCTCCCCCACAGAAAGCTATGTTCCCCTGCTTCTGGAACGTAGCCTAGTTTATCAAATGAAGCTTGACATTTGGGGACATTCTGGGAATTCATTTTAGACAAAAATCCAAGCACAATTCATCCTCAGTCCTAATTGTGCCAGTCAGCCTCCAGGAAGACCAGGTCCTTCATGAAAACTGCCATCACTCCCTCCACTGGGCCTGATACATTGAATTTAGGGCATCTTACCTACTTGGATGGGTGTTTGAGTTAGCATTGTATGGACATCTTTCTGGAGCATATTTTTACTCCTTATTAAGTAATTTAAAACATTTGAAAAATATAAACGGCTGTGTTGTGGAATACAGTATAATATTTATATGAATTTTTAAGGTAGAACACAAGACTTCAAAGAAAATTCTGCTTGTGAAAGTACTTCAAGCTAGGCCCCTATATTCCTTCGGAAATAGGTATCTACTCTACTCTACCATTAGGGATAGTTCAATGGGCAAGTTTAAGAAGCACTGGGTGTGCCAAGAATTATGCTAGGTGATGGGGATACAGAGATGACTAAAACCTAGCCACTGATTTCCAGGATCTTAGAAAGGAGGATATGAAACATTCCGAAGTAGACATTGAGGTCCTGGAGGGCAGGGACTATCCTCTAATTGTTGTTGAATCAATAAAACAGTTTTCTCCTTGTATAATGATCACTTTCTTTAACAAGTGTTGGCTTAGTTCCTCACCTTGTGGACCAGGCCGTGTGCTGGAAGCTGGGGATTACAGCGATAAATCAGGCACACGCCTGGTCCTCAGGTAGACCTTCTGGTGGGTGAGACAATCAATGAAGCAGAGACTCACGGGAGGGCACCGTATCCCTGCTAAGGAGCGCCAGAAGCAAAGGTTTCTGGAAGGAATGTATTCCACATGGGGTGACATTTAGGACTGAATAATTTTAACTTTGCAAAATATATCACTTAAAACAATAAAAAATATGTTATCAATTATGAAAGGAGAAGCCCTTTTGTTTGTTTCACAGAAGTGAGTTCATATGTAAAGGAAGTTTTTCGTGGCATCTCTGACAAACCCGTGAAAACAGCCCAAAATGAACAGCCTAGTAGTGGGGAAAGGGGAAGGAGGAGAAAAAAATTCCATGGGGGAAACTAGAGAGAGGAAACTGCTTTCTCTCCCACCAGGACTACCAAGAGATATGATCTTACCCATCAGAAGATAATTCTAGATTAGGAAGCAAAACACCTTGGTTCTGGCAAAGTGACTCAACTTTCTGAGACCTGCATTTCCTTATCAGTGAAATAGCACTTAACAAAGTTTGCCCTGCCTCCCTTATGGGTTGTTAAAATGATCAAAAGAGCTAAGATATGTGAAAAATTCTAAGATGCTAAGGCTATATACATATAAGGCGTTTCTATGATATGATTTCAGGGGAACAGGAAAGGCCTCTCGCCTTCCCCAAACTCCTCTCACCTATGGGTTAAAAACTAAAACTTGAATAATTCCTTTGCAATAGGGGAAATAAATATTTAACACGAACTGTGTGACAGGTTTGGGGCTGGGAATTTTAACAGATCTAACTCAGTTAATCCTTATAACAGCATTGTGCTATTATTCCCATTTTACAGATGAGTTAGCCTGAAGCTCAAAGTGATAACTTTCCCAAGATCACATACCTAGCAAATGTTGGAGACAAGACCAAAATTTAGGTCTATCTGAGTCTTAAATTCATCCCCTTAATTATGAAGCCATTCTGATTCCTAAAGTTGATATATGCTAAATTGTAATTTCCCCTAGAGGAATAACTCAATCTCAGTTACTCAGTGGCAGAGAGCTAAGTGTGAATGAGTTTGTCAACTCCTTTTCTAAGAGCAGGTTTGACTGGTGTTAAAAGATGGAAGCAGAGGGCACTGCATACCATTCAAGGAGGGTGGGGTGGCATTAAAAATAGAAGATGGAGGGGAAAGAGAAAGGACATCGGGAATCGGTCAAGATAGCTCTATGACACAGCTATGTGACTTTGGGGCAGATATTTAGCTTATTTCAATTAAATGAGAAGAAGTTGAAGAGTTTTAAGGATTGAGGTGATACTTGTGGGGTCATCATCTGATGTTTTGTTATGTCCAGCCCTCTATGTCCTTTGAAGGACTGTCCTGCCATTTCCTATGATTCTGGTGGGGTCGTTAATCATGATGCCCCTCTAATCCTGCCTATAGTGGTGATGGTATAATCTAGGATAGGCCATTTATAGTATTGATATCTTATCCCTTGGCAGCAATGGTCTAGAGATGGGCAACAGATCTAAGCGAGATCAACCATATGCCTTCTGTGGATTGACTTTTAGCTACTGGGATGGATATAAACTTTTTTTTCTATTTGGATTTCTAAATTGGGAGCATTTAAACCTGGTGCTATGGGCAGTCATCTTCCCTTGCACATGGAGAGAGTTGTCTACAGGGTGAACCCAACACACAGAAGAGAGTTGAGAAGGTAGAGTACGCGAGCTCTTCAATCCACCTGTGCCTGAAGCAGGTTACCTTTTGAACTTCCCAATTTATAAGTCCCTTATTTTTTAAAATCATTTTTAAATGATTTATTTATTTTTAAAATTGTTTAATTTTATATTGGAGTATAGGTGATTAACAATGTTGTGATAGTTTCAGGTGTATAGCAAAGTGGCTCAGTTATACATACACATGTATCTATTCTTTTACATATTTTTTTCCCATTTAGCTTGCTACATAATATTGAACAGAGTTCTCTGTGCTATACAGTAGGTGCTTGTTGGTTGTTTAAGCAGATTGCATGGGATTTCTCTCACATGCTTCTGAAAGAATCCTGACTTGTACAGTGTTATAGTATATATAAAATGCATATACCATGAATAGTGCTGAATAAATGATCATACATGTAATGGAGGAAATAGTTTGAAAAGATATAAATGTGTTTTTCTTATTTGCGTTGTGGGGTGTGTGATATTTTTCTCAGCCCAAGACATCCATCGACTGCTAAGGAAAAAGGATTGAGAATAAAATAGGAAAGAAAACATTAACCTTCAGCTTTTGACATTCAAACTAGAATTCTATGCCAAGGAATATGGTTTGAAGGATAGACATTGTTGGGAGAGGATTTTTCTAAGTTCCCTAAATCTCCTCCTTTAGTATATCAACAGCCAGGCTTGAACAGACAGAAAGTGTAAGGGAGAACGTTCTTCTCCTCTAGGTCTGCACTGTGAGAAAGCCAGAGAAGCTATATGCGTGTCCTAATTTCTCTCTTCACTGTGCAATGGGTCCTGAGCCAATAAGGTGCACCCCAGCGTACTTACATGGGTGGAAAATGTAGCAAGACAGAGAGAAGATATACTTCCTTGGTTCTTTCTGGTATAGACACTGAGTTTAGAGTTACTATACCTGCAATTGGGCTCTTTGTAGTGTAGCAGAGGGGAAGCGTGTAGCATACAGCCTGGGCCAGATAGCTGGATGAAGGGTGTGGAAGATATTCAGAAGTGTCTACAGCCCAGCAGGAGCTACAAGAAGCATTATTCATATAGGTGTCAGGGGCTCTTGCTTATAGAACATAGTCGATGCTGTGCTTTGATCTACAACTCAACTTGACTCTCCAGTGAACTGACAGAAGATGTTGGAAGAAGCAAAGAGTAAAACCATTGGCACTGTCAACTTGGCACAAAGTAGAAATTTTATTTTTAAAGGGACTTAAGAGTGTATATAATTAAGGGCAAGAGGAATATAAGTTTTTTTAAAAAATATTTTAATTTTATTGGAGTATAGTTGATTTACAATGTTGTGTTAGTTTCAGGTATACAGCAAAGTGACTCAGTTATACATATACATATATTCATTCTTATTTTAGATTCTTTTCTCATATAGGTTATCACAGAATATTGGGTAGAGTTCCCTGTGCTATATAGTAGGTCCCTGCTGGTCATCTATCTTATATATAGTAGTGCGTGTGTGTTCATCCCAAGCTCCTGATTTATCCCTCCCCCCGGTGTTTCCCCTTTGGTACCCATAGTTTGTTTTTGATATCTATAAGTCTGCTTCTATTTTGTAAATAAGTTCATTTGTATCTTTGGTATAAATTTATTTATTTACTTATGGCTGCGTTGGGTCTTCGTTGCTGCATGAGGGCTTTCTCTAGTTGCGGCGAGCAGGGGCTACTCTTCATTTCGGTGCGCGGGCTTCTCATTGCAGTGGCTTCTCTTTGTTGCAGAGCATGGGCTCTAGGTGTGTGGGCTTCAGTAGTTGTGGCTCGCGGGCTCTAGAGCGCAGGCTCAGTAGTGTGGCTCATGGGCTTAGTTGGTGTACAACATGTGGGATCTTCCCGGACCAGGGCTCGAACCCATGTCCCCTGCATTGGCAGGTGGATTCTTCACCACTGCGCCACCAGGGAAGTCCCTGTTTGTATCTTTTTAAAAAGTTAGATTCCACATATGAGTGATATCATATGATATTTGTCTTTCTCTGACTTTGTATGATAATCTCTAGGTCCATCCATGTTGCTGCAAATGGCATTATTTCATTCTTTTTTTATGGCTGAGTAATATCCCATTGTATATATGTACCACAACTTCTTTATTCAGTCCTCTGTTGATGGACATTTAGGTTGCTTCCATGTCTTGGCTATTGTAGTGCTGCAGTGAACATCAGGGTGCATTTATCTTTTTGAATTATGGTTTTCTCCAGATATATGCTCAGGAGTGGGATTGCTGGATCATATGGTAGCTCTATTTTTTAGTTTTTTAAGGAACCTCCATGCTGTTCTCCATAGTGGCTGTACCAATTACATTCCCATCAACAGTGTAGGAGGGTTCCCTTTTCTCCAACCCTGTCCAGCATTTATTGTTTGTAGACTTTTTGATGATGGCCATTCTGACCGGTGTGAGGTGATACTCATTGTAGCTTTGATTTGCATTTCTCTGATGATTAGTGATGTTGAGCATCTTTTCTTGTGCTTTTTGGCCATCAGTATGTCTTCTCTGGAGAACTGTCTATTTAGATTTTCTGCCCATTTTTTGATTGCAAAATAACATAAGTTGATGTAACATGTCAAGTTGTCCACAGGTATTTCTTCTGCAACTTTCTTGGGTATCCTTTGTTCACAGGGTCTGTAATGTGGACTTAATCAGAAGCCTAGATGGTTTTAGAAGTCTTTTTCCTCCAACAGCCTATGGTCCTGTGATACGAAGCTTCTAAGGAAAAAAAACTAAAGGTTTTATTTGCAGGATCCAGACTTTCTGCTCAGAGATAGATTGTTCTTACTCTAATTGGTTCAAAGCACCAGAGGCGTTGCAGCTGGAGGGTTGAGGGTCCTGGTGTCTAGTGGAAGCATGCTGCTTTAAGGTCCTAACTCCCAGACCCTGTGAGTGTAATAAGCCCTATGGGGAAAGGTAACACTGCAAATGGAATCTCCTATTCAGAAGATTCATCCTGCCCTATTTGGTTCCCATTCCATATTTAAATAGCTTCAATTATTTGAAAGTTCTTTCTTTTACTGTGTTGACTTCTGTTTTCTTTTTCAACAATGTCAATAGCCCCATTTTGTTCTCTGGAGTCACCCAGACCAAGTGATTTATTAAAAATAATAACCCTGCAAAAATTTGAAGATACTACTAATGGTTTCCCACTAAGTCGTCTCCTGGCTAAACATCTTTAGGTTCCTCAACTAGTCCTCAAAGGCTAAGAATCCCAGTCTCCTAATCATATTGGTTGATACTTTCTGAACACATTATCATTTTCAAAGTTTCTTGTTACATATGGTGCCCACAACTGAATACTTCAGGTGTGGACTGCCAAGTGCAATGAGATTATCTTCTCCCTTGATCTCAATACTAGTCTCCTGTTCAAGTAATTCATGAAGCCAGAACAAGTCAATTCATCTTAAGCCAGTAACGTGTGGCAATGATTTTCTAGTCAACCTTAGGCCATTGGAAGCCTAGAGGTGGGAGATGATGTTGGGGGCTGGGGGATACACTTAACTGCATTCCATGTTTGGATTTTATATGCCAGTATACTCCTGATTTTGGAAAGAGCTATATTTTCTAACTCTGTGGCATGATTTGCATACAAAATCAGAAACTCACAAGTAGATTTTTCATTTATTCAATACTCGCTCCCGACTTTCTGGGTCAGGTTTAATGAAACCCAACCAGAAAATATATTTCAGTTTGATTAACTTTCTTGCCCTGGAATTATTATTCCCCATAAATACAAGGTCTGTCTATACTTTGGGTTCCATTTTAGTAGCAGATAGCTCTCATATTCCCCCCTCACCCTTTCCCGCAACTCTGTTGCTATGCAAACTGAAAAGGGCCAAAGGTTCTTAGACAAAGCAAGCAGTAGTATTTATGACCCTTGAGATCTGGAGTCAGTGGTGAAGTTCAGACAGATTAGTAAACAAAGAACTGTGACGCAAGAGGGAAGAGATATGGGAACATATGTATATGTATAACTGATTCACTTTGTTGTAAAGGAGAAACTAACACACTATTGTAAAACAGTTATACTCCAATAAAGATGTTAAAAAAAAATTAAAAAAAAAAAAAAAGAACTGTGAATCCTTAGATGGCTTCACCAAGTAGTCAATGTGAGTTGATTATTGTCCTTAAACTCCCAGCTCTGGGTTAGGATGCTTGCAGTGTGACCTATTTAGTCAGCACTATTTTATGACTCCACCATTTTTTTTCTCTTCGTCTAAAACGAGCTAGTCAGGGACCCCCTGCAAATGCCAGGCATTAAGTATATCACAATGATAATTATTTTGACTGAAGCTGGACTTGATTCAGTGGAAAATGACTTCAGTGTATTGGATTTACGGTTCATTTAACGAGCGCTGTAGATGTCAATACATTAGTGTAAACCTGGTGCAGGTGGTAATTTTATTTCTAATGAGGTGTTCAACCAGCAGCCTACTGTGAAGAGTAGGACAGTGTTCAGTGGGCACAGAATATACCTGTCTAATCAGACCTAGGACACGTGCTAGTTGTACATCACAATGGCGTTAGGACCACTTGACTTCTCTGGGAGTCAATCTCCACGTCTGCAAAACAAGCATGTTGGACAAAGACGTTTGCAGCTCGGGACCTCTTAGGATTTGATTAACAATTTTAGGATATTCCTCATCTTTAGGACATGTGCTTTGTCATGGACGTGGATTTACATGAGCCACGTGTGTTGTGATCTGCACCTATTACCAAATCCATGGCACCACAATCCTTCACCTAACTACTGAGTCTCTTGTGTATCTGAATCTCTTACAAGTGAGGTGCCGACTGCCCTTCGTTCTGGACTATTGTTTTCAAGGATGTTTGTAGAGGGAGAATCCTTGCAATAGAGAGGTAGTGTCTCCCTCTGGAGCAAAGGGCAGGCATGCTTATTGCCCATTACCCATTATAAAAAGATTCGATAAGCTCGAGTTCCCTAAACTCAGTGTTCTTCTCCTGTAATGCAAGCTACTTCGTAGGCAGGTGTCATTTGGCCCTCTTCACATTGCCCTGTGGGAACTGGGGCTTTGGAACCAATGCAGAAATGCTTCTATGCCTGCTACTTCTATTGCTAGGAGCAATAAATTCTCCATCTCTAACCCAGGAGTCTCATGCTTTCTACCAGTATCCATGAAGGTGTGGCAGGCAAATTTGCTAGCTTGTAATTAGAGTAAAATCTCCTACCCTTCACAGTTCTTGACAACAGCCTAGTCCGCATTCACGTTCCTCTTTTCTTAATGCCATAGCACCTAGTCTCTGAAGGATCCAACTGAAAACACATTGTGTCTTTTAGCTAATTGTTTTTTATGTTAATCTTATCTCCCAAGTAGATGGTAAGCACTTGAGTCCAGGCACTCTGCCAATACTTTTTCTGTCTACTCTATAGCAGCTGGCATGGGGATGGGTTCATAGTAGGGGCTCAATGTGTTTTTTTGATTGACTTTAGCCATATGCATGCCAGCTGAGCTAAAATACTCCATGCTTTTTACCATTGAACTTCTTGGCTTGGGTGTCTTATTATGGATGAAAACTATAGACTGGGGCTTCCCTGGTGGCGCAGTGGTTGAGAATCCGCCTGCCGATGCAGGGGACGCGGGTTCGTGCCCGGGTCCGGGAAGATCCCACATGCCGCGGAGCGGCTGGGCCCGTGAGCCACGGCCGCTGAGCCTGCGCATCCGGAGCCTGTGCTCCGCCACGGGAGAGGCCACAACAGTGAGAGGCCCGCATAACGCAAAAACAAACAAACAAACAAACAAACAAAACTATAGACTGACTCCTCTAAAACTAGAAAAGCTCCAATGAGAAAGGGAAAAGCTGTTTGTTTTTCAGGCATGTCGGATGCAAGGCGTAGGCATTTCTTAATCAATTGGAGATCGTTTGACTAAGGGGCCAATTGCAAAGCTATTCTGAGTCCCACATTTCTAAAGGTGTCAGGGAAAGTTTGTTGTGCTGTGCTGCTAATAATTATCGTGTTCTGGCTACTTAAGAACTAGAATATGGTCTCTGTGTTTTTGTAGAATTCAAGAGCCTCGGGAGGATATCTATGCCAGCCCACTGCCTTCAACATCAGTGGGAGCTCATTTGACATTTGATGCAAATCCCGGAGGAGGATTTGACTTCCAATGAGTGCAGTCCCCAAAGCCATACACTTGCTGCTTGTGTTATTTTAAGTATCTTATTATTAATGACCCATTATACCAGAAAGAAAAATGCTATATATGCATTTTCATTTGGCTTACCATTGTTTCCAGAAGTCTGGATTATTCAATTAGTCTAACTGCAGTTTTCTCTAAGGGAATATGGAGATATAACAGGCTTTGTGCATTTAGAACTAAAACATTAGGACTCAGGGCTCTTTTTGTGTCTATAGCCTGGAGGATGTACTCTCTACTCCCATAATAAATTTTGCATCCTCTCTCTCTCTTTTGCAGTTATCAGGACTGCAACACTCTCAATTGTCTTCCTGAGTACAACTGATACTACTTTATAGATGTGACATGGTTATCTTTTTCTAACTTTAACTTTGCATATCTGGCATTTTCTAACTTTAGTTGTGTAAGTTCAGGCTGTTCCTTCTCACTTAGAAATAGTTCCTGCTATTTGAATTTGAGTATGCCGTCACCAAGTGGCTGATACTTCTTTGATTAGCATGATCTCAAAATTCAAAATAGAGGCTGCATTGTTTTTGTTGGTGGTGTTAGTGGTGTATGTGTTAAGATTGGGGTAGTGTGATACCTGCAAATAGGTGAAGGTATCAGGTATCAGAGGTAGTTGGGGGTAAATCTTCATGAAGCAACAGGAAGACACTGAAGTACAAAAAATGGGTCATTATTTGAGGAGGGGAGAGGAAAGGCAGTTTGAGGTTCAAGGAATGAGAGCAGGGACAGAGGAGTTGTGGAGTGAAGGGTACAGGGAAAAAATAGGACGAAAACGAAAATGACCCAGAGTTAAGTGAACTTGATCACTGTTTCTGCACTTTTCTATGGTTCCTGTACTTGTTGGGGATTCTGACTAGCAAGATAGATACAGTGTCTTGAGCAGGATTGTGTCTTGTACATCTTTGTATTCCCCCACAGTGCCTAGCACGGTGCTGGGCACATAATTGGTCCTTAATAAAGATCTGTTGAATGAATGACCCAAACCTGCTGGACTTGAGATGATACGTAATGGAGGAGGTGGCTGCTGGCTTGAGGCATAGGACCAGCTCCCAATGAGCAAGTCTTGACGATGTTCTGCCTCTGTCATTAAGCTGAGGGCCCCACACAACCTTAGATGGCTCCTATGATCCGTCTTCCAAAGTATAACCTTTTCTAACTCTTCTGAGTTAGGTAGCTACATACCTTCTTTTTCTTTTTTAAAATCTCAGATCCAAGGCCCTTGAAGTCCTTCATACCTCTGAACCAGTCTGGGTGGTTGGAAAAATATGACATATAGAAGCTTTTGAATTTAATTTAATTTTTGTTTTTTATACTTTAAAAAATAAATTCATTTTATTTTATTTATTTTTGGCGGCGTTGGGTCTTCGTTGCTGCATGCAGGCTTTCTCTAGTTGCCGTGAACGGGGGCTACTCTTCCTGCAGTGCGCAAGCTTCTCATTGCGGTGGCTTCTCTTGTTGCAGAGCACGGGCTCTAGGCGTGTGGCCTTCGGTAGTCGTGGCGCATGGGCTTAGTTGCTCCGCGGCTTGTGGGATCTTCCCAGACCAGGGGTCGAACCCATGTCCCCTGCATTGGCAGGTGGATTCTTAACCACTGTGCCACCAAGGAAGTCCCTTTTATACTCTTTTAAGGGTTACTTTCCATTTACGGTTATTACCAGATGTAGGCTATATTCCCCGTGTTGTACAATACATCCTTGAGCCTATTTTACACCCAATAGTTTGTGCCTCCCGCTCCCCCACTCTGAGACATACGGAAGCTTTTTTTAAAAAATAAATATATTTTAAAAATTTATTTATTTATTTATTTGGTTGTGCCGGGTCTTAGTTGTGGCACATAGGCTCTTAGTTATGGCATGTGAACTCTTAGCTGTGGCATGCGTGTGGGATCTAGTTCCCAGACCAGGGATCAAACCTGGGCCCCCTGCATTGGAAGCAGAGAGTCTTAACCACTGTGCCACCAGGGAAGTCCCTATATGGAAGCTTTAGCTTGGAGGACGTGAGACCTAGAGCTTCTTCCATTCATAAGGTGTGTAGGGAGTGGCTGGATAGGGCTTTTAAAAATGTATATGAAGGGCTTCCCTGGTGGCGCGGTGGTTGAGAGTCCGCCTGCCGATGCAGGGGATACGGGTTCGTGCCCCGGTCCTGGAGGATCCCACATGCCGCGGAGCGGCTGGGCCCGTGAGCCATGGCCGCTGAGCCTGCGCGTCTGGAGCCTGTGCCCCGCAGCGGGAGAGGCCACAGCAGTGAGAGGCCCGCGTACCACAAAAAAAAAAAAAAAAAAAATGTATATGAAGAGAAAACTGAGGATCATTCCAAGTAGGATGTTTGTTGGAATTAAGAGCCTGCTCAGACGCAGTTCTTCTCCAGAAGGGGGTTTATCCCTGCATGATAATACATATACCATGTTATCTTTGGCCCTGGCCAGCATCGGATCACATAATTGGTTTTTAAAGCTACAGATGCTCCATCTCACCTGTTACCCAAATATTATAACTCATAAACATCTGGTGAAATCATCCCTGATGCTGCCCCTATGGTGGAAGTTAAGTCCTTGAGGACAATAGTTTTAGTGAGCAGGTATGATGACTTATTTGGCACCATAAACTTCTACATCTCTAACACGGAATTCCCCAAACAAGGGTCCATTTGGAGTGGTATAATAGCATAGTGGATAACAGCATGAGCTTTGGAGCCAGACATACATGGGCTCAAATTTTACCTCTGCCTTGTAGGAGGTTTTTGATATTAGGCAAGTCACTTAATGTCTCTGTACCTTGGGTTCCTAACCTATAAAATGGGGTAATATTAATTACCTTACATGGTTGTTATGAAAGTTAAAGTAAATGACAAGACACATGTAATGTGCTTAACACGGTGCTTAGTATATAGGAAGCACACACTCACGGGTAGCTATTATATGTATTTCTTCCTAGAATGCAAACTTTTGGAAGTGATGACACTGGGTAGTGTCCCATCTTGCTCACCACTATGTCTTGCCCTCAGCTTCTGAGGCTTGTGCAGACTCCCCAGACAGGCTGTCTCCTGCCCCACAGAGTGCTGAACAAGTGGGAGCTTGTAAACTAAGTGGGATGTCATTTTGAGTCACCGTTGCTCTAATTTCTTTAGACATTTGTGAAAAACAATTGGATTCCCTTCAGCTTTAATTTCCCTCCCTTCCCAGATAAATTTTCCAAATGTCCACTTCCTATTTCCTCAATCAAGGCCAGAGTTGAAGGAAGCTGGCCTTCAATCTCCAACAAGGCTGAGAGCACCATGTGGGCTCAAGAGCAAATTGTATTGGAAAAACAGCAGAAGCACTGAAATGAATTGCCATGAATTGAGGCTTCACATGAAAGCACACGGCTGAGCCTGGTCCTAATTGGCAGTGGAGTTACTCAGGTAAGAGGCCAATTTCAAATATCTCATTGCAGAACTTTTGTAATATGCACCCCCTCCCTCCCTCCCAATCACCTCCTTCCATCCACATACAGCCTTTGGAAGTTGATGACCATTGAGTAAAGGTAACACTGAGTTATTTCACATTTCTTTAAAATCTCTAATCTATAAACTATGTGCAGACATAGAGAAAGTTTGAACCATGGTACAATTTGAAATGTTCCCTGTGTCAGGGTGAGTAATGGTACCCTAAGTGTTTCCACATCCTAATCCCTGGAAACTGTGAATATACAACCTTATATGCAAAAGGGCCTTTGCAGATGCAGTTGAGTTAAGGAACTTGATATGGGAAGATTACTCTGGATTATCTGGGTGGGTCCAATGTAATCACATGGATCATAATAAGAGGGACTCAGGAGGAGACCAGAGGCAGAGGAAAAGGCGAAGTGATGATAGAAGCTGAGACTGGAGTCATGCACTTTGAAGATGGAGGAATGGGCCAAAAGCCAAGGAATACAGGCAGTTAGCTACTAGAAGCTGACTAAGGCAAATAAATGGATTTCCCCTTCAGAGCCTCCAGAAGGAACCTGGAAGCCCTGTCTGCACTGTGACTTTAGCTCATTGAGACCCACTTTAGACTTCTGACCTCCAGAACCATAAGAGAATAAATTTGTGTTGTTTTAAGCCAGCCCTCCAAATTCTCCCAGATACGCCAGAGAGCCAGAAATTCACAATATTAGAACTATCCTTTTGGGAGCTATCACTGAAGGACAAGATTGCTAAAAGTTTCCACTAAAATACAAAGGAAAATGTGTTAGGCAACATTCAGTAGTCTGTTATGCCTTCTTCTGGCTGGCTGGCAGAGAGCATAGAAGGGGCCCCAGGATGCAGGGATTTCTGGGCCCTGGGGCATCGTGAGGATAGACTTGACAAGTGGGGTCTGGGTAGCTGGATACAGCAAGTGATGCCTGGGATGAGAGGGTGCCAAAAGAGAAGAGAGAGAACCTAAAAACTAAATTCCATTTATTATGGAATTTATTATGTTCTGGGGCCAACCAGTGAAAAAGTCACTGGTTGTGAGCAGCATCTTACTTACTTACTTACTTAATTTATTTATTGCCGCATGGCATGTGGGATCTTATTTCCCCAACCAGGGATCAAACCCGCGCCCCCTGGAAGCATGGAGCCTTAACCACTGGACTGTCAGGGAAGTCCCCAGGAGCATCGTCTTTGTGACTAATCCAGCTTCAGGCCTGTTCCATAGAGCTCCCCGTAAGCTTAAAGAAATAAAGAACTTCCTGTGCTTGCTGAGTCCTACAAACTCCCTGACTTTGGGACTGACTGCTTTTTGGTCTGCCCCTGTTGGGTTGGTTCTCTTTCTGGTACTCTGACATCCTGCCACCTCTACTACCTATTGTGGACTCCTAGCGTCCTCTGACTTCAACTCTTTGGTCTGGGCCTGCCAGATACTTTTCTATTCTTAGGGCCTTGAGTTTCCGGCTCCCAGGAATTCTTTGCTCTAACTTATAAACCCCTTGCCACCAGCCCCCTGGCACCAAACCCACCATCGGGCCCTGATCAGGAGACCTCCCAGATTCCTTGTGAGATGACTCTTTCTGAGGGAGAATTCTCCCCCCCACTGCACCCCCCAACCACCAAAGTATTTTGGTGTTTACAGTAAGAGGTAGTAGGTTTACAGATGAAGGATCTTGAATCCAAAAACCCGCCTTCTGTGTCTGCAACCATCACACATGGTCACCTGCCTTCCCTTCCTCTGATCTCATTCCCAGAGAACTCTAATGCAAGTCCAGAAAACTGAGGGACTTTGAACCCATCAGTAGCTTCACCTCTCCATCCCCCCACCTCCCCGCCATCTTCACTTCCAGTTTGATGATTTGAAGGTGAGGAGTATGGACCCAGTCAGTTGGGCCTTAACACACACATTCAGAGATGCATATCTGACCTATACAGTTAATATACTCTTCTAGCAACCCAGGATAGAGAGATTTCTTGTTTCCCAGGGCGATTGCCTGAGAGTGAATGCCACGATGTCACCCAAGTGATGCCTGTAGTCTAGGATATATAAGAGATTTCCTTGTTAAACTTCCAGGAGTCCTCAGGAAAATCCATTCACATATGAATGCTGACTTCCCAGGAACTGGACTAGGGAGCTCAGGTATTGTAAAGGAGCAGCCCTGACTTGTTTACCAGGCTTAAGTCGTATAATCACAAGAGTCCAAGAATCTCAAACAGCCCACATCCAATTCTCAGACAGCAAGACCCTTTTATAACCCATGCTCCTCTTTGCCCCATCTCCCTATCATACCTTGTCCCTCCAGCAGCTACAAATTGTGGCAGCCCTACCCTACTGACCCGATTAATGGACAAGGGCTCTTTTACTTATAGTTCAAGTATCAGCCAGCTTCAGTGATGTCTTCCCTGACCATTCAGCCTGGATTAGCTTTCCCTGTTTTCCATAGCATACCACCCTGCTGGAAGCATCATCTTTGATGAGCATCATCAAATTACAATGGTAATTACATAGTAATTACAATTACAATGGTAATTACATAGTACATTTTGTGATTGTGTTGAATGGTTGTCACCCCACAGGGTCTATGTCTATCTTGCTTACTGCTATTTCTCCTGTACCTTAAGACACAAATCTCAAAATCTGTTTGCTGAATCTTGTTGAATCAAGTGTTGCAGATAAAAAACTTGAGGCTCAGAGCAGCTAAATAACGTACTTAGAGTTGCACAGCTCCTAAGTGCCAGAGCTGGGATTCAAACCCGGTTCTGGTTGACTCTAAGTCCTCTGGGTTCTTAACCATCATGCCAGTCGTTTCTGCCAGATCATCTGCATCAGCAATACTTGGGATCTCATTGAAAATGCAAATTCTCAGGCACTGTGAAAGACTTACTGAATCAGAAAGTCTGAAGGTGAGGCCTACCAATCTTTTACCGAGTCCTCCAGGTGACTCTGAGACACGCTCCAGCGTGAGAACCGCTGCTCTGCCCTACACTGCCCATTATATGGTTCCCTCTTGGTAGGAGATCCAGGCGATTCCCTTCTATGCAAATAGCCCTAATGGCTATTTGCCATTAGGCGATTCCCTTCTATGCAAATAGCCCTAATGGTACCTAGGACGGGGCTCAGCATACTCTAGGTGTTTAATAAGTACACGTTGAATAATAAGTGAATTAAGCTCTAGGGCACATTCGTTTTTGAAAGGCAGAAATAGGCTTTTTCGTCAAACCTATGGAAGAGCAGTGAAAAAACACCATAAAAAGCCTAATATAAGGGCCATGACACTTGCCTGGAGAAAAGTTTTCGAGATTAAATTATTCATTTATTACCTCCTCCTACCTTCTTCCTTTCAGGTCAGTCATTTCCATGGAACTGTCTCTGACCCCTATGGTTCATCTTGATAGCTCTCTTATTTGGCTTCTTTATAGCATTTTGAGTATCATTCAAGCTATCCCTGGATTATATGTGACAATGCATCTTCTGAGTATCTCAGATATATAAATCATTGTCTCTGTAATGAAACTTTATTCTCTTTAGCACATAGACTGTGTCTTTTCTTGTCTCCCCTAGTTTCTACCATGGCCTTAAGTACACAGTAGCATGTTGGGATAATATTTTAATAAATTATCCCCTACATGTGTGTATGTGTGTGTGTGTGTGTGTGTGTGTGTGTGTGTGTTTACACCTACCCTTCCCATATTCAGCAAAGAAATTTCATCACCTAAGAGAAAGGTTATTATAGTAGAAAAGCAGAAAACTAAAAAGTCAATTCTCAGCCTTGGAGTTTTAAAAGCCTATTTAGAGTTTCAGAAACCAGGACTTTTGAGTTTCAAAATCCTAAGCCCTAAAGAACCCAGGTCATACATTTCATGACATACGTACTAGATTTGAAAGGATACAGGATCAATCTGAGCAAGTTTTTCTTGCTCCCCAGACTAGATGAAAATTTCATGGGATGTGAGAGGAGTGAGTTAGAACAAAAGTCCTTGTGAACAGAGGTGCTGTAACCTGCCCTGTGGGGCAAGACCCAAGTTGAAGGCAAAGGGGAGAGGGATGGCGAAAACTGAGCAGATTGGACTGCTGGCCTCTCCCCACTTAGAGGCAACAAGCCTGAAGTGTTCCCCTGAGCCCGGCCTGGCTCCAGAGCAGTGGAGTAGAGCTGGCTGCAGGTGTTATCGCAGGGACGGGGCTTGAGGCAGCCTTATCATTCCCTGGACTCAGGTGAGGTATGGGGAGAACCAAGTGTTTTCTGAATGGCCATGAGGGTCCTCAGGACCTGAGAAAACTTCAACTCAAGGTTAAGGAGGCATGGCAGTGATGTGAGTCCAACTGTAATTGAGGCCTGGGTGGAATTTGAATAGCCCTGCGACACATGTGCAGAGACAGGTAAGGCCATACATGACTGTGTACCTGTCAGTGGGTTCCAGCGTGGACAGCAGAAAACTAAAGATCAAATACTTTCTCCGTGTCTTAGCCACAGCCTCAGAGATTGTGGGGATAGCTTGAACGGACTGAGATTAAGTTTTGTATTACCTGGAGGAATGGGAGCTCAAAATAGACTAAGTTATAAGAAAAAAATTCTCGTGCACCTGAATTTGTGAGTTGACATTTATAGCAACTCCACCAAGGCACTCTATATTTGGTCAGTTGGATTGACTTGATGAACCAAAGCCTTTTTCCTGAGGCCAACATTTAAGAGAAAAGTGAATCAGAAGACAAGAAACCTCCACTTGGGGTTGGGTACATTAGTAGGTATTGAAGCGCTCCCGGAGCTGTCCTTGCCTTAAAATGCTTTCACTCCAACACTTCTCAGCTTCTTTAGTCCTCAGTAGTGACCACGAAGTCTCAGCTTCTTCAGTCCTCAGTAGCAAATACTGAACACTGCAATAACCCTGGTTAACCAAGGGAGAGTCTAGCTAAGGTCACTCAACTACTTACCAAGGGGCACGAGGGTGAATTCAGGCATTTTAGAGTTTTCACAGACAGAGGTGGAAACAAGAAGAGGTTTGAACATAAGCCTCAGATACCCAAATCTGGGTGTAGTTACAAACGTATGACTTGATCACTGATTTTTAGCAGGTAAACACAACTGGACAGGTTCATCTTTTTAAGTGGGCTGTAGCCTGAGTATTGCATTTGCAAGGGCCACAGTATTTATTAAGCTGTATGGGACTGCTCTGATTGTGCTATAGAAAGGCAGAGGTCTCCAGAGTCAACTGGGGTGGTCGAATCACATTCAATGAATGTCCTAGTGTCTCAGTTGAAGAATCCTGCTATCGAGGGACTCCCCTGGAGTAATCAGTTAAAAGCAGTAGCATTAAGCAGCTAACGGTGCTGGGAAATCAATACCAGCATGGGGAAGAAACAATTCCCTGCAATGATTTCTGTGCAAATTTTGATTCTTGTACCTAATGACATTAGGATGCGCTAATGACACATAAGTCAAGGAGGTGCTTCTTTCCCAGTTAAGCGTGAAGCACATTTTTGCCCCTACAACCTTGGCAGCCACTTGGGAGGCCTACTTTCACTGCTGGGAAGTAATAGATTAAGGTAAGGTAGCCCAACTTTCTTTCTATGTATCACTCCTGTGGGAGAGATGGAGGTCAGATAGAAGGGGTGACTTTCTGGAGATGGGCATCGGTCCCTGGAAGGGCCAGGACCATTCCTTCTTTCATTTATCGAGCATTTGTCCACACTGACCCTGCACCTTTAATTGCTCCTTCCCCACTTATGGCCAGGGGAATCCTATAAAAAAACACCTGTAGCTCAGCTCAAACTGCTTTGAGACTTTCCAGATTCCACTGCTTCTTCCCAGCATTTTACCCCAAAATGTGGATTGAAAGAAATATTGTATTTCTCTTGGTCTCTAAACATGATTTAATCTGTTTAGAGACCACATAGCCCTGCCCAAATTTGGTAGAAAATTTCAATGTCAGTGACTATTGAGGCCTCCAGGGTCACATTAAGTGCTGGGTGTCTTGGACAGCAATCACAGGGGGTCCTCCGGTCTTCAGTCTACATACTGGATGGTCTCTTCAAGGCTAACAGCTCTGCTGATTCTGCCTCAAGCTGAGGCAGAGGGGTTTCCATCTAGGCTGGGAGCCCTAGAGGGGCCTGCAGTCTAGCCTTCCTTGGATACCACTTTGCCATTTTCCTCTGAGGTCTTGTCACTTCCCTATGCACTGTCAGGAAACAGGGTACCTATATTCTCTACTTGTAGAATCTATAAAACTCCAGTAGCCCTGCCAGTTTTGAGGACACCGTCTTAAAGCTCTAGGTACCTCTTTATCTGAGGTACCAAACCTCAGAGACACTTCCATTTTAGAACAGCAGTTTAACTCTTTGCTTCCTTTTGCCTTGGCTTTAGAACACAGCATTCTTTTAACTTTGACCTGGAGCTGTTGAATTCCCCAGGTTTCCAGGTCACAAGGCCACTCTAGGTAGGCTGTGTGTGTGTGTGGGGGGACAGTGTATGCATGCATGCTCATGCGTGGGTGGATATCGGAAGCGGGGAGGGGCTCTCCTTTCTGAATTTCCCCTTTCTCATCCTCCCTGGCCCTCCACCCTGCTTCATCTGGCAAACTCCTAGCCATCCTTCAAGACTCAGCTTATATGTCACTCTTTTAGATAAGTTTTCCATGGCCCCTTACTCTAATTAGACTCCCATTTTATGCCTGCATAGCACCCTGTAGCTATCCTACTTAGCACATGCCATAATGGTAATGAGCTATTAAGGTGATTGTTAATATTAGTTTCTCCCACTGGTTTGTGGGTTCCATAAGGATAGGGACTAATCTTTTTTGTACATTGTTATACCCCCATCACCTTCCAATATCTGCTGTTTAGAAGTTGTAAAAGAATGGAATGGGTGAATAAATGAAGGGAAATCTCCATAGTTTTGAAATAACAATGCAGAGGTTATTTTCTAATCTTTCTTTACATTTATATAGTGGTGTTAGCTTATAGGATGAAAATCGACAATTTATTGACTATTGTTATGCCAAAAAAGTTGGCATAGAGCTGTTGATATTATCCTTTTCAACATATATAGTATCTGTGGTGATATCTTTTTTTTCATTCCTTGTATTGGTAATTTGAGTCCTCTCTCTTGGACTTTATGAAATAAAAAATTCCTATTCATCTAAGAAACACCATTAAGAGAGTGAAAGGCAAACCAATGTGGGAGACACTGTTTGCAATATACATAATGGGCAAAGGGCTTGTATTCAGAATATATATAAACAAATCTACAAGTCTATTAAAATCTATAGATAACCCAATTTAAAAATTGTAAAGGCTTGAACAGATATTTCACAAAATAGGATATTGAAATGGTCAGCAAGCATCGTTGCTCATCAGGGAAATGCAAATTAAAACCACAATGAGATACCATACACATCTATCAGGATAGCTAACATTAAAAAGACCAACAATACCAAGTATTGTCAAGGATGGGGAGCTGCTAGAACTCTCCTACATTATTGATTGGAATCTAAATTGGTACAACCACTTTGGAAAACTGACAGCATCTACTCAAGTTGAACATATGTGTGTGTACCCAGTGACCTTACAAATCTATCTATCTATCTATCTATTAATCTATCTATCTATCTATCTATCTATCTATCATCTCTCCAACAGAAATGCATATGTGTGTGCACCAAAAGACATGTGCAAAATGTTCATAACGGCATTATTTGTAATAGCACCAAATTGAAAGAAAACCAAATGTTCATCAACATTGGACTAGATAAATTGTGGTATATTCACACAATGGAATGTCACAGAGCAATTAAGAGAGAGTGGCATGGACATATATACACTACCAAATGTAAAATAGATAGCTAGTGGGAAGCAGCCGCATAGCCCAGGGAGATCAGCTCCGTGCTTTGTGACCACCTAGAGGGGTGGGATAGGGAAGGTGGGAGGGAGATGCAAGAGGGAAGGGATATGGGGATATATGTATACATATAGCTGATTCACTTTGTTATAAAGCAGAAACTAGCACACCATTGTAAAGCAATTATACTCCAGTAAAGATGTTAAAAAAAAAAAACGACTACTATACCAAATAACTGAATTAATCTCACAGATATAAGGTTGAGAAAGAAGCTAGATGCTAAGGAGAGTCCATTTATATCAAGTTCATATGCAGGCAAAATTAATCAATGATGATAGAGAAATCAGAATAATGGTAGACCAGGAGGGACGTTAGAGAGATGTTTGGGATGCTGATTAATGTTCTAAGTCCTGATCTAGGCGGTGGTAACATGTGTGCTGTTTATCAAAATTAATCAATCTGTACAATTAGGATTTACCTTTATTGTGTGTATTATACTTTAATTAAAAGTTTATAAAAATAAAACAAGAATGAGTATATTAGAGAGAGAGGGTTACACTGCATGATTTTTAATGTTCCTTACAGTTCTAACATGCTATGATTTTGTGTGAAAATGCTTTGAAAATAATAAAATCCTCTACAAGTATAAGGTCTTTTAGTAGTAGTAGTAGCAGTTGACCTTGAATTCCTAGTGATTTGTTGATCAAACAGTGGTAAGTAATTTGCTTTAAATTTCTATATATTTGTTTCCAACTTAAAAAATTTTCTACCTCTCTGCTTTTCTGGCTATTGTTCATTTCCTAATTTCTTTGAACTTTTCTGTCAAGACCCTGGATGGGAAACCGGAGACAAATATCATGGAGAGTAATCTTGAACCCTTTTAAATTTTGAGCTGGCAATAAACAATGGCAAAGCCTTGAAAGGTTTAAAGAGAATGGTTCATGATTCTTTGAGTCAGCTGTGGCTTTGTATTGCTCAGACTAGGTTTTCTACTTACATGCATAATGTAGCAGTGGAAATAATAATGATTTTCCCAATCACTTGACCTCTGTTAGGAGTTAATAATTCTAATGTCAGGTGAAAATAATGCTAGAAGAATAATAAGACACATTTGACATTCATTTCCAAAAGTAGTCATTCAAATCGTATTATTTTATCATTGCCATCACTTTTCTTTCCCTCAGCCTTACCAGTAAAACTTATTTAATGAATCTACCAGTAAGCACAGTTAATAGAGTGGCTGACTTACTCTCAGAGATGAGGCTTTGGCTTTACTGAGGCCACTGAGCTTGTTCAAAACCCAATATACATTTTTTTTCCTTGGAAGTTTTTCCTCTCAGGTATTCATTAAGAACTCAACTTTCTTGGTATCCAAACGAAAGTTTCCTTTAAAGGTATATCACCTTTCTAATTCTTGGCCTGGGAAAAAATGTCAGAAAATTCTTTAAATCTATCTAGTAAAGTATTTTAAATGCTCATCTTGCACTTTTGAGTGAAGTGTAATTTACATTTCATACAAGTAGAAGCTGAGCAGCAAGCTGTAAGTAATTATCATATAATTAAATGTCTACTATGAAGGGAAGGGAAACGTGAGCTCCTTCGTGCTTTCCGTGACTGGGTTATGCAATGGCAAATTTACAGCTCTTTATCTCAGGAAGGCTCCAGGGGACCTACTCAGGGTTCGAAGAGATACCTCTGAGTTGCCAATATAGTTTCAGTTGGAAGCTGAGGCCATCCCTTTGCTGTCCAAGCAGACCATATGGAAATGGATTCTGTAGCTTTGGTTTTAGAAATGGAAACCAAAGTGTCTATTCCTCTCAGTGACCTTGAAAACGTTTCCCCCTATGTTAACATTTGTAAATAGGAAACCACCATGAAAATTAATACTTAATAGTTACCATGGATGAGTTTTATTTTTTCAAATTCACAAAGCAGTTGGCTTTGGGGATGATAATCAAATGCCAAGTGCATTTGTAATTAGGTGAAATGCTCCCGTGATCTGATTTTGTTTAATGTTTTTTAAAATATTCATTGAGTCCCTGCTACGTTCAAGATGCCATAGGGCATTCAAAGGTCAAAAAAGACATGGTCCCTGCTTTGTGGGAGATTATAGTCAGGAAGTGGATAAAAGCTATGCACACAAATAACTACGAAGCAAGGCAAAATTGGATAGTTATCAGAGAATCCAAGGTGTAGAGCTGCTCAGGGGAAGGAGCAGTCACTTCTATTTCTGGCTATGTTGAGCTGGTCAGGTTTAAGGAAGACAGTATATAATCTGGTATATGAGGGATAGACTTATTATAAGAAGAGATATTGAGGAAACCATGAGCATTGATAGATGTGGGAAACCAGCACAAGGGCTTCAGGGAATGAAGCAGACCAATTTGGTTACTTATTCAACAGTCATAGTGGCAATTTATCTCAATTTATGAATAATAAGGATTGGGTTTTACAGACTTTCTCCCTAGTCAAAACCTATAATGTGGTATTCTTGACTGTTTACATTGTTTGGAGCATTAAATATATATGTAGGGGTATAGTGTGAGATACAGATGAAAATGGACATATGGAATTGAATTGCAGAGACTCTTGGGCACCAATCTAATGGAGATAGACTTACTCAGAGAATCATTTACTTAAAAATCTGATTGATGCTCTATTGTGTGCCAGGCACTTTAAAAGGCGTGTGGAATAAAAAAGAAAAAAGAGAAAAAAAGGCATGTGGAGTACAGTGATAGATACCTTTTCTGCCCACAAGGAAATTAATGGGGGCAGTGGGTGAGAAGTGCTGAGGGCACCTGTCCTAGACAGGATGTGAGATGTCAGGAGAGACATTCTAGAGGTGGTAATGTCTGAGTTGAAATATGAGAGTATGGGTTTTCCTGAGCTGTGGGATATCAGAAGGGTGTTTCAAGGAGAGAAAATGGAAGGATATTTCGAGCACAGAGGGCATGCAAAGTCACCGAGTTATAGAGAACCTGGAGAGTTTCCAGGAGGGCTGGGCTTGAACATAGGGTGTGAACTGAGTGGTAAAGAGAGAACAATGGAGGGCTCAATAGGGACCTCATCGTGAAAAGCCTTATAGAGGCTATTACAGTCATCCATGTGGAGCTGATGTGACCCTGAGTTACAAATACAGCAGTGGGGAGGAGGAAGGGGGCATACATTTGAGAGATATTTAGGGGGTAGAATTGACGGACTTGCTAACCAATGGAATGCAAGTGATAAGGTGAATGATAGAGTGCAAGGATGAACTTGGGTGTCAGGGAGTGCTGTTCACTCAGAAGAGGAACTCAAGTGGGTGAGAAGATTTGAGAGAGAATTTATAAGCTTTGTTGTACCCATGTTGAGTGTGAGGGACCTGTCAGATATACAAATGGAAACAATGGCCAAAAGTTGACTACATTGTTTGGAGTACAGAAATGTAATTTGGGCTGCAGATATAGTTTTGAGAGTCACAGTATCAGAAGTTGCAAATCCTAATGTCTACAGGATCCAGGCAGGTAACATAAATGGATGATTCTGGCCGGGGCTGATATAGGGTTAAGAGAAAAGATGTGCATAGGCCCTGCCCAAAGGCGTTCACATTTTCAAAGAATCTGGTAAGGCAGCCAAACAAAACCTATCTGCAGACCATATCAAGCTTCAAGCAGCCAGCTTTCCACCTGTGATATATAGAATAATTGTCCATTAGAGTGAGTGTAGAGTTTACACGCAGAGGAAGTATGCAGAGTACAGGAAAAAGCCAAAGACAAAACTCCGGAAGAGCAATATAAAGAATAGGCAGATATGTGGGGGAGGGGAGGGGGAGGGAAGTTGGCAGAGAACTGTGTTAAATGCTACAGAGTGAGATAAAGAGTGTGAACTTTCTGTAGGACTTTACATCATAGAAGGGATTGCTAACTTCAACTGAAGCCTGTTCAGCGATGTGGTGAGGGCTAAAGCCAGAATGTAGTGGGTCAAGAATTTATCGGAGGCTGGGCTTCCCTGGTGGCGCAGTGGCTGAGAGTCCGCCCGCCGATGCAGGGGACACGGGTTCGTGCCCCGGTCCGGGAGGATCCCACGTGCCGCGGAGCGGCTGGGCCCGTGAGCCATGGCCGCTGAGCCTGCGCGTCCGGAGCCTGTGCTCCGCAACGGGAGAGGCCACAACAGTGAGAGGTCCGTGTACCGCAAAAAAAAAAAAAAAAAAAAAAGAATTTATCGGAGGAGAGGAAGTGGAAACTGTGTAGACAATTCTTTCTTTCAAGAAATTTGGTCGTGAATGGGAGGTGAGCAGTTGGGTGGTAGTTGGTTATTTATATATGTAGACATGCCAGGAGAGACATGAGCACATTGTATGCTAGAGGGAGAGGGTGTTGAAAATGTAGGAAAGAAAAGGATATGTCGATGAGCTGAGGTCCCTGGAGCGGTGCAAACAGAGGAGATCCAGAGCACAGGTGGAAGGATTAGCCTTGAGGTAGGAAGAGCGGCGCCTAGTCTACTGAAATTGAAAATAATTTCGTTTAACCAAGATTCATGGAGCTTTTACACCCTATTAGACACAGTTCTAGGTGCTGAAGTGTAACAGTTTAAAGAAGTAGTACAAAAATTCCTGCCCCTGTGGAACTTACATTCCAGAAAGATTGAGTATGTACAAGAGCGAATACATATTAGCAGGGATGGGGCTTTGGGAAATGTAGTTTAAACGTTCTTATTTACGGACCTCTATTTTCTCTGTGATTGAAGGAAGAGATATTAGGGTAGGAGGTTTAGAAGATATTGGAGAAGTTTTGAAATAACTACTGTGGGTCACATGAAAGAGGAGTCTAGGAACAAACAAAGAGACTTCTGAGCAACAAGATCCATACTTGTCTTGCAGTAGAGGAGGGATCCACAAGCATTTTCTGTGAAGGACCAGACAGTAAATATTACTGGCTTTGCAGGCTGGAAGACGTCTGTAATAACTGACTACTCAAATCTGTTGTAGCTCCAAAGCAGCCATAGAGAACAGGTAAATAGATGGGCATGGCTGTGTTCCAATAAGACTTTAGTTACCAAAACATGTGGAGTCCTGGATTTGGACTGTGGGCCCCAGGTAGCCAACTGCTGTAGCAGAGCATTCACAGGATGAGAGCTGCTTCATAAGAAAAATTTATTTGACAGCACCCTGGAGGTGGGTAGGAGGGTGGAGGCCATTGCATTGGTTCAGGTGAGAGTTAATAGAGATCTGAACTAGCATTGCAGCAGTGGGAATGGAAAGGACAGGAGAGTGAGGAGAGATATAGTGTCAAGCCAGTCAGGGGAGGAGTCAATAATCAACAATGTCAAATGCTGCAGAGAGGTCTAGCAAGCTGATGCTAGAGAAGGGGACACTGGCTTTGTTATTTAGGAGGTCGGTGCTGACAGTGAAAGCAGTTAATACAGGCACAAGGAGTGGAAGCCACATTGCTCCCATCAGGAATGCTTCCCCTTTCTTAAAAATTTTATCAAGTTTCCTTAAAAATGTTACCCAATTTTATCAGAGTGATACATGCACAATGGTAAAACATAAAATAGTACCAAAAGGCTTTCCAGATAGCAGGCCCCTGCCCATTCCCTCCCTCCCTTCACATCCAACCTGCTAGAAGACTAACACCCTCTTGACTATGCCTTGTGGTATTTTCATTTTTGTAAATAGGCTTTTCCTGCTATTTCTCGGTATATGGACTTCAGACAACATCTACTGGTATTGTATTATGGATTATGAAGATTTAGCACTTTATATCACTCCCTGCTCATCTTCTCTTCCTTATATACTCTCACTATAATTAAATCATCATCTTTGTTCAAATTAGTATTCAGCTGAAATACTGATTCAATTTAAATCAGTATTTTGCCTTATGATAGCTATGTAAATGTGGTTTCACTGCTGAGCCAAATAGTATACTATGATGATTATGTCTTTCTGTGTACAACTTTTTGTTTATCCTGGAGTTAATAACTGCTTCAGTTTTTCTTAATTAAGACCAATAGTTATTATTTTAATTAAAATTCATTTTTGAGATAAATGGACATAAAAGTTGTAAGAAATAGTACAGAGAGATCCCATGTAACTTTTATCCGGTTTCCCCCAATGGTAACATCTTGCAGAACTATAGCGTACAACCCAAACCAGGATTTTGACATTGATACAGTCAAGATACAGAACATTTCCGTCACCACAAGGATCCCTCGTTCCTCCACCTACTTCTTAACCTCTGGCAACCACTAATCTGTTCCCCATTTCTAAAATTTTGTCATTTCAAGAATCTTAAATAAATGGTATAATATAGTATGTATGGTTTTGAGACTGATTTTTTTTCTTTTCACTCAGCATAATTCCCTGGAGATTCATCTAGGTTGCTGCATGTATCAATAGTTTAAGCCTTTTTATTGCTGAGTAGTATTTTATGGTATGGATATATCGCAGTTTGTTTAACCATTCACTCATTAAAGGACACCTGGATTGTTTCTAGTTTTTGTCTATTATGAATAAGGCTACTACAAATATTTGTGTAGAGGTTTTTGTGTGAACCTAAGACTTCATTTCTCTGGAAAAAGTGCCCAGGAGTGCATTTCTGGGTTGTACGACAATAGCATGTTTCATGCTATTGGGAAGTGCTCTTTTCCACAATGGATGTACCATTTTGCATTCTCACCAGCAGCATATAAGCAATCCAGTTTCTCTGCATCCTCACCAGCATTGGGGTCACTATTTTTTATTTTAGCCATTCTGACAGTTGTGTAGTAATATCTCACTGTAGTTTTAATTTGCAGTTCTCTAATGGCTAATTATGTTGAACACCTTTCCATGTGCTTATTTGCCATCTGTACATCCTCTTAGGTTAAGTGTGTCTTCATGTCTTTAGCCCATTTTCAAATTGAATTTTTTTACTTTTGAGTTTTTAGTAGTTCTTAGTATATTCTAGGTGTAAGTCCTTTGTTGGATATTGTACTCTGCAAATATTTTCTTCCACTCTGTAGCTAGTCGTCTCATCTTCTTAATAGGGTCTTTTGCAGAGCAAAAGTTTTAAATTTTGATAGAGTTTGATAAAGTCTCTGCCTAGTTCTTGATCTTAGGGGGATACCATTTAGTCTTTCACTGTGAAGTACGGTGTTAGCTATAGATTTTAATGTAGATGCTCTAGATCAAGTTGAGAAGAGTTTGTCTCCATTCCTATTTTTCTGAGAATTTTTTTATCATGATGTGTGTTGAATTTTGTCAAATACTTTTTCTGAATCAATTGATATGATCATGTGATTTTTCTTCTTTAGCTTGTTAATGTTACATTGATTGATTTTTCTAATATTGTACCAGCCTTGCATCCTGGTATAAACTGTAGTTGATCATGGTGTATAATTATTTTAATGTGTTGTTGAATTATTTTTCCTAATATTTTGTTAGGGATTTTTGCATCTGTATTCATGATGAAAATTGGTCTGTACAGTTTTTTGTACTGTCCTTGTCTGGTTTTGGTATCAGGGTAATACTAGCTTTAGATAATTAATTATATTGATTTTATAATTGGAAGAATTATATTATCTTCTATTATCTGGAAGAAATTGTATGAGATTGGTGTTAATTCTTATTTAAATGTTTGGTATAATTATTCAGTGAAACTATCTGGGCTTAGAGATTTGTTGTGGGGGAGTTTTGAAATTACTAATTCAATTTTGTTATAGTGCTATTAAATTTATTTAATATTGTGTGAAGTTGTGTGGCAGTTGTATTTTTTGAAGAATCAGCCCATATCACCTATGTTGTTGAATTTATGTGTATAGAGTTGTTTGCAGTGTTCCCTTATGTCTGCAAGGTTTGCAGTGATATCTCTTGTTTGATTCCTTATATTGCTAATTTGTGTTTTCTCTTTTTTCTTTGTCAGTTTTTCCAGAAGTTTGTCAACTTTATTGGTCTTTCCAAAGAACCAGCTCTTTGTTTAATTGATTTTCTCCATTGTGTCTCTGTTTTCAATTTCATTGACTTCTGTTCTTTATTATTTCCTTCCTTCTGATTGCTTTGATTTTATTTTCTTTTTCTTTTTCTAGATTCTTGAGCCAGGAGCTTAGATTATTGGTTTGAGACTTTTTCTCTTTTGTAATGTATGCATTTTAGTGCTATAAATTTTCCTGTAAGCACTGCTTTAGCTATATCCCACAAATGTGAATATGTTCTGTTTTCATTTTCATTTATTTTAAAGTATTTTCAAATATCCCCTGAGACTTCCTCTTTGACTCATGGATTATTTAGGAGTGTGTTATTTAGTTTACAAGTGTTTAAAATTTTCCTTGTTATTTTTTATTGTTGATTTCTTGTTTGAGTCCCTTGGTATGATTTAGATTCTTTTAAATTTGTTGAGGATTGTTTTATGGCCCATGATATGACCTATCTTGTTATATGCTCCATGGGCACTTGAAAAGTATGTGTATCTGCTGTTATTGGGTGCAGTGCTCTGTATATTACATTAGATCCTGTTAGTTGGTTGTGCTGTTCAGTTCTACATCCTTGCAGATTTTCCATCTAGCTTTTCTATCAATTATTGAGAGTAGGTTGTTGAAGTTTGCTACTATAATTGTAGATTTGTCTATTTCTCTAGAGAAAGAGTTCTGTCTGTCCAAGTTTAAAAACAGTTCTATCAGTTTTTGCTTCATATGTTTTTCAACCCTGTTGTTTGGTGAATACACATTTGGTATTGCTATGTATTTCTGGTGGATTAATCCTTTTGTCATTATGTAATGCCTCTCTCTGTCTCTGGTAATTTTCTTTACTCTGAAGTTTACTTTATCTGATATTAGTATAGCTATTCCTAGTCTCCTTTGATTAATGTTTGCATGATATATCTTTTTTCTTCTTTTACTTTCAACCTGTCTATATCATTATATTTGAAGTGAGTTTCTTGTAGATAGCATAAAGTTGAGTCATGTTTTTACATCCACTCTGCTCATCTCTGTCTTTTAACTGGTGTATTTAGACCATTTACACTTGATGTGCTTATTGATATGTTAGGGTATAAGTCTGCCATATTACCTTTTGTTTTCTGTTTGTTCTTTTTTTAAAATTTCTATGTTTAAGTAATTAATTAATTTGCTTTTCTGTGGGTTACTTGAATATTTTTTAGAATTCCATTTTGATTTATCTATAACATTTTTGAGTGTATCTCATTGTATAGCATGTTTAGTAATTGCTCTTGGTATCACATTTTACATACATATACATTACTTATCACAGTTTACTTGGTGTCATTATTTTACCAGTTTGAATGAAGTATAGAAACCTTATCACACTTTATGTCCCTTTACCCTCCCCATTTGTAATATAATTATTTAAAACATTTCCTCTAAATATGTTTAGAACTGCATGTTATAATTTTTGCTTCAACCATAAAACACAGTTCAGAAGACTCAAGAGAAGGAATGTCTATTGTATATGCCAATACTTTTGGTTACTGTGTTCTTTATTCCTTTATGACATTCCAAGGTTCCTTCTTTTATCATTTCCTTTCTGTTTAGAGGGCTTTCTTTAGCCGTTTTTTTTAAAACTAAATTTATTTATTTTTGGCTGCATTGGGTCTCTGTTACTGCGCACGGGCTTTCTCTAGTTGTGGCGAGAGGGGGCTACTCTGTTGTGGTGCATGGGCTTCTCATCGTGGTGGCTTCTCTTGTTGTGGAGCACAGGCTCTAGGCACATGGACTTCAGTAGTTGTAGCATGCAGCTCAGTAGTTGTGGCGCGTGGGCTTCGTTGCTCCACAGCATGTGGGATCTTCCCTGCGCAGGGTTCAAACCCGTATCCCCTGCATTGGCAGGCAGATTCTTAACCACAGTGCCATCAGGGAAACCCTCTTTAGCCATTTTTATAGGTAGACCTGCTGGTAATAAATTATCTTAGTTTTTCTGCATCTGAGAATGTCTTAATTTTCCCTTCATTCCTGAAGCATAATTTTGCTGGATACAGAATTCTGGTTTGACAGTTTTACATTTCAGCATTTGAAAAATGTTGTGCCACTTTATTTTAGCATTCAGTGTTTCTGATGAAAAGTCTGCTATCATTCAAATTGTTTTTCCCCTATAGGTAAGGAACATTTCTCTTTCACTGCTTTTAATATTTTTTCTTTGACTAAGTTTGATTATGATGTGAAATGTGAATTTCTTTAAATTTACCTTTTCAGGGATTCACTTAGTTTCTTGAATCTGTAGGTTTATATGTTTTATGACATTTGGGAAGTTTTCAGCCATTTTTCTTTGAATACTTTTTCAGCCCCACCCTCTCTCTCATCTCTTTCAAGGACTCCAATGACACAAATATTTGATATTTTGTGATAGTCCCACAGGTCCATGCAACTTTGTTTATTATTATTATTATTTTTGTGGAACACGGGCCTCTCACTGTTGTGGCCTCTCCCGTTGTGGAGCACAGGCTCCGGATGCGCAGGCTCAGTGGCCATGGCTCACAGGCACAGCTGCTCCGCGGCATGTGGGATCTTCCCGGACCAGGGCACGAACCTGTGTCCCCTGCATCGGCAGGCGGACTCTCAACCACTGCGCCACCAGGGAAACCCTGTTTATTATTTTTTAGTCTATTTTCTCACTATTGGTCCAGATAGGATAATTTCTATTGTTCGAACTTTTAGTTCACTGATTCTTTCCTCTATCCCCTCTATTCTGCTGTTGGGACCATCACTTGAGTTTTATATTTTGGTTATTTTATATTTTTAGTTCTAAAATTTACATTTTGTTCTTTATATTTTCTTTTCTTTTTTAAAATAAATTTATTTATTTATTTATTTATGCCTGTGTTGGGTCTTGGTTGCTGCATGCAGGCTTTCTCTAATTGTGGAGAGCAGGGTCTACTCTTTGTTGTGGTGCACAGGCTTCTCATTGCGGTGGCTTCTCTTGCTGCAGAGCATGGGCTCTAGGTGCATGGGCTTCAGTAGTTGCTGCACACAGGCTCAGTAGTTGTGGTTCACAGGCTCTAGAGCACAGGCTCAGTAGTTGTGGCGCACAGGCTTAGTTGCTCCATGGCATGTGGGATCTTCCCAGACCAGGGCTCGAACCTGTGTCCCCTGCATTGGCAGGTGGATTCTCAACCACTGTGCCACCAGGGAAGCCCTATATTTTCTATTTCTTTTTTGAGCTTTTAAATTTTTTCCTCAAATCTCTATTAGGGGGAAAATCTCTTTCCCCCCAAATCTCTAATCACCCAATGAAGCATGATTATTATGACTGCTTAAAATACTTGTCAGATAATTCTAACATATGTGCCATCTTGGTGTTACTACCTATTAATTGTCTTTTCTCATTCAGTTACAGGTCTTCCTGGTTCCTGGTATGGCAAGTAATTTTCTATTGAAATTTGGACATTTGGCTATTATATTGTGAAGCTCTGAAACTTTTTTAAACCTGTTTTAGCCGGCCCTTATTGACACTGATCTGGCAGGAGAAGAGGGGTGCCAACTCATTATTTCCAAGTGGGGATAGAAGTATATGTTTCCTACTTAACTTCTGTTGACACCCAAGGGAGGGATCTTCACTTTTGCTGGGCAGGGTTGGGATTTCTACCTCCCCACTAGGCCTCCACTGATAACTCCCTGGATGGGAAGAGTAGGGGTGCCTTGCTACTGCTCCCCATCTTACCTTTACCACTGCCTCTCCTCTAGGCTTCCTCTAAAACCACCCCACTCGGAAGGAGAGGGACACCTTATTACTGCTGAGAGTGTGTGGAAGTCCAGGCTTTCCAGGTGATCCCCACTAATGGGGACCTCATTACCACTGAGCAGGGATGAAATCCCAACTTCCTATATGGTCTTCTTTGGTGCCAACAGAGAGGAGGTTTGGGTGCAGCACCTTACGGCCTTATAAGAAGTCTAGACTTCTCACTCATCCTTTTCTGGCAGAGGTAGGGGAGGGGGCTACATTTTTTTTCTGTGGTGTATGACTGGAGTAGAGTGGTAATTGACTAAAAGTTTTCTGTCTTGCTAGGCTTTCCTGGTTCTTGGGCTAACAAAAGCAGGCTTCAGTTTGTGCTTTCTTTTTGTCTACACTTATTTATGTTTCTGGGTTGCCAGCTTCTTCATCTCCAAGTCTGAGATATATGAAGCAAAAGAAAGCTCAAGGAAGTCACCATTGTGTTGTTCCTCAGCTCCTAAGGTCCCTAGCTAGTCTACCTTCTTCTCTCCACCTCCAAGAATCTTCCTATGTTCGTTTTGTATGTACTTTCCAGGATTTTTAGTTGTAATTAGTGTAGGGAATAAGGGGAAATATATTTATTCCATCTTCCAAGAAGCAGAAGTCACATGTTATTTTTTTTAAGTAAAAGTAATTTATTTGCATCGTTTAAAAAGTTAAGGGACTTATGACAAAAATCCTCAGTCCCTTCCCCCTTCCTTATGCACTCCTGGGTTTCACATTTTGGAAGCAAACATTTTCAGCTCTTTTTTCTGTTATTTACTTCCATGTTTCTAGACAATATGCTCACTCTGCTACTTACTGACTTTAAAATTAATATCTAAAAAAATTAATATCTAATGATTTTTTTGTCATGGTAGATAATGATTTAGCTTTCTCATATATTTTACAGCATTTTCGTCATCCTTTCAATATAGTTATGTCACTATTTTTTTAATTTTATTTATTTATTTTTGGCTGCGTTGGGTCTTCACTGCTGCACGCGGGTTTTCTCTAGTTGTTGCGAGCGGGGGCTACTCTTCATTGAGGTGCATGGGCTTCTCATTGAGGTGGCTTCTCTTTTTCCAGAGCATGGGCTCTAGGTTCACGGGCTTCAGTAGTTGTGGCACGTGGGCTCAGTAGTTGTGGCTTACAGGTTCCAGAGCGCAGGCTCAGTAGTTGTGACGCACGGGCTTAGTTGCTCCGTGGCAAGTGGGGTCTTCCCAGACCAGGGCTTGAACCTGTGTCCCCTGCATTGCCAGGTGGATTCTTAACCACTGTGCCACCAGGGAAGCCCCTATGTCACTATATTTTATCAAATGGTATTAGTGATTATATCATTACAATAATGCAAATAGTATTCTTTAATTTTTTCCAAGTTGCTCCATCAAATGTACTTCCCACCTGTCCTTTTCTCCTCTCTCAAACATTCCATCATATTAACCCATCTCTCATAAGACCCCCTTTACTGAAGATTTCCCTCCTTTAAGGTCCTTTGCTCTCTTCCTCCTATCTGGACTGGTTACTCCCTTAGCCTGCTGCACAGGTCTCATGATGCAATTTTCTTTTTCATTTTCCTGGGTTGTATCCACCAACCTACCTAATTTTACACCTACCTACTTACCTATTGAAATTAAACAAATTTAGCAGAATGCTAGCAGTTGTTGAATCTAGGTGAATGGTTCATGGGTATTCCTTCTACCTATCTTTCCTCTAGTCTGTAAGTTTAATATTTTCAAAACAAAATGTGTTGAGGAAAAGAGTCCCATGCCATTTTGATTCTTATTCCTTTGAATGTAAGTCCCTTTACCCTTCCTATGTGAATCTTTTGTGAGTTTCATTTTAGAAAATTTTCTTTTCCCAGATGTTCTGAAGTTTCAATGCTGTGCCCTGATTTAGGGCCTATTAACACTCATTATGTTGGACCTTTTGTGAGTACTTTTAATCTGAGACTCATATTTTTCAGGCCTGGAAAATTCTCCTATGGTATTCATTTGATAATTTCCTCTCCTTCACTTTCTCTTCTTTCTATTTCAGGACCCAGGATTAATTTAGTTGGATATTAGATTTCCTGGATTGATTCTATAAGACACTAATATTTTATATTTTCTAACTCCTTGTCATTTTTGTTCTACCTTTTGGAAATTTTCTGTTATTTTGTTTTCTCACCTTCTATTGAGTGTTTGTATCATGAAAGGATGTTGAATTTTGTCATATGTTTTGTCTGCATCTGTTGAGAGGATCGTAAGATTTTAATCTTTCATTCTATTAATGTGGTGTATCACATTTATTGATTTGTGTATGTTGAGCCATTCTTGTACGCCAGGAATAAATCTTACTCGATCATTGTGCATGATTCTTTTAATGTGCCATTGAATTTGGTTTGCTAATATTTTGTTGAGAATTTTTACATGTCTATTCATCAGGAACATTAGCCTGTAGTATTCTTTTCTTATAGCATTCTTATCTGGTTTTTATATCAGTGTACTGCTGGCCTCATCTAGTATGTTTGAAGCTGTTCCCTCCTCTTCAAATTTTTTTAAAAATTTTACTTATCTTTGGCTGCATTGCACGTCTTCATTGCTGCATGTGGGCTTTCTCTAGTTGCGGCAAGTGGGGGCTACTCTTCATTCTGGCACACAGGCTTTTCATTGAGGTGGCTTCTCTTGTTGCAGAGCACGGGCTCTAGGCACGCAGGCTTCAGTAATTGTGGCACACGGGCTCAGTAGTTGTGGCACGCAGACTTAGTTGCTCTGTGGCATGTGGGATCTTCCTGGACCAGGGCTCAAACCTGTGTCCCTTGCATTGGCAGGTGGATTCTTAACCACTGAGCCACCAGGGAAGTCCACCTCTTCAAATTTTTGGAAGAGTTTGAGAAGGATGATCATTAATTCTTTAGAGGTTTGGTAGAATTCACTAGTGAAACCATCTGGTTCTGAGCTTTTCTTTATTGGGAGGTTTTTGATTACTGTTTCAGTCTTTTTAGTCATTATTGGCATGTTCAGAATTTCTATTTCTTTATGATTCAATCTTGGTAGGTTGTATATTTCTAAGAATTTATCCATTTCTTTTGGATTGTCCAATTTATTGGTATATAATTGTTCATAGTAATATCTTATGATTCTTATCTTATGTATTTCTGTAGTATCAGTTGTAATGTCTTCTCTTTCATTTCTGATTTTATTTATTTGAGTCCTCTCTTTTTCTTAGTTAGTCTAGCTAAGAGGTTGTTAATTTTGTTTATATTTTCAATGAATCATGTCTAAGTTTTCATTATCTTTTCTATTGTTTCCTCTTTTCTATTTCCTTTATTTTTGCTCTAATCTTTATTATTTCCTTCCTTCTGCTAACTTTGGACTTTGTCCTTTTTCTAGTTCCTTGAAGTGTAATGCTAGGTTGTTTATTTGAGATCTTTCTTTTTTCTTAATGTAGGCATTTTTAGCTATAAACTTCCCTCTTAGAAATGCTTTTGCTGCATCCCATAAGTTTTGGTAGGAATTTTTTAAAGGAGAGGTAAATATAACTTTATAATTATAATTTTATATTTTTCTTAAAAGAAAAGCTGCTACTCATAAAAATAATCAACAGTTTTGTACTCTGACTGTGGTGATGATCACTTAAATCTGCAATGTGTTAAAATTTTATAGAACTACATGCAAAAAAAGTACATACAAAAACTGGTGAACTTTGACGAAAGTCCCTACCTCAGTTAATAGTATTTTAGTAATGTTAATTTCCTGGTTTTGACAACATATTATGGTTTTATAAGATATTAACATTGGTAAAGATTGGTTGAAGGGTACCCAGGAACTCTGTACTATTTGTGCAACTTCTTGTGAGTCTTAAACTATTTGAAAATAAGATTATTGAAGAAGTCCATTCAAGAGGCAAAACAATTAAAAAAGAAAGTAAAGAACTCCTCAAATCTCACCACCAAGAGACAATTACTGTTAAAATTTTGGTGAGTATTCTTTCTTATATCACTATATTTATTGAGCACTTCTTGTATGCCAGAAATTCTTCTAAGAACCTTATGTGTATTATCTCATCAGTCCCTCACAACAGCTCTCAGTGGTCAATACCATTATCATCCCAATTTACAAATGAAGAAACCAAAGCTTAGAGAGATAACCTACATAAGGCCATATAACTAGTAAGTTTCAAAGCTGAGATGTAAGCTGAGGTCTCTCTGATGTCTAAACTCAAGTCTTTTGTCTTTCACTACGTTAATTCTTCTAACAACCCCACCTTGATTAAGCTTAGCTTTTCTTTTTCTAGGTGCTGAAATGTGAGCTTCCAGAATGTTGAATTTATTGTTCAAGATAGCTACCTCAATGGTTCCCGTCAGGATGACTCTACACCAGCAAAACTATGTACTCAATCTTAGTCTCTATTCTAATAACTTCTGAATGCTCCACATTTATTTTATTTTCTTCTGAGATTTAGTTTGATTTCCCAAATTCTTCCTGTGTCTTCTTTTGCTACAGAGTAGATGCCAAGAACTTTCACCACTTATAGAATTTTGCTACAAGCATATTTCCCTTTGGCTTCTATATTTATAACTTTTCACTTAGTCTGACTCCAGCTTCTCTGGCCTTCTGTGCATATTGCCAGGATGATTTCATCTGAAAAAAATGTAACTGGCTACATAGAAACCATCCAACTTCATCTTTACATTCTGCTTCTCTTACACATGGCATCATTTTCCATAAGAGAGGTATAGCAGACCACATATAATGGTAGCTTTTCCTTGTTCCACTATTACATCAATTTCTTCCCTTACCCACCCATTGCTGTGTCCTATCTTCTTCAATTTTATCAATACATCTGGCATTTCATTTCTCTGCAAGAGTTTGAGAAGAAAACCATATACCAAAGCCTTTCCTTGATCCAGACACATTTCACAGCCTTTGACATTTAAAGAATTCCAGAGAAATCCAAGTACTTGTCAGTCAAATATTGCCTATCCTTTATTGCTGTTTCTAGCACTTTGAGGGGTATGCATTCTGCCAATTTTAGTACCTTCTGCAGCTGGATTCCTTATGTCACCTTGATGACCATTTCCTCTTCCTCTCAGGTGCCACTGAAAACAGTAGCCTTCAAAGCTTTGCTGAAGCTTCTATCCTCCAAAGTCATGTTGAACTCAGCAGTGAGGCCGGTAGGGCTGGGAGCATTTCTCTTTTTCAACAACAGGATCCTGCTACTCACTTCTGGAGCTGTCATGTCAGTTCTTCGACCAGCTGTCTCTTTCTGCTTTGATTGGTGCCTCAACCTAAGACCACAGTCCCTCCCTTCTCTCTGCTCCAAAAATAATTCTGAAGAGAACTCTATGATCCAAATTTCTCTTTTTGCACTGTCAATCTGTCCAATTTGTCCACTAAGGCCACCACTAGCCAATATTCTTCTTTCTTACTCACCCATTCTCAAGTGTTCATAGGTCCCAACTTCAGTTTTGCTTTAGCTTTTTCTTTTTCACTTATCTCCTTGACTCTGTATACAAATTATTCTTATTTCTCTTTGATTGTTGCTATTTTGCTTTTGTTCTTTCTCTCTTTGCTCTCCATTATGCACATCTGCATTTTGGAATTTGTGTTTGATTCTATAAAGCCATTGGCTTGGCTCTTTCCCTTGGGGACTTTCCTTGAAATATCATTTTGCAGGTCTCTCCTGTCACATCCTAAAAGTGGCATAAAGCTTCTGAGAATTTATTCTGAAAAAAAAGTAACACACGTGCATGAAGATATATAGACGTACAAGGTTTGAAGCACAATACTGTTGACATTGTGAAAAACTAGGTACAACCAAAATTTCTATCAAAAAGTGATTAAATAAATTTTGGTACAGCCTTATAATGAACCGCTAAAAGTGCATTTGAAATAACAATGTAGAGCTATATTTATTAACATTGAAAGCTTCTACAAAATTTTTCACAGGCAGGTTACAAAGTGTCAACATATTATGATTATATATGTAGTATATTTGTTAAACACTACTGAGTCTAGTCAGGCAGATTTCATTGTGAATATTGGCTCCATCATTTATAAGCTGTCTGACTGGGAAAATTATTAACTTCCTCGTGTCTTGATTTGCACATTTGTAAAATGAGGATGATAATAGCACCTACCTCATAGGATTTATGTGAGCATTAAATGATGTAATTCACGTTAAGTGCTCAGGACAGTGACTGGCCATTATTTCCAGTACATTTGACTCTTGAACAATGCAGGTTTGAACTGTTCAGGTTCACTATACAAGGATTATTTTCAATAGCAAATACTACAGAACTGTTCAGGTTCACTATACAAGGATTATTTTCAATAGCAAATACTACAGTACTATAATACAACCAAATCCATGGTTGGTTGAGTCTGCAGATGTGGAACTGGGGTTACAGAGGGCTGACTCTAAGTTATACATGAATTTTTGACTGCATGAAGGGTCAGCACCTCTAACCCCTGAGTTGGTCAAGGGGAAACTGTATTTGAAAGTTAAATTAAAAAGTATCTGAAAGTGCATTGAAGAGCAGAAAGTGAGAGGTGATTGATAAATATTGAAATGTATTATGGCTTTGTACTGATAATTTTGAGTTTGGGAGAAAGGTCTCCTAAATTCTGAGATGTTCCATCCCCATGATATGCCACATAAGACTGGAAGGACTTCCCTTGTAATAAGGGAGTAGAGCAAGGGCATTGCTACCCACACGAAGTTACAGGAGTTTTCTCAAAACTCAGAGGGTTACATCTCTCATTTTTGACAAAATTATGGTTTAAGTAGTTTCTTTTGTGCCATCTCTCAGATACCTTCCTTTTTTTGCAGTGTCCAATCAGAAACTAGGGCCTTCAGTATCATCACAGGACAAAGTGAGTTGTGGTGGGGATTTCTGACAGTTTGTGTCTCACAAGTTGGCAGGTGGGTAAAGAACTTTGTGTAAGGGAAACTTTGGGCTGTGTGTGAGGGAGACATAAGCAACCTCAACTATTCTGATATTTAAAGATGTTATCATAGCTAAAGAGGTTTGTCACAAGAGGTCTTCATGGAGCACTCAGGCCATCTTCTTGAGCAGGCAGCCATTTCTCATGAGTGGAAGGATGGCTGTTTCTTGTTTTCTCAGCATTCTTGATTTGGCTGAGTTCTCTTCTTACTCAATCTTCTAGACTTTAGTTGTTCCTAGACTTTATAGTTACAGTTTCTAGACTTTAACTATTCTGACATATTCATTTTTAGGGAACAAATTATTTTATTAAAAAACAAAGCTTTTGTCTAAGCATCTGTAAGTAGAAGTTCCCAAAGGAATAAGGAATGCCCAGTTAGTGTTCAGAGTTGTATGGTGGGTATTTGCCAATTTTCTGAATATTTGTTAAGAATGTATGTCAGGGAAAGATCACTTGAAGGTACCTACACTAACACAGTGAAAATTTTGTGTTACATATGAGTAAAGCTTTATTCTTCATTTATTCAATAAGCATTGTAATATCTTACAATGTAGGAGGCACAGTGTTAGACACAGTGAGCTCTATATCTCCATATAGTCTGGTAGGGGATATAAGATGTGTATAGGATGTGATCAGAATCACAGAGCCAAGGAAACTAGTTGTTCTAGGAGTTTCAGGGGAGAGAGTGATTTATTCTGATTGAAGGATTCATAGAGGAGATAGCATTTGAATATCTTGAAGGACAAGATGGATAGGCATTCCCAGGAGAGGAAATGGAATGAGCAAAGGGTAGAGATAGCAAGGGTTTTTTTCAGGAAACTACGCATAGTATATATGGATATGAGGGGCAAAATGACTAGAAAGGTTGAATCGTAGACTGTCTGGCCCTGAAGGGGCATTTGAGATAGTTTAATGCCATTTTATAGGTAAGGAAACAGGTAAATTTTTCAAAGTCATCAAGCTGATTTGTAGTAGTTTGGGGTTAGATTATACAGAGCTTCCGATACTGGGTAAAAGATATTTCAGTTCATTTGATAGGCATTGAAGAACACTGTGGATTTTTGATCAGCAGACAACAACATTATATCTGACAACAGCAGATGTAATGATAATAGCTCACAGGTATTGCACATTTACTATGCACCAAGCCTGGGGCTAACTTCTATGTGGTACCTCATTTATGGTACTCTGTGAGATAGATACCATTATTAGCCATATTTGAAAAATGAATGAAATAAGGCTCTTTGAGAGTAGATGACTTCCCCAAGTTCACAGAGCTCATAAAGAGTATAGCTGAGATTTGAACCCAGTAGTCTGGCTCCAAAGTCCAAGCCCTGAATGACTACACTAAACTACCACCAACGTGATGTGTTAGGAGGTGGTAGTAGGCCAGAGGATGAACTGGAATAAGAGAAAGAATAGATCGGTTAGGGGAAAGGAAGATCAGTTAGGAGACCATTGTAATAATCCAGGTAAGAGGTAACTAGGACCAAATCACGGGTGGGAGTTATTTGAATAGAAGAGAGGGAGAGACCCAAGAACTGTTTTAAAAGAAGACCTGATAGATTGGATGCAGTGATGATGAGGAGGAATAAAAGGGGTTAGGAAGCTCAGTGAGCCAAGAGTATGAGATGGTCTCCAAAGAAAGGGAATGCCAGTTTAAAAACCGTGACTACAAAAGTAATGCGTAGAAAAAGAAAAAGAACAGCTCTGCCTTAATCAGTTATGACCAAGTCAAACTTAAAATATTCAGTTCTGAGACTTGAAGAGTGATATTGACAAGCCAAAGCCTGTTCAGTAAAAGGTGACTAGGGTGATGAAGGGACTTGATGGCTAACGACCATAGGAATAGGGCCGGATTAGCTTGGAGAAGAGAAGGCCCAGAAATGGTCATGGTAACTGTCCTCAGACATCTCAAAGGCTGTGATGTGGAAGGAAGAACAGATTCCTTCTTCTTATGTTTTTCTTTTGGTAAGGTATCATGAAGCAGAACCAGGGCCAATGGGTAGAAGGGACCAGGAGAGGGATTTGGGGCACAATATAAGGAAGAAATATATAGAAGTGGGAACCGTGCCAATATGGAAAGGCAGAGTGCAAGATGTTGGTGGAATGAATGCCTTGGGAAAGAGTGATGAGCCTGGCCCTGGCGCTGTAATGGTCCAAGAATTACTGAGTGGCAACTTGTTGCGGGTGCTGTAAAGGAGATCCAAGTAATAGATGGGTAGCTGGACTAGAAGAATTTTATGAGTCACTACAACACTGAGATCCTTCGGAATTGTGGTTGGAGAAAGTTTGAGAGCTTAAAACTGTAGGAGCACTTGGTTCTCACGTATGATGAAATTAAAGCTTTCAGTAGAGTTGAGGACCGGTTGCCTTCGCAAAGGCAGGACATCTAGTATGTGTGGTTCTAAAATTGAAGAGAGACAACTAAGATGCTTTCCAGTGACTGAAGGGCATACCCAGAAAAGAAGTGTGCCACTGTGGGCTCAGTCTCCACTCTTGGTAAGTCATTTCTAGGGGATGGTAAAATGAGTTGAATCTTTTGGATTTTTTTGAGGGCGATTTCTCGGTGGCTGCTCGTAGAAACCAGGAGGCTGAAACTATTCAGTGATTCATGCAGCAAAAGGTAAAAAGAGGTGCAAACATAACCACTTGGCACAAAACCATGTTATTCCAACAGCATGCAGATTTAGGACTAGAGCAGGCGGCCTGGAAATAACACTTGCCTGCCTTTTCCCCATCCCTCCTCAGACTGCCTGTGTCAATTCTTCACCTTTGAATCAGGGGAGTGTTTGACACTTATTTTTATTTGCCTCAGGCGCTACCCTTAAGTTGATTGTTCCCTTCCTCGGACCTCAAAAAATGGTCAGAACCATGAAGATCTTCTTTCCAGGAGCAATCCGCTGCTTCGTTCATGGACCTCTCTGGAGCAAAGATAATAAATAGGTTTAATCTTTTGGGCCAGTTCTGATTGAATGGTAGTGGCTGCATAGGGCACTGTGGTGAGAAGTCATATGAGGTCTCATCTGAACACAGCAGGAAGGAAAGCCATGACCGATTCATGGTGCGTAGGTCTGGCGTGGGAGATGGACTTCATGCATGCCTCAAAATGTACTACCCTTGGGGTGGAGGAGAAAGTTGTTATTTCTGCCCCAAGCTATTATTATCTGCACCATACTAGGCTAAGGGGTTAGAACACACAACGACTGACCCCTAACCCTCCTGTCTTTTCTGGCCATCAGCATCAAATATAAGTTGAGCATTGATTCTAGCCACAGCATTGTCTCCTAACTGTAGGTAAAGATGAGTCCTGGCCCTGGTCACAGACTGAGCCCCAATCTGGCCACAGATGGCACCCTAGCACCGGGCAGGTATGACACAAATGATCATTATCAAAAGGGTTAAGACAAACCCATTCTCAGCACTGGAGACACAGTTCAAGGCCTGTGCTTTACTAGAGGTGGGTCAGTAGCTGTGCCTTTTGTCTGTGAAGGACAGTGCATTATTGATATAGCAATATGCCTGTCAGTGTTTCTCCTTCAATTATCTAGCTGCAGAGAACACAAATGCTTTATTGCTGTGGTAGACAGTCTTTTCCTGAAAAAGAAAAAAAAAAGGAAAAGGAAAGAAAGAAATGAAACTCAAGTGAAAGAAGTAATTTCCTGTGACTGTGAAAACATAAGGCAAATGCCTGAACGTGATTTTAAATGGATCTGTGAATGTGGCTGATGGGAGGAAGCTTTCTTGGAAAGGACGTCTATGGTGAGCACTGCAGGTACAGAGCACATTAGGGGGCAAGGAAGCCAGGAATCATGTGCTGGAAATCAGTTGCTACTGAATGAATAGACTTCATACAGCTACCAAATCCGGTCTGGATAAATGGTTTTTTAGAATAATCATTATTTTTTAAAAATCATGAAGTGACTTGATAAGGTGGTAATAAAGCTGTCAGAGTCTGTGCTTTGACTGAAGCTGAAGTGTAATAGGGGATTTTTAAAAATATCTACATCTTTTCAGGATGTGGAGGGCAGAAGCTCAGGAGTTGGAACTCCATCTGAATCCCTGCACTGGGTGGGGTGGGGAGGTGGGAGCTTTGGAATGTGTGAGAGCAGCTCTGTCCAATAGAACTTTCTAAGTCGCAAATATGCCGTATCTGCACTGTCCAGTATGGTAGCCAGAGTCCACCTATGGCTACTGAGCACTTGAAACGTGGATAGTGTTACAGATGATTTAAATTTTTAATTTTTTTAAATTGTAATTAATTACAAATTACATAGCCACAAGTGGCTAGAGGCTACCATATTGAACAGCACAGCACTCAAATTTAGGTCAGTATCCAGATTCAAGAGTAGCGAAAGCCTAAGGAAAAGACAGAACAACCAGCAAATCCATATGTCTGTGTGCAGTTTATACCTCTGTGGAGAAGAATAGGCTTTTGTTAGCTGTAGATAGGCCCTGCACCTTGATCTTAGATGAGAGCCTGCCAGTCTTGGTGGAGCGTGTCTCCCTGTGGTCGGTCTAAGAATATGGAAGGTTCAAGTACATTACTTTTTACTAATGGGCATTATGACTTTAATGAAAGTAATCTGTTTTGTTTGGAGCAGGGAAATGAATATTTCACAGAAGAAATGTAAATAAGGTTTTGATGAAAGAATTTAGTAATGTTTCTTCTCTGCTCTGGATATAAAAACCTGAGTTATATCTTTATGTGGGCCATTTATAATCCAGTCGAAGAAAAAAATATCCGTTTCAGTGTCATACTACGGGTGACTTGGACTACAGAACGAAACAAGAAAAAAATGATATACCATAAACCAAATTAATTTCTTTGGGTACAGTTTGGGTAATGAAGCAGATCTTAGACTTGATTGTCTTTCATTTATCCCACTGTCATTTAATGATCATAATTTTGAGGGGCAGCTCTTGAATTTGCGATTGTGGCCCTATGTGCTAAAAAAACTTGCAGGAGTCTGGTGTATCAGGTGGATCGAGGATGATGGGGTATGGTAAAAGCCAATGCTGGGGCATGATCGTGAAGGGCTTTGAAGCCATTTTGAAATATTTAGACTTTGTCTTAGGAGCAACGGGGGCGACATGAGGTCTTGAGAAAGCTTAGGCGCTGCAGTGTGAGGAACGCTTTGGAGACCAGGGAAGATGAAACGTTGAGCGGTGAGAAGTTTAGCGCTATGGTTAAGGGGAAAGGTGACAATGAGAACCTAAGGTGACGGGGGCAGGCAGTAGAGATGGAAGGAAGCAGACAGATTCCAGAAACAGTTGAGGTAGCATTACTCGAGCTTGGTGAGTCATTCGGCTGTATTCCCCTTGGGCAGCCTCTGCTTTTCCTGGGACAAGATTCAGTGCTCTGTCAGTCATCCCCTGCAAAATAAGTCCTCTTCCCAAAACACTGATGGAGAATGAGCATTCTGCTGAACATGTCACGGAGGAATGGGCTATCTGGTTACTTTGCACACCGCGGAGTGAAATTGAACCTAAAAGTCTCCCATTGGACAGCTGTCTCCCGAAGTCTCTTTCCTATCAGAGTCTCTCCCGACCAGCCTCTCTTCCTTCCTCTTCTAGTCCTGTCTCCTCGACTCCTCTGGTCTCCTGCCTCCTCCTAGATTCTATTTCACGTCTATCCTCTTTCTTATAGAGAGCACTTGAACTTTTTTCTGGGTTTCTTTAATTCACAGCCTCGTATGGCATCCCACACTTACATTCTACTTGGAAATCGTCATCTTTAGAAGGCAGGGGACATGATAAATAACAAATAGTATTACTGATATTTTTCTTTTGCCTCGGGTTCCATTGTGGCTAGATACTGCCCTGTTACTGATCCTGTCCTTATTTAAAATTTTGAGATTTTGTTCAGCATGTATTTTTACATTATTTTTGACTTAAAAAAATCTTGCACTAAAATATTATTTATCTTAATCCTGAATCTTTTGCTGCCCCTTACATTTGGTGTCCAAGGGGATTACCTCACTTGCCTCGGTCTTTGATAACTTGTAGGAATTTTAGAAATAAACTTTTGTGCTTTATATGAGTATAATTTTCCTGAAATAAAGGTTTTCTTGGGCCACTCAGTCTGACCTTTTGCATATGCATGCTTCTTTCTATCCACCAGAATTAGAGTGCAATGGAAGAATTCATTTTTACTCATTGGACAAACATTCTTTGAGCTCCTATTGTATACCAGGCACTGTGTGATGATCTGTGCTTACAGTGGTGAACAATCTTTTCAGTGGATGAGACAGAGAGGAAGCAAATAAATATGCAAAAAAATCATTCTTTTTTGACCAGTAGGTTCTAAGCACTTACTATGCTAAGTGTTAGGGATATATGGCTTCTGGCCCTATGGAGCTGACATTCTTACAGGGGAAGAAAGTCACAGTTTTGATAAGTGGCAAGAAAAGGGCCCTGGGGGAAAAGGACAAAGAGAGGGTTGTGTTTAATAGGTGGTGGAGGAGGAAAAGTCAGGAATTGACTTCAATCCAGAACACATGAGATAAGTAACTGGTCATACAAGTCAGGGTATGGTTAAAGTGGTAAATACGTGAAACAGTGTTACAGGTGTTAGAAGCAGCGCTTCCTTGGTGGCGCCGTGGCTGGGAATCCGCCTGCCAATGCAGGGGACACGGGTTCGAGTCCTGGTCTGGGAAGATCCCACATGCCACAGAGCAACGAAGCCAGTGCGCCACAACTGCTGAGCCTGCGCTCTAGAGCCCGTGAGCCACAACTACTGAGCCCGTGAGCCACAGCAACTGAAGCCTGCATGCCACAACCACTGAAGCCCATGTGCCTAGAGCCCGTGCTCCGCAACAAGAGAAGCCACCACAATGAGAAGCCCACACAGTGCAACGAAGAGTAGCCCCCACTCGCTGCAACCAGAGAAAAGCCTGTGCACAGCAACGAAGACCCAACGCAGCCAAAAATAAAATAAATAAATTTATTTTAAAAAAGAAGTGTTAGAAGCAACGGGATGGACCAGGGCAAGAGAGATCTAGAACTGGAGATTAACCAGCATGTTAGTGTTTAGTAACAGTAGCAGACTCCATAACAGACGCAGCTCCAGGTCCAGAAAAGCTAGCACAGGCAACAGAAAGCAGTTCAGGTAGGTGGCTGGCATCAGGGAGATCCATCAAGGGCACAATTGTCCTCGAAAGGAGGAGGCAAACAGCCCTGCAGAGGTTAGAAGCAGAAAGAAAGCACAGATACAAGAAGACATTGGGTGAGCTGGAAGCCTGGCGACAACTGGGTTGGGTGGTTTTGAAATTGAAAGAAAAAGGAGGGAATGAAAGTTAGGGATCATTAGCATTTCCTGTCCCGCATGGTTGGAGCAGGGAAGACCAACCACTGAAGCCCTGAAGTATTGTTCCTTCAATTTCCTCCTTGATGAGGAACATGTTGGTCCCAGAGTTTGCGGATCACTCTGAGAATGGCTTCAGCTGCAGGAAGTGGTGCCCTGGGAGAGGAGAGGAACCAGGCAAGACACTAGATCTAGTAATGAGAGAAAATGGATACTGCCTTCTCTATGCTGTGCATGCCTAGAAACAGAACATCTTAAACAGCACGCTTTTGTTGTTGTTGATGATGATGATGATAAGGTGATTTAAATGTAACATTACTTAGAGAAAAGCATCCAGAATACCGCTTTGCTTTTATCACTAGAAAAATGGTTTTCTTCCAACACTTAACTCAATTAATGTCTCACCTCGCACAATATGCCAGAACCACAAATTCTGCAGGGTGTTAGTTATGCATTAAATTCACCTTCTCATATTCATGATGGCTAAATCATTTTTACTTTTATATTGCCTTCTTACTGATATTTTGCCAAATTCCCATATGCACAGGAAGAAAGTTGATATTTTCTCTCTGTTAGCATGAGATGCTTTATTACTGAACTCAGTGGCACCACATTGATTCAAAGGGAAGAGAGGCCAATGAGACTGGAAATCAAGCCCTTCAATTCCGAATTTCCACATTTATTGCATTTGAGGATGCCAAGGCATAATGATAAAGTATTCCAGCAGGGAGAACTCACGGTTTTAAGCCTATTTGCTGTAGCTGAATGTCGCTGCATGTGACAAATGTTGCGAATAAGTATGTTTCAAGGCCAAAGAGCTCTATGAGAAATCCCATCGTTCTAAAGATCACAAAATCATTTCAGAAATTGAACCATATTACAGTAGCTTAATAGCAAATTTGAAGCTTGTGTCTCCAACATGTCAGGAGTCCTTTAAAGCATCCTGTGTGTGGTTTATGCATAACAGCCAGCATTCCTCTGCTTTGGACCTTCCAGGAACCGAAACTTGAAATCTTTCAAGAAGAGAATCAACTCACTAGTTGGTTACCAACAAAATGTTCAAGGTTCTCATGGTGGCTGAACTCAGGAAGTGAGGCTTTGTTAGCATGAAAAATCCTTTTGATGGACCAATGGACCCATGATACAGTTTGAAATTAGGGAACTCACTTCTGGCTTTTAGAACCTGAATCCTTCATGTAAACCAGTAACAATTATTACCTTAATAGCAATGATTACTTCCAAAAGTTAAAAAATACAACCAAAGCTTAATAAAAGAAGTGCCTGAAATTCCTACTGTTTTATATGTGTACATCAGCCCTATGTTCTAAATTTTCTGGAGTGAGATCTTTTTAAAAACTGCCCTCTTAGGCTCATTAACTTTTGACATTTCTAAAACATTCCAGCATTTTCTCATACAGACCGTATCTCCCTGACACCTTTTTACATTCTGAGGCAGTACGAACATCTTTCATAAGACGGCATGAACCAAAGTTGGTATCAGCTTTGATTACCATGACTGGGGTTTTCAGTTTCAGAAAATATAAGGAAATCATTGCTTTGCAGCCTCTCTGTGTTGGGGGAACACAGACAGAAGGCAATCCCAAACTTACCTGGCCTGCCCAGACCTGGCTGTGACCAAAGGAACTCACATTTGAGTCTGCTTTTGGGAAGAGGGTAAAATAGGAGAGAAAAATAAAGACACTTGGGAAAAGATATGGCCTTTGCTGTGTGCTTTAGTGAAGAAATCTGATGCATATCCCTCACATGACTTGTTTCACCCTAAACCCAAAGGCACTGGTCTGTAAAGTGCTCTTTGGATTTGCTGTCCTGATTTTTCAATTTACTGATAATAAAGTCTCCCCTGGGCCTTATCAGCTCTTGATTGTTAAAGCGTCTCAGTGTCGGTGGTGTGGTTTGCACAAACCCTAACTGAACTGCTAACACACCCTGAAATCTCAGCAGGATTAATTTTTTCACAGTTTGAGCAACTTTTATCAGATTAATTACCACCTCCTGTAGTCCAATCCTTCACTCTCTGCCAATCCACCCAAAGAACATAGATCTATTTCTGGAGCTGTGAGAAATCTAACTGTCATGATGCATTTAGTTGAATGTAACTTTTTTTTGGACAAAACTAGGTTCCTGGAATAATCCTTGCTGTGCTGGTGGTTGAAATTTGAGACGCTATATTTAAATAGGTACAGTGCTTTCAAGCTAACAGCACAGTACTTTCATTTGAATTTCAGGTTTATTACTAAGAATAGCTGCATTTAGTGGGCACTATGTCTGGTTTAACTCCCCCACCAGGACTTCCTATAGGTTTACTAGGGTTTTTTCCCTTTATCACCAGATAATAATGCCTTGTTTCTCTCTTAAAATGTGAAAACCCTTCAGTATATACTTGGAACCTCTGCAGGCTTCTACCGTAATATTCTAGCCAGTCCCTCTTGTGAATAGCAGAGCCAGGTGTAGGAACCATTAAAGTGCACACCAATAATAAATAAATAAGCAAATAAAGAGATAGGGGAGAAGGGATTCCTAACAATACAATGCCAACTGATGGATGTGGAAGCAGTGGTGGAGTAGAGAAATCATCAGTTTGCTGCTATCGTAGTATAGAAGGGTTCAGGAAAGAATCATCCATAGATGCTAACTTTGGCAGAGGCGATTTCAGTGAGGAGCTAGAGGTGCACATGGTCTCAAAGTGTCTCCTCATAGATTGCTTTTTGGTTATGAAGTGAAAAAGTGTATACAGCAGGAAAACTGAACAATGCCTTGACCAGTTTCCAGTCTCACAGATAGACACTGTGTCCTTCAAACATGATGCTCTGAGTGGAATACATTGCTTATGTGGTTTTCTGGCTGGGAATGCATAAACCCAATCTAATCATAAGCAAAAGTCAAACAAATGAAAATTGAGGAGCAGTCCATAAAACAATGGGCTTCTACTCTTCAAAAATGTCAGGGTCATAAAAGACAAAAGCTGAAGAACTATTTGAGATTAAAGGAAACTAAAGGGACACGACAACTAAATGCAATCATGACGCTAGGTTGCTTCCTGTACTAAAAGAACCAAAATGCCATAAAGGACATTATTGGGACAATTGATGAAATAATATGGGCAGTAGATAAAAGTATTGTAACAATGTTAAATTTTGTGAATTTAATAACTGTGCTGTGGTTATCTAAACGAATATCTTTGTCCTTAGGAGATACAAACTGAAGTATTAGGGGGTAAAGGGAATTGATGTATTTAATCTACTTAAAATGGCTCAGAAAATTAATTATATATGAGTATATTAAATAAATATATATAAATTTCTATATAGAAATTAATTATATGTAACAAATTACATATACACACATATATGTATGTATACATACAGTCTGTGCATTTAGTCACTACTCTATCTGCATTCCAAAAAAAAGGTGAGATATATATATATATATATATATATATATATATACACAGAGAGAGAGAGAGAGAGAGAGAGAGAGAGAGAGAGAGAGAGAAGAGAGAGAGAGAATGAGATGAACCTGGATAGAGTATACTCTGTATTTTTTTTTTATTTCACTTTTTAGTTATTTCTCTTTGTTGGTAAATAAATGTTGATAAATTTAATAGCAGTTAACAACATCTCTTCAAGATTAGTGACTGCAAATCTTTTTGGACTAGGTGGAGATATAGATTATAAAACAACACGACCTTAAAATATTAGCAAAAGAAGATTTTCCAACTGTTTCTACTTGACTAAAGTTTGCTGACGATTTTATTGCTTTTGATTTTATTTATGTACAGTATTTTTTTTAAATTTATATATTTTTTTAATTTTTGAATTTTATGTTATTTATTTTTTTATACAGCAGGTTCTTATTAGTCATCAATTTTATTTTATTTTATTTTTTCTCTCTCAAATGGATTACACATTTTTATATTTTATTTTTTATTTTATTTTTAAAAACATCTTTTTTTTTTTTTTTTTTTTTTTTTTTGCTGTATGCGGGCCTCTCACTGCTGTGGCCTCTCCCGTTGCGGAGCACAGGCTCCTGACGCGCAGGCCCAGCGGCCATGGCTCACGGGCTTAGTTGCTCCGCGGCATGTGGGATCTTCCCGGACCAGGGCACGAACCCGTGACCCCTGCATCGGCAGGCGGATTCTCAACCACTGCGCCACCAGGGAAGCCCTAAAAACATCTTTATTAGAGTATAACTGCTTTACAATGGTGTGTCAGTTTCTGCTTTGTAATAAAGTGAATCAGTTATACATATACATATGTCCCCACATCTCTTCCCTCTTGATTCTCCCTCCCTCTCACCCTCCCTATCCCACCCTCTAGGTGGTCACAAAGCACCGAGCTGATCTCCCGGTGCTAGGTGGCTGCTTCCCACTAGCTATCTATTTTACGTTTGGTAGTGTATATATGTCCATGCCACTCTCTCACTTTGTCCCATATTACCCTTCCCCCTCCCCATATCCTCAAGTCCATACTTTAGTAGGTCTCCATCTTTATTCCTGTCTTGCCCCAAGGTTCTTCTGACCATTTTCTTTCTTTTTTTTTTAAGATTCCATATATATGTGTTAGCATATGGTATTTGTTTTTCTCCTTCTGACTTACTTCACTCTGTATGACAGTCTCTAGGGCCATCCACCTCACTACAAATAACTCAGTTTCGTTCCTTTTTATGGCTGAGTAATATTCCACTGTATATATGTGCCATACTTCTTTATCCATTCATCTGTTGATGGACACTTAGGTTGCTTCCATCTCCTGGCTATTGTAAATAGTGCTGCAATGAACATTGGGGTGCATGTGTCTTTTTGAATTATGGTTTTCCCTGGGTATATGCCCAGTAGTGGGATTGCTGGATCATATGGTGATTTTATTTTTAGTTTTTTAAGGAACCTCCATACTGTTCTCCATAGTGGCTGTATCAATTTACATTCCCACCAACAGTGCAAGACTGTTCCCTTTTCTCCACACCCTCTCCAGGATTCGTTGTTTGTAGATTTTCTGATGACACCCATTCTAACTTGTGTGAGGTGATACCTCATTGTAGTTTTGATGTGCATTTCTCTAATAATTAGTGAGGTTGTGTAGCTTTTCATGTGCTTCTTGGCCATCTGTATGTTTTCTTTGGAGAAATGTCTGTTTAGGTCTTCTGCCCATTTTTGGATTGGGTTGTTTGTTTTTTTTAATATTGAGCTGCACGAGCTGTTTATATATTTTGGAGATTAATCCTTTGTCCATTGATTCAGTAGCAAATACTTTCTCCCATTCTGAGGGTTGTCTTTTCATCTTGTTTATGGTTTCCTTTGCTGTGCAAAAGTTTTGGTTTCATTAGGTGCCATTTGTTTATTTTTGTTTTTATTTCCATTACTCTAGGAGGTGGATCAAAAAAGATCTTGCTGTGATTTCTGTCAAAGAGTGTTCTTCCTATGTTTTCCTCTAGGAGCTTTATAGTGTCCGGTCTTACATTTAGGTCTCTAATCCATTTTGAGTTTACTTTTGTGTATGGTGTTAGGGAGTGTTTTAATTTCATTCTTTTACATGTAGCTGTCCGGTTTTCCCAGCACCACTTATTGAAGAGACTGTCTTTTCTCCAATGTATATCCTTGCCTCCTTTGTCACAGATTATTTGACCATAGGTACATGGGTTTATCTCTGGGCTTTCTAACTTGTTCCATTGATCTATGTTTCTGTTTTTGTGCAAGTACCATATTGTCTTGATTACTGTAGCTTTGTAGTATAGTCTGAAGTCAGGGAGTCTGATTCCTCCAGCTCGGTTTTCTTCCCTCCACGTTGGTTTGGCTATTTGGGGTTGTGTCTCCATACAAATTTTACGATTTTTTATTCTAGTTCCGTAAAAAATGCCATTTAGAATTTGATAGGGATTGCACTGCATCTGTAGATTGCTTTGGGTAGTAGAGTCATTTTCACAGTGTTGATTCTTCCAATCCAAGAGCAGGGTATATCTCTCCATCTGTTGGTATCATCTTTAATTTCTTTCATCAGTGTCTTATAGTTTTCTGCATACAGGTCTTTTGTCTCCTTAGGTACGTTTATTCCTAGATATTTTATTCTTTTTGTTGCAGTGGTAAATGGCAGTGTTTTCTTAATCTCACTTTCAGATTTTTCAGCATTAGTGTATAGGAATACAAGAGATTTCTGTGCATTAATTTTGTATCCTCCTACTTTACCAAATTCATTGACTAGCTCTAGTAGTTTTCTGGTAGCATATTTAGGATTCTCTACAAATTCATTGACTAGCTCTAGTAGTTTTCTGGTAGCATATTTAGGATTCTCTATGTATAGTATCCTGTCATTTGCAAACAGTGACAGCTTTACTTCTTCTTTTCCAATTTGGATTCCTTTTATTTCTTTTTCTTTGCTGACTGCTGTGGCTAAAACTTCCAAAAATATGTTGAATAATAGTAGTGAGAGTGGGCAAACTTGTCTTGTTCCTGATCTTAGTGGAAATAGTCAACAGTTTTATTCACATCAGTGTATACATGTCAATTCCAATCACCCAATTCATCACACCACCACCACCAACACCCTTCCGCTTTCCTCCCTTGATGTGCATATCTTTGTTCTCTACATCTGTGTCTCAATTTCTGCCCTGCACACCGTTTCATCTGTACCATTTTTCTAGGTTCCACATATATGAGTTAATATATGATATTTGTTTTTCTATTTCAGACTTACTTCACACTGTATGACAGTCTCTAGATCCATCCACATCTCAACAAATGACCCAATTTCGTTCCTTTTTATGGCTATTCTATTGCATATATGTACCACATATTCTTTATCCATTCGTCTGTCGATGGGCATTTGGGTTGCTTCCATGACCTGGTTATTGTAAATAGTGCTGCAGTGAACATTGGGATGCATGTGTCTTTATGAATTATGGTTTTCCCTGGGTATATGGCCAGTAGTGGGTTTGCTGGGTCCTATGGTAGTTCTATTTTTAGCTTTTTAAGGAATCTCCATACTGTTCTCCATAATGGCTGTATCAATTTACATTCCCACCAGCAGTGCAAGACTGTTCCCTTTTCTCCACACCCTCTCCAGCATTTATTGTTTCTAGAGTTTTTGATGATGGCCATTCATACTGGTGTGAGATGATATCGCATTGTAGGTTTGATTTGCATTTCTCTAATGATTAATGATGTTGAGCATTCTTTCATGTGTTTGTTGGCAATCTGTATATCTTCTTTGGAGAAATGTCTATTTAGGTCCTCTGCCCATTTTTGGATTAGTTTGTTTTTTTGATATTGAGCTGCATGAGCTGCTTGTAAATTTTGTATATTAATCCTTTGTCACTTGCTTCATTTGCAAATATTTTCTCCCATTCTGAGGGTTGTCTTTTCATCATGTTTATGGTTTCCTTTGCTGTGCAAAAGCTTTTAAGTTTCATTAGATCCCATTTGTTTATTTTTGTTTTTATTTCCATTTCTCTAGGAGGTGGGTCATAAAGGATCTTGCTGTGGTTTATGTCATAGAGTGTTCTGCCTATGTTTTCCTCTAAGAGTTTGATAATGTCTGGCCTTACATTTAGGTCTTTAATCCATTTTGAGCTTATTTTTTTGTATTGTGTTAGGGAGTGTTCTAATCTACTTTTACATGTACCTGTCCAGTTTTCCCAGCACCATTTATGGAAGAAGCTGTCTTTTCTCCACTGTATATCCTTCCCTCCTTTATCAAAGATAAGGTGACCATATGTGTGTGGGTTTATCTCTGGGCTTCCTATCCTGTTCCATTGATCTATATTTATGTTTTCGTGCCAGTACCATGCTATCTTGATTACTGTAGCCTTGTAGTATAGTCTGAAGTCAGGGAGCCTGATTCCTCCAGCTCCATTTTTCGTTCTCAAGATTGCTTTGGCTATTTGGGGTCTTTTGTGTTTCCATACAAAATGTGAAAATTTTTGTTCTAGTTCTGTGAAAAATGCCAGTGGTAGTTTGATAGGGATTGCAGTGAATCTGTAGATTGCTTTGGGTAGTAGAGTCATTTTCACAATGTTGCTTCTTCCCATCCAAGAACATGGTATATCTCTCCATCTATTTGTATCATTTTAAATTTCTTTCATCAGTGTCTTATAATTTTCTGCATACGGGTCTTTTGTCTCCTTAGGTAGGTTTATTCCTAGATACTTTATTCTTTTTGTTGCAGTGGTAAATGGGAGTGTTTTCTTAATTGCACGTTCAGATTTTTCATCATTAGTGTTTAGGAATGCCAGAGAGTTCTGTGCATTAGTTTTGTATCCTGCTACTTTACCAAATTCATTAATTAGCTCTAGTAGTTTTCTGGTAGCATCTTTAGGATTCTCTATGTATGGTATCATGTCATCTGCAAACAGTGACAGCTTTGGATTCCTTTTATTTCTTTTTCTTCTCTGATTGCTGTGGCTAAAACTTCCAAAACTATGTTGAATAAGAGTGGTGAGAGTGGGCAACCTTGTCTTTTTCCTGATCTTAGTGGAAATGGTTTCAGTTTTTCACCATTGAGACCATGTTGGCTGTGGTGTTGTCATATTTGGCCTTTATTATGTTGAGGAAAGTTCCCTCTATGCCTACTTTCTGGAGAGTTTTTATCATAAATGGCTGTTGAATTTTGTCGAAAGCTTTTTCTGCATCTATTGAGATGATCATATGGTTTTTCTCCTTCAATTTGTTAATATGGTGTATCACGTTGTTTGATTTGCATATATTGAAGAATCCTTGCATTCCTGGAATAAACCCCACTTAATCATGGTGCATCATCCTTTTAATGTGCTGTTGGATTCTGTTTGCTAGTATTTTGTTCAGCATTTTTGCATCTATGTCCATCAGTGATATTGGCCTGTAGTTTTCTTTCTTTGTGACATCGTTGTCTGGTTTTGGTATCTGGGTGATGGTGGCCTCGTAGAATGAGTTTGGGAGTGTTCCTCCCTCTGTTATATTTTGGAAGAGTTTGAGAAGGATAGGTGTTAGCTCTTCTCTAAATGTTTGATAGAATTCGCCTGTGAAGCCATCTGTTCTTGGGCTTTTGTTTGTTGGAAGATTTTTAATCACAGTTTCAATTTCAGTGCTTGTGATTGGTCTGTTCATATTTTCTATTTCTTCCTGATTCAGTCTCGGCAGGTTGTGCATTTTCTAAGAATTTGTCCATTTCTTCCAGGTTTTCCATTTTATTGGCATAGAGTTGCTTGTAGTAATCTCTCATGATCTTTTGTATTTCTGCAGTGTCAGTCGTTACCTCTCCTTTTTCATTTCTAATTCTATTGATTTGAGTCTTCTCCCTTTTTTTCTTGATGAGTCTGGCTAATGGTTTATCAATTTTTTTTATCTTCTCAAAGAAGCAGCTTTTAGTTTTATTGATCTTTGCTATCATTTCCTTCATTTCTTTTCCATTTATTTCTGATCTGATCTTTATTTCTTTCCATCTGCTAATTTTGGGGGATTTTTGTTCTTCCTTCTCTAATTGCTTTAGGTGCAAGGTTAGGTTGCTTATTCGAGATGTTTCCTGCTTCTTAAGGTAGGATCGTATTGCTATAAACTTCCCTCTTAGAACTGCTTTTGCTGCATCCCATAGGTTTTGGGTCGTCGTGTCTCCACTGTCATTTGTTTCTAGGTATTTTTTGATTTCCTTTTTGATTTCTTCAGTGATCACTTCATTATTAAGTAGTGTATTGTTTAGCCTCCATGTGTTTGTATTTTTTACAGACCTTTCCCTGTAATTGATATCTAGTGTCATAGGATTGTTGTCAGAAAAGATACTTGATATGATTTCAGTTTTCTTAAATTTACCAAGGCTTGATTTGTGACCCAAGATATGATCTATCCTGGAGAATGTTCCATGAGCACTTGAGAAAAATGTGTATTCTGTTGTTTCTGGATGGAATGTCCTATAAATATCAATTAACTCCATCTTGTTTAATGTATCATTTTAAGCTTGTGTTTCCTTATTTATTTTCATTTTGGATGATCTGTCCATTGGTGAAAGTGGGGTGTTAAAGTCCCCTACTATGAATGTGTTCCTCTTGATTTCCCCTTTTATGGCTGTTAGTATTTGCCTTATGTATTGAGGTGCTCCTATGTTGGGTGCATAAATATTTACAATTGTTATATCTTCTTTTTGGATCGACCCCTTGATCATTGTGTAGTGTCCTTCTTTGTCTCTTGTAATAGTCTTTATTTTAAAGTCTATTCTGTCTGGTATAAGAATTGCTACTCCAGCTTTCTTCTGATTTCCGTTTGCATGGACTATCTTTTTCCATCCTCTCACTTTCAGTCTGTTTGTGTCTCTAGGTCTGAAGTGGGTCTCTTGTAGACAGCATATATATGGGTCTTGTTTTTGTATCCATTCAGCCAGTCTGTGTCTTTTGGTGGGAGCATTTAATCCATTTACATTTAAGGTAATTATCGATACATATGTTCCTATTCCCATTTTCTTAATTGTTTTGGGTTTGTTCTTGTAGGTCTTTTCCTTCTCTTGTGTTTCTTGCCTAGAGAAGTTCCTTTAGCATTTGTTGTGAAGCTCGTTTGGTGGTGTTGAACTGTCACAGCTTTTGCTTGTCTGTAAAGTTTTTAAATTCTCCATCAAATCTGAATGAGATCCTTGCTGGGTAGAGGAATCTTGGTTGTAGGTTTTTCTCCTTCATTACTTTAAATATGTCCTGCCACTCCCTTCTGGCTTGCAGAGTTTCTGCTGAAAGATCAGATGTTAACCTTATGGGGATTCCCTTGTGTGTTATTTGTTGTTTTTCCCTTGCTGCTTTTAACATGTTTTCTTTGTATTTAATTTTTGACAGTTTGATTAATATGTGTCTTGGCGTGTTTCTCCTTGGATTTATCCTGTATGGGACTCTCTGTGCTTCCTGGACTTTATTGACTATTTCCTTTCCCATATTAGAGAGGTTTTCAACTATAATCTCTTCAAATATTTTCTCAGTCCCTTTCTTTTTCTCTTCTTCTTCTGGGACTGCTATAATTCAAATGTTGGTGCGTTTAATGTTGTCCCAGAGTCTCTGAGACTGTCCTCAGTTCTTTTCATTCTTTTTTCTTTATTCTGCTCTGCAGTAGTTATTTCCAGTATTTTATCTTCCAGGTCACTTATCCGTTCTTCTGCCTCAGTTATTCTGCTGTTGATTCCTTCTAGTGTAGTTTTCATTTCAGTTATTGTGTTGTTCATCATTGCTTGTTTCCTCTTTAGTTCTTCTAGGTCTTTTTAAAACATTTCTTGCATATTCTCAATCTTTGCCTCCATTCTTTTTCCAAGGTCCTGGATCATTTTCACTATCATTATCCTGAATTCTTTTTCTGGAAGGTTGCCTATCTCCACTTCATTTAGTTGTTTTTCTGGGGTTTTATCTTGTTCCTTCATCTCCTACATAGCCCTCTGCCTTTTCATCTTTTCTATCTTTCTGTGAATGTGGTTTTTGTTCCACAGGCTGTAGGATTGTAGTTCTTCTTGCTTCTGCTGTCTGCCCTCTGGTGGATGTGGCTATCTAAAAGGCTTGTGCAATTTTCCTGATGGGAGGGACTGGTGGTGGGTAGAGCTGACTGTTGCTCTGGTGGGAGGAGTTCAGTAAAACTTTAATCCACTTGACTTCTCATGGGTGGGGCTGGGTTCCCTCCCTGTTGTTTGTTTGGCCTGAGGCAACCCAACACTGCATCCTACCTGGGCTCTTTGGTGGGTCTAATGGTGTACTCTGGGAGGGCTCACGACAAGGGAACTTCTGCTGCCAGTGTCCTTGTCCCCATGGTGAGCCACAGCCACACCCCACCTCTGCAGGAGACCCTCCAACACTAGCAGGTAGGTCTGGTTCAGTCTCCTGTGGGGTCAGTGCTCCTTCCCCTGGGTCCCGATGCACACACTACTTTGTGTGTGCCCTCCAAGAGTGGGGTCTGTGTTTCCCCCAGTCCTGTCGAAGTCCTTCAATCAAATCCCACTTGACTTCAAAGTCTGATTCTCTAGGAATTCCTCCTCCCCTTGCTGGACCCCCAGGTTGGGAACCCTGACATGGGGCTCAGAACCTTCACTCCAGTGGGTGGACTTCTGCGGTATAAGTGTTCTCCAGTCTGTGAGTCACCCACCCAGTTAATCTCAGTTATGGGATTTGATTTTACTGTGATTGCACCACTCCTAACCATCTCACTGTTGCTTCTCCTTTGTCTTTGGATGCGGGGGGGTGGGTGGTGGGTGGGGGGGTATCTTTTATGGTAAGTTCCAGTGTTCTCTTGTTGATGATTTTCCAGCAGCTAGTTGTGATTCTGGTGCTCTCACAAGAGGGAGTGAGAGCACGTCCTTCTACTCCACCTTCTTGGTTCAGTATCTGTATTTTTTTTAATTGAAGTATAGTTGCTTTACACTGCTTTGTCAGTTTCTGCTGTACAGCAAAGTGAATCAGCCACACGTATACACACATCCCGTCTTTTTTGGACTTCCTTCCCATTTAGGTCACCACAGAGCACCCAGTTGAGTTCCCTGTGCTATATAGTAGGTTCTCATTAGTTATCTCTTTTATACATAGTAGTGTATGTATGTCAATCCCAATCTCCCAGTTCATCCCCGCCCACCATCCCCCCTTGGTATCCATACATTTGTTCTCTACATCTGTGTCACTATTTCTGCTTTGCAAATAAGATCATCTATACCATTTTTCTAGATTCCACATATATGCGTTATTATATGATATTTGCTTTTCTCTTTCTGACTTATTTCAGTCTGTATGACAGTCTCTAGGTCCATCCACATCTCTACAAATGACCCAATTTCATTCCTTTTATGGCTGATATATGGCTAATATTCCATTGTAAAAATGTACCACATCTTCTTTATCCATTCCTCTGTTGAGGGTCATTTAGGTTGCTTCTTTATTTTTGCAACTTTTAAATTTGGAATTATTTTTCAAGAACGATGGCACTTGGGACTTCCCTGCTGGCACAGTGGTTAAGAATCTGCCTGCCAATGCAGGGGACACAGGTTCCAGCCCTGATCTGGGAAGATCCCACATGCCACGGAGCAACTAAGCCCATGTGCCACAACTACTGAGCCTGAACTCTAGAGCCCGTGAGCCACAACTACTGAGCCGGCGTGCCACAACTACTGAAGCCTGTGTGTCTAGCAACCATGCTTTGTACAAAGAGAAGGCACCACAATGAGAAACCCGCACATCGCAATGAAGAGTAGCCCTCCCCCTCGCCACAACTAGAGAAAGCCTGCACACAGCAACGAAGACCCAACATAGCCAAAAATATAATGAATTAATTTTTAAAAAAAGAATGATGGTACTAATTCCCTTATACACCGTGGATTCCCATCTCTATCCCCTCACTGACACCACTGAACCTAGCAATCAGCTTCTCCAAATCCTACCTGGATCTCCAAGTCCAGCTCCAATCTGGCATCCTTCTATGCACCACTCCCTCCTCTGCATCCCTCTATAGCCCTACTGGTCTCAGCATCATTTGGCACTAAGCCTGATCCTGTTGATTGGCTTTGTTTGGGGATGCAGACAGCATAGTGGCTAAAACACAGGCTGTAGAATCATACTGAGTTCAAGTGTCATTTCTGCCACTTAAAATCTGTGTGACCTTGAGCAAGTTCCTTACCTTCTCTAAGTCTTATTCCTTTGACAGGAAGCAGCATTAAAAGAGGGGGAAAAAGAACACTCACTGGGAGTCCAGAGGCTTGATTCTAAGTGTATGTTTGTCATCACGGGGGAGTTACCTTGTGGGTGTTAGTTCTCTTACCTGTAAGATTAGGGTGTTGGATGAATAAGTGGTTTTCCACCCTGGCTGACATTAGAATCACCTGGGAAGGTCTAAAATATACATTAAAATATATATTTTAAAATCTGTTTTGATTGGTCAGGGGTGAATCTGAGGTATGATAGTTTTTAAAAGCTTGCGGGTTATTAAAAAAAAAAGCTTGTGGGTGATTTTAATGTGTGGATTAAAATCCACAGGCTGAGAACCACTGAGGCAGCTGATTCTCAAGGTGGCTTCCAGCTTTACAAGTCTATGATTCTATGCAAAAGTGCTGTTGTGAATTCTTTGTTGTTGGTATTGAGGCCCCTTCTGTTGCCCCCATAATGTATAGCCTAGGGCTTGATCACACGGTATAAACACACAATACCAGCATGTTAACTAAAATACTGATCAGCTAAGATTTTCCTCTCTTTCTTTTCTCTAGCTAGAAAGAGACATCTTTGTCAATCTCAGCACCTTGACAGCACGATTATTGCCTCCTAGAATCCCCTACTAGCCATAGGAAATTAGCTGTAGCACTGTATGCTCTTAATGGGAATCTAGCATGTCAATGGGCTATTTCTGTCACTGTGGTTTAGTCTGATATTCCAATATGCCCCTGCTGCTTTTCATGACACTTAGCAAAAAAGAAGAGGCAGCGGTTCCCCCTTGGTTCACATTTGACCAATTGCTATGCTTGAGGCAATCGCAAAACACCATAGGTGTTAAAAATGATTAGGGACAATCAAGATAGTGCAGCCTCCAAGGAAGAAGCCACTATCAAGCCTTCGATCTCCCAAATGCACAGGTTGTGTGTTCCTGCAGCTGCAATTACCTAAAAATATCTAATACTTAATTACTTCCAAAGTGTCAGTCTTCATAACCGGGTATTAGAATGTTCTAACTGATAGTGCAGCTGCAGCCTCCCTGCCTGACACTGGCATGTGGCTTGCAATACTCTACCTTGATCAGTTTTCTTTCTTCATAAAGCTCACTTACCGCTTGCAAATTTTAGGTGCAATCTACCTGGGATTGGAATTACTGAATCTTTTTTTTTTTTTTTTTTTTTTTGTAATTTACTGTTTCCTGCTTTGAGTGAGAGGGGGAAAATGCTAAGACAGAGAGGGAAGGAGTGAGGAAGAGAGGGAAGGAGGGAGGGAGAGGGAAAGGAGGGGAGGGGAGAGGGGGGAGGGAGAGGGGGAGGGAGGGAGAAGGAAGGAGAGAGAGAAAAAGAAGGTAAAGAAGAAAAAGAGAAAAATAGATCAGAGCCCTATGGCAACTGAATTGTGTTGAAAAACTTCCTAGTTCCCTTTGCTTTTGAACTTCACTTTAAGAAAATTCTATACATTTCCAGACATCAGCTAGGGTCACGCTCATTATCCTTAAAATCGAAATAAGATTGGCTGGAACCTCTATCCCAGAGATTGTGGGAAGTCCGAAGCCCTCTGCAAGCTGTGAATTTCCAGCATGCTGACGCTGTACAGTCCCCCGTAGCTCTGAGCGCTGGCCATTTCGGAGGCTGTTTTATTTCAGGGTCTTCTTACTGTGCTATACATGCTGTTTCTCTTCTATACTATGTTGACTCAAATTCAGAACAAAGCCCCTGTTCTTCCTTTCCCCCAACAAACCACTCACACAAGGAAAGTAGATGTGGCAGATGTTACTGAAGCTTGGGGGATATGGAGAGATTTTTACCACAGTTGCAAACAACTTCAGATGGAGTGGCAGCCAACCTTGTCCTTCAAAGTCCCTCAGCCATTTCTGCGACCTGAGCTCCAGTCTCCCACCGTGTTGGTTAGCTTCCTTGCTCTCTCTTCATGGCCTCTTCCTTTTTCTTTACTTTTTCTTCTGTCCTCTCAGGAGGAATATAAAGGTATTACAGATTTTCTTGTGCAGAGCAATCTGGCTGTGTCTAGGGCCAAAACTAACTCCAAAACTGAACTCTGTGCCTCCCTTTCCATACCCACAGCTGTGTGTTTACTGCTTAAAAGGGCCCACCTGATTTGGTTTGTTTTATAGCATATACATAAACAAATGTGTGTATACATAAATACATAAACACACATCTCTCCAAATTTATAAACTATATATGCTATATCAATTACAACTTAATCTTTTATTTGGCAATTGGATTTCCTATAAAACAGCCTCCTAACTCATACGCAGGGCTGTAGCTTCTTTCTAGCCCTAACTGATTCTCTACACAGCTGTCAAATGAATCTTCTAGAAACGTTTTTCATGTTATTTCTCTGCACACCGCTCTTCATTAATATGGTGATCTGGTGAATATTTAGATGTGAGTGGTTTTTAGTGGATTAATGTACTATGCCCAAATAACGTATGCATTTTATCAGGAACTTTTAATGTCTTGAACTAGAGAAGAGAGTCATAATCTCCATGATGTATTTAGAAAAGCCCCTGGAATATAATATGTGCTCAGTAAAGGTTAGTGACCAATACTGTTATTGTTGTTGTTATATTATTATTGGCATTTCAGCATGGTAGTGGCTGGGTCAGTGGGAGGAGGGTATTGATAAGTCTCAGGGACTTGTAGGTGCTGCTCCAATTCCTACATTTAAACAGCTTATTGTGCCTGTGATCACGTGATGTCAGAGCTAGGATTCACAAGTAGCCTTTCTTTGTTGTTGTCACCACTGCCCACCAACTTTCCCTGCCCCAGACAGGAATTACCATTAAATGAATGTCCAAACTCCTCAGCCTTCCATGTAACATCTTGCCTGATCAGACCCCTCTATTTCTCCAAAGTTCAATTCCTCTGCACCCATACACAATTTTATGTTCTACTTATGTTTTATACCTGCACCCTAACATATTATACTTGCCAAGGGAACCGGAAATGGGAATTCACCTTTGGAACTGAGGGAATTATACTGGGATCTCCCAAAGTGGTGGCAGTAGTTGGTCGTAGGAGATTCGGGAGTCAAGCACTGTTCTCCATCAGTATTTATTTCCTATTAAAAAAAAATTTTTTTTTAAGTTTATTTAGTCTTTGGCTGCGTTGGGTCTTTGTTGCTGTGCGCGGGCTTTTTCTAGTTGCGTCAAGTGGGGCCTACTCTTCGTTGTGGTGGCTTCTCTTGTTGCGGAGCCCGGACTCTAGGCACGCGGGCTCAGCAGTTGTGGCTCGCAGGCTCTAGAGCACAGGCTCAGTAGTTGTGGCGCACGGGCTTAGCTGCTCCGCGGCATGTGGGATCTTCCCGGCCCAGGGCTCGAACCCGTGTCCCCTGCATTAGCAGGTGGATTTTTAACCACTGCGCCACCAGGGAAGCCTCCATTTCCTGTTTTCTAAACTTGGCCATGTGGTGGTCATCTGCATTCCCCTTTACCTTTCATTGAGAATAGTGTTCCCCAAACTTAAGATTAAACGTGTTTTCACAACCTCTCTGATGGTCTTGCTGTCTCATTGAGCAGGGTTGCTTTCTTCTGCTCTGACTTTAGCTCCCTTCTTAGTGAGGATAGATAAGGCCAGGATGGGTGATCTTCCCTAGAGTGAGGCAGGGTTCTTTGGAGGCCAGAGGCAAGCCCCAAATATGTTAGCAGAGCCAGCAGAGGCAAGGCTCTCTGTGAAGCTCTCTGAGCACTGGCAGGTGGGAGGTGGAGCCTTTGGACATGCTTCAACAGACTCAGCCCCTCCCTGAAGATTGTTCCAAGGACAGTTACATACTGCAGAAGTCTGGCTCATTTGCTGGTCCACACTTTAATGAATGCTATCAATCAAAATGCATGCTGCTTGCCCATAACTGAGTTTATTGTTGTCTTCCTGAAATGATTTCATTGGCCATCCAGTCCCCAAACAGAATTCCATATTGGAGACCATATTGAAAACACTGTTTTTTGTAAGATGGTGAAATTGGCCCATCTGTTTCTCTTTCTGCTTACCTGTAGACAGGGAAATAAATAGTCAGATATGCCCCTTGCCACGTTACCACTCATACCAACGCGCTACGCCAGCCAGAGAATCTCACCTCATTTATTTCTGGAGATTGTTTCCTTTCACAAGAAGGAAAACAAACTGCTTTGGGGAGACTTCCCTGGTGGCACAGTGGTTAAGAATCCACCTGCCAATGCAGGGGACATGGGTTCGAGCCCTGGGCCGGTAAGATCCCACATGCCGCGGAGCAACTAAGTCCATGTGCCGCAACTACCGAAGCCCGTGCACCTAGAACCCGTGCTCCACAACAAGAGAAGCCACCACAATGAGAAGCCCACACACCACAACGAAGAGTAGCTCCCATTCACCACAACTAGAGAAAGCCTGCACATAGCAATGAAGACCCAACCCAGCCAAAAACAAATATAAATAAATAAATTTGTTTTTTTTAAAACACTGCTTTGGGAAAGGTCACAATCTACTCACGGGGGTTCTTCTGACCAGACCCTGCTGAGTGAAGAGGTATAGGATAGGGAAGTCTGGATTAGGAGGAAAAAGTGATGGCTGGGCCATAGGGCCTGGCTGGGGCTGGTGCACAACATCGGTATCAGTGCCTGAATGTCTTAAAGGGATTGGGGCGGAAGTCTGGAACCTGAAGAGCTTAGCTCAGACTGCTTAGATCTCTCTGTGTGCTAAAGGGTCAGCCTTCAAAGGTGTTCTTCTCACTTGTTACCTCTGCTTTACCCAAGCATTACCTGGGGAGTGGTTGAGTGAGTCAACAAATATTTATTGAGTAGCTATGATTTTTCAGATGCTGTTCTAGATGCTGTAGATAAAACAGTGAATGAAACAGACAAGGCCTCTACCCTCAGATAGCTTAACCTTGAGCCACATAATATGTAAAAAAAATAATATAGATCAGTTCTCATAGTGATACATGGTATGCAGGTAATTAAAACAGGGTTTTGTGATAGCGAGTGACAGGGTGGGGGGGAAGCAACATTAGATTATGTTGTCCAGCAAGGTTTCTCTGAGGAGGTGACACTTAAGCTTAGTTCTGAATGACAAAAAGGAGCCAGAGTGCAAAAACCAAGTGGAAGAACATTCTAGGTAGAGGAGATAGCCAGTGAAAAGACCCTGGGGGGTGGGGGGAAGGTAAGTTGGAGGATCAACGTGACTAAAGCAGATTTGTGAAGAGGCGAGTTCTATGAGACGTCCGCAGGGACCAGATGATAAAGGGAATTTTGAACAAACGAACAAAGCATTTGTATTTGATTCTAGATGTGATGGGACGCCATTGGAGGGTTTTAAGCAAGGGAGTTACATGATCAGTTTTGAATTTTAAGAAGAATCTTCTGGCTGCCGTGTTGAGAAAAAAAAAATATAGGGAATAAGAGCGGAAACTGTGATAGCCATTAGAAGGCTATGGTAATTATATATTTGTTCAAAAGTATTTGTTTCTTCCTTGCCAAGATTTCCTGTACGCTGAGTATATTTTCCTTCCCCCTTAACTTTGGGTTGAGCCATGTGACTTGATTTGGCCAATTAAATATGAGACGATGTAACCTATATCCCATCAGAGCAGAGCTTCAAATGCGCTTGTAGTGGTTTGGCTCTGCCGCTCCCGAGCTTCTGCTCTCCACCATGAGGATAGCATGGACTTCAGCCTGGGTCCTTTGTTGACATGTGGAACTATACTCATCCCAGAGAGCTCAGCTGAGTTCAGTCGAGCTGCAGCCCTTTATGTAACTTGAGCAAGAAATAAATATTTATTTTTGGAAGCCCCAGAGATTCTAGGATTGTTTGAGGCTAACAAACAAAAGCAAAACCAAAAACAAGACCCCAAATCAAGACAACCAGTAGCAGTGCAAATGGTGAGAAGTGGTTAGATTTTACATATGTTTTGAAGACTGAAGTACCAAGACCTATTGATGTTTGCAAGATGTGAGATAAAAGAGTCAAGATGACTTTTGAGCAACTAGGTGAATGGGGCATCCTTTACTGCCATGGGAAAGACTTGGGGAAGAGCTAGTATGGGGAACCAGGAGTTCATTTTTGACCATGTTAAGTCTGAGGTGATTATTAGAGATCCATATATTGATCTACTTGTGCCTCCCCCCAAAGCCTTATTTTATTTCCTTGTTTTATTTCACTTTGCCTCCAAAAAGAATATTTGGTAGCTGACATTAAAGTACTGGTAAAGGGCCTTCCCTGGTGGCGCAGTGGTTAAGAATCCGCCTGCCAATGCAGGGGACACGGGTTCAAGCCCTGGGCCAGGAAGATCCCACATGTCGCAGAGCAACTAAGCCCTCAACTAAGTTGTGTGCCACAACTACTGAGCCTGCACTCTAGAGCCTGCGAGCCACAACTACTGAAGCCCACGTGCCTAGAGCCTGAGCTCCACAACAAGAGAAGCCGCCGCAATGAGAAGCCCACTTGCCGCAACTGAGAAAGCCCACGTGCAGCAATGAAGACCCAACGCAGCCAAAAATAAATAAATAAATGAATAAATTTTTAAAAAATAAAGTACTGGTAAAGCCATTAATGCAAGGGGATCCAGAGGGTAAATGATATTGAAAAATTCTGGCAGAGGAAAACTACTGCAAGTCAATACAATTAGTTTTGAGCTTCTTAGTAACCAAAATGAAGAGGCAAAAGCAATGAGTTATAAAACTCATTTTCTGGGGCAGTGGTTCTCAGTCTTGGCTGCAGAGTATAATCCTGGAGGTTGGCCAAGCACATTGTAAGTGGTGACCCCCCGGAGTTGCACAGCTCAACACCCCTGCCCAGCACCCACTCCCAGAACTCTGAACTTAACTGGGCTAGAATGGAGCTGGCAGGCGAGTGTGTTTACTCTTAGATGATTCTAACGTGCAGTCAGAATTGAGAACTACTAGTTTTGGAGAAGAAAGAATAACCATTGATATGAAAAGATAAACTTGTTCCTGAGCTCTAATTAAATTTGGCTCAGGCATCTTTATGAATGGGGTAACTGAGCTACGTAATGAAGGATGGTATAGATAGCAGTTTCACACAAGAGACAGAAACCTTCCTCCTCTGCTGCTTATTTTATGGACCCTCCATGAAAGCTGAAGTCGTGAGGTTAAAATCATAGTTGCAGGGCTTCCCTGGTGGCGCAGTGGTTGAGAGTCCGCCTGCCGATGCAGGAGACGCGGGTTTGTGCCCCGGTCCGGGAAGATCCCACGTGCCGCAGGGCGGCTGGGCCCGTGAGCCATGGCCGCTGAGCCTGCGCGTCCGGAGCCTGTGCTCCGTAATGGGAGAGGCCACAACAGTGAGAGGCCCGCATACCGCACAAAAAAAATTTTTTTTAATAATTAATAAAATAAAATCATAGTTGTGTAAAAGCAGAAGCTGAGGTGCTAGGGTCCAGTTATACAGCTTTCTGATCATTTGGCTTAGCAGAGTAATAAAGCTTGGAGAACCATGAAGAAGAAAGAGTTAATGGAATCCTCTTGAACACCAGTAGTTTCAGCAAGACTTTGCTCAGTTTGGCTATCATGCCACTCTGGAAGATTTCTCAAGGGGCTGAGCCTTTCTTCCCCCCTTAACTGAGGCCTGCCCGTGGTCAGATAGGGAGTGGTTTGTCTTCTCCCTTCATTTTAGTTTTGTCACTCTTAACGCTTTCCCATGCCAAGCAGGTTTTTCCTTTGGGGAAAGACACTTAGGCAGAGAATGAAATTAAGAAATAATGTAATGATGATGGCGGCAATTCTTTGCGCAGCCTAAGAGCAGTTGGCTGCTAATTGTGGAGCGGTAATAAGGGGCCCTGGGCCATAAGGTTTGCATTTGGAACACCTGTAGTTTTCATTGAACACCATGGATCGTTAAACAGCTGCTCAGAATGGCCTTATTAAAACAAACACAGTTGCACTGTTTTATTCATGTGTTATATTGCAGTGAGCAGATCACAAGCAAACAGAGGGATCTTGTAAAAAAAAAAAAAAAAAAAGCACAGAAAAGACACCCAAGTCATATTTAAAGGTACCATCTCATGAAGGCAAGTCTAGCTGGGTATTTTTCTGCCTTTGTGAAGCTGAAACTGATTGAACTTGTTGGATTTTGCCTTACACCCTCTTGCTGGGGCTGAGGGGCATGGAAAGCCGGATAATGAGAGTCTTCTAGGGAGGAGGCCCTCACTGAAGTCGCTGGCACGCTCTCAAACCAGCCTGTCAGGTGTGCTCCTTTCCCTGAAGAAAGCAAAATGTGCTGTCATCTGTTTTGTGAAGATGACCTTCTGGGAAGAAGAGGAGCTTTCTGGAGCGTTTCCATCATTGGGGATGTGTCTGTTCTGTGTCACCCACACTCTCACACTGATATCCCCTTACAAGTTTCATCACATGTTTGTAAGATGCCTAATTAGAATTAGATGCTGAGTTTGTGCCCGGAGTCAGGGTGCAGACTAGAGCTGAGATGTAGAATTTTTCTTGATTTAAAAATAATTGGCCTTTGGTGGAGATATTTTCAAATTATTTGTCAAAGTATGTTTTGGATGCTTTAGGATTCAAGAGTCTTGAAGACGTAGTTTGGATAGGGACATGTTGGTATTTTTAGGTATATTTTTATGAAAATGACTGTGGAGAATGTATGAGAGGTGTGTGTGTGTGTGTGTGTGTGTGTGTGTGTGTGTGTGTGTGTGTACGTGTGTGTATAGGAGAGAGAGAGATTGAGAGTTTGATCTATCAACATCAAGCATCAAATGTGCATTAATCTCTTCTATAATACATACATTTATGCCCATAAGTGAAACTTTATGTCTTTCCCTAATTTTGTGCATGAAGCCTTTCATAGACATTATCTGTGGCCTTGATTTCATTAGAAGGCAAGAGCCATACCCCATGTGCCTTTTTGTTTTAGAATCACACAGTCCCAAGTGGTGTTCAGACTAGAAAAGAGATCTTGGTGGATCTGGGAGCCTGTCCAGGAGTGTAAGGGAGTGGGAAATGTGGGAAAGACTTATATTTCTCAATGGTTTGTATTACAGTTACTGTAAAGAGAAGCAGGAGCAACCATGTGAACCTTGAACAGATGAGTCTGGCTTGCAGTATCCTCCACATACTTGTCTGTCTCCTCTCTGCCCCAACTTGCAAAGTCAATCCTTGGTAAAACTTAACACTAGCAGTTTGTTCTTGGCCTTCTTCACTCCCACCTGCTGTTTTTAAACGTCTCTATTGGAGTATAATTGCTTTACAATGGTGTGTTAGTTTCCGCTTTATAACAAAGTGAATCAGCTCTACATATACATATATCCCCATATTTCCTCCCTCTTGCATGCCTTCATTCTTTTTGTTTTCTCTTGGTGAGCCAGCCCTTTCTCCCTTTTCCTACTCCCCTCCCCTACCTGACAGGTTCCCAGACCCATTTGACTTTCTTCTATCCCACCCCTGTGAAATCCTGCTCTAGGAGAGGATGAGGAATTTCTGCAACATGAGGGGGAAATGACTGATGCCACCCAAAGGGCCACTGTAGCAGGGAACTTGACCTTCAGCTAATGAGATGAAGTACTACCATTAGACATTTAGGCAACCGTTAGCTGGAGGTGAGGTTGGGGACAGGGATAGGGTAGGACATTTTAGTTCCTTCCTGTTATACTCTGAGATCAAATCATAACAAGTGAGTGGTAATTTTCTGTGTTCTTCTCTCACTATACTCAGTTTTGTATCTCCCAGGACAGGGGCTGGGCAATGGTAGCCCCTCAGTTAATTTTTTGAATGAGTGAATGGGCAGGAGGATCTTTCCCAGACCTCCTTACCTCACAGTAGTAGCTTTGCCTACTTACGAGCTAGAGCCTGCATATAAAGAGCAGTGGCTCCACGCCGAAGAGTATTATGCTGCCAAGAGCATGGAATACTGTGTTGTCGAGAGCACGATCCACGCTCCAGTCTATTGTCATGGTTCAGTGAAAGACACTTCTTTGCTGAGCATATGGCCCACAAGATGCATCTGATTCCTCTTCAACAATAGTTGAAGAAGAATGGGCAGAATCAATGTGTTTATCAAAATTTTACAGTATCCTCAGTGGAGTGTCGGGCTGTGCTTTATAATCAAACACATAATATTTCTGCAGCAATATGTATAAATATTCACTCTATGAAGAATATAGTCCATAAATAACCTCACAATTGTTCCTGTCGGATTTTGATACCAAGTAAGTTATAAATATCTTTCCATCCCAGAGCCCTTTGTATTTTGGAATTGCATATAAAGGATCATGGACTTACATTTTAGTACGCTATTTAGTTGATTTCTAAGCACTTATTCTAAGCACACCTGCTAGGCATCATGGGAGTTTAACATGCATAGATTTGTGCTCTTCATACTGATAGAGGCATATCTAAAAGCTTGGGGTCCTGTGCCTTCAAAAGATGCCTGATACCAAGGAAATGCCGTCCACAGGATTTGTCTGTATCCACCCTACGCTCAGGTCTTTTATAGCTTTGGCCTCAGTTTTGCCCATGAATGTTGACTCGTTCACATTCATTCACTTGGATCTGTCATCCCCTGCTGGGATGACCCTATATTTGATCCTAACTCTGTTCCCAATTCTCTTTGGCTCAAAGGCCAGATTGTGATACCCTGCCCAAGTTCTCCAGGCAAACAAACCCCATCCTATCCTTGGTTTTGCTTTTGGAAATCTATTTTGGCACTGACATTTCACAGTGACCCTGCCCTGCTCTACTTGGCCAAGTCAAGACAAGCATGACCTGAAAATTGGTTGAGAAAAAAATAAAGGTGAAGGTTAAGTACATGCAGCACCCATTCAAATCAAAGAGATGGCTTGAAAGTCAAGTGTCAGAAATTAAGCAAGTAAATAACAGAACACTGAGTCATTGGTTTGTAACTTGATGGCTGCCTGTCTGTGTCTCTTACTGTGTCTGTGCTCTAGCTTTCAAAATTGTACCAGATAATGAATATTTTGCAGAAGCGAATGTCAGAGCTCTTTCTTTCATGCAAATGAAGACAGGAAATTTGGTGAAATGATAACTAATGGAATAAAAAAATATTGAAAACCTGTAATTACCTTTGATAAACAACATGTTAGGGGGAGAGCTGGGAAGATGGCGGAAGAGTAAGATGCGGAGATCGCCTTCCTCCCCACAGATACATCAGAAATACATCTACACGTGGAACAACTCCTACAGAACACACACTGAACGCTGGCAGAAGACCTAAGACCTCCCAAAAGGCAAGAAACTCCCCACGTACCTGGGTAGGGCAAAAGAAAAAAGAATAAACAGAGACAAAAGACTAGGGACGGGACCTGCACCAGTGGGAGGGAGCCGTGAAGGAGGAAAGGTTTCCACACACTTGAAGCCCCTTTGAGGGCGGAGACTGCGGGTGGCAGAGGGGGGCAACATCGGAGCTGCGGAGGAAAGCGCAGCGACAGGGGTGCGGAGGGCAAAGCGGAGAAATTCCCGCACAGAGGTCGGTGCCGACCAGCACTCACCAGCCCGAGAAGCTTGTCTGCTCACCCGCCGGGGTGGGCGGGGGCTGGGAGCTGAGGCTTGGGCTTCGGTCGGATCCCAGAGAGAGAACTGGGGTTGGCGGCGTGAACACAGCCTGAAGGGGCTAGTGCGCCGCAGCTGGCCGGGAGGGAGTCCGGGACAAGGTCTGGAGCTGCCGAAGAGGCAAGAGACTTTTTCTTCCCTCTTTGTTTCCTGGTGCGTGAGGAGAGGGGATTAAGAGCACTGCTTAAAGGAGCTCCGGAGACGGGCATGAGACGCAGGTATCAGCACGGACCCCAGAGACAGGCATGAGATGCTAAGGCCACTGCTGCCGCCACCAAGAACCCTGTGTGTGCGCACAGGTCACTATCCACACCTCCCCTCCAGGGAGCCTGTGCAGCCCGCCATTGCCAGGGTTCCGGGAGAACGCACGGCGTGCCTCGGGCTGGTGCAACGTCACGCCGGCCTCTTGCCGTCACAGGCTCACCCCGCATCCGTACCCCTCCCTCCCCCCGGCCGGAGTGAGCCAGAGCTCCCGAATCAGCTGCTACTTTAACCTCGTCCTGTATGAGCGAAGAGCAGACGCCCTCAGGCGACCTACATGCAGAGGCGGGGCCAAATCCAAAGCTGAACCCCAGGAGCTGTGCGAACAAAGAGGAGAGGGGGAGGTCTCTTCCAGCAGCCTCCGAAGCAGCGGATTAAAGCTCCACAGTCAACTTCATGTACCCTGCATGTGTGGAATACCTGAATAGACAATCATTCCAAATTGAGGAGGCGAACTTGGGGAACAAGATAGATTATTTTTTCCTCTTTTCCTCTTTTTGTGAGTGTGTATGTGTATGCTTCTGTGTGAGATCTCGTCTGCATAGCTTTGCTTTCACCATTTGTCCTATGGTTCTGTCCGTCTGTTTTTCTTTTTTATTTTTACTTAAAAATGTTTTTTCTCTTAAAAATAATTTTTTAATAACTTTATTTTATTTTATCCTCTTTCTTTCTTCCTTTCTTCCTTTCCTCCCTTTTATTCTGAGCCGTGTGGATGAAAGACTCTTGGTGCTCTGGCTGGGTGTCAGGCCTGTGCCTCTGAGGTGGGAGAGCCAACTTCAGGACATTGATCCACCAGAGACCTCCCAGCTCCACTTAATATCAAACGGCGAAAATCTCCCAGAGATCTCCATCTCAACCTCAAGATCCAGCTTCACTCAACAAGCAGCAAGCTACAGTGCTGGACACCCTATGCCAAACAACTAGCAAGACAGGAACACAACACAACCCATTAGCAGAGAGGCTGCCTAAAATCATAATATGGACACAGACAACCCAAAACACACCACCAGACGCGGACCTGCCCATCAGAAAGACAATATACAGCCTCATCCACCAGAACACAGGCCCTAGTCCCCTCCACCAGGAAGCCTACACAACCCACTGAACCAACTTTAGCCACAGGGGACAGACACCAAAAACAATGGGAACTACGAACTTGCAGCCTGCAAAAAGGAGACCCCAAACACAGTAAGATAAACAAAATGAGAAGACAGAAGAACACACAGCAGATGAAGGAGCAAGGCAAAAACCCAGCTGACCTAACAAATGAAGAGGAAATAGGCAGTCTACCTGAAAAAGAATTCAGAATAATGATAGTAAAGATGATCCAAAATCTTGGAAATAGAATAGAGAAAATGCAAGAAACATTTAACAAGGACCTAGAAGAACTAAAGAGGAAACAAGCAATGATGAACAACACAATAAATGAAATTAACAATACTCTAGAAGGGATCAATAGCAGAATAACGAGGCAGAAGAACGGATAAGTGACCTGGAAGATAAAATACTGGAAATAACTACTGCAGAGCAGAATAAAGAAAAAAGAATGAAAAGAACTGAGGACAGTCTCAGAGACCTCTGGGACAACATTAAATGCACCAACATTTGAATTATAGGGGTCCCAGGAGAAGAAGAGAAAAAGAAAGGAACTGCGAAAATATTTGAAGAGATTATAGTTGAAAACTTCCCTAATATGGGAAAGGAAATAGTTAATCAAGTCCAAGAAGCACAGAGAGTTCCATACAGGATAAATCCAAGGAGAAACACGCCAAGACACATATTAATCAAACTATCAAAAATTAAATACAAAGAACACATATTAAAAGCAGCAAGGGAAAAACAACAAATAACACACAAGGGAATCCCCATAAGGTTAATAGCTGATCTTTCAGCAGAAACTCTGAAAGCCAGAAGGGAGTGACAGGACATATTTAAAGTGATGAAGGAGAAAAACCTACAACCAAGATTACTCTACCCAGCAAGGATCTCATTCAGATTTGATGGAGAATTTAAAAACTTTACAGACAAGCAAAAGCTGTGACAGTTCAACACCACCAAACGAGCTTCACAACAAATGCTAAAGGAACTTCTCTAGGCAAGAAACACAAGAGAAGGAAAAGACCTACAAGAACAAACCCAAAACAATTAAGTAAATGGGAATAGGAACATACGTATCGATAATTACCTTAAATGTAAATGGATTAAATGCTCCCACCAAAAGACACAGACTGGCTGAATGGATACAAAAACAAGACCCATATATATGCTGTCTACAAGAGACCCACTTCAGACCTAGGGACACATACAGACTGAAAGTGAGGGGATGGAAAAAGATAGTCCATGCAAATGGAAATCAGAAGAAAGCTGGAGTAGCAATTCTCATATCAGACAGAATAGATTTTAAAATAAAGACTATTACAAGAGACAAAGAGGGACACTACACAATGATCAAGGGGTCGATCCAAGAAGAAGATATAACAATTATAAATATTTATGGACCCAACATAGGAGCACCTCAATACGTAAGGCAAATGCTAGCAGCCATAAAAGGGGAAATCGACAGTAACATAATCATAGTAGGGGACTTTAACACCCCACTTTCATCAATGGACAGATCATCCAGGTGTGGAGAAAAGGGGACCCTCTTGCACTGTTAGTGGGAATGTAAATTGATACAGCCACTATGGAGAACAGTATGGAGGTTCCTTTACAAAGTAGAAATAGAACTACCATATGACCCAGCAATCCCACGACTGGGCATATACCCTGAGAAAACCATAATTCAAAAAGAGTCATGTACCAAAATGTTCACTGCAGCTCTATTTAAAATAGCCAGGACATGGAAGCAACCTAAGTGTCCATCATCAGATGAATGGATAAAGAACACTCCCTAACACCATACACAAAAATAAGCTCAAAATGGATTAAAGACCTAAATGTAAGTCCAGACACTATCAAACTGTTAGAGGAAAACGTAGGCAGAACACTCTATGACATAAATCACAGCAAGATCCTTTTTGACCCACCTCCTAGAGAAATGGAAATTTTAAAAAAATAAACAAATGGGACTGAATGAAACTTCAAAGCTTTTGCACAACAAAGGAAACCATAAACAAGACCAAAAGACAACCCTCAGAATGGGAGAAAATATTTGCAAATGAAGCAACTGACAAAGGATTAATCTCCAAAATTTACAAGCAGCTCATGCAGCTCAATATCAAAAAAGCAAACAACCCAATCCAAAACTGGGCAGAAGACCTAAATAGACATTTCTCCAAAGAAGATATACAGATTGCCAACAAACACATGAAAGAATGCTCAACATCATTAATCATTAGAGAAATGCAAATCAAACCTACAATGAGATATCATCTCACACTGGTCAGATTGGCCATCATCAAAAACTCTGGAAACAATAAATGCTGGAGAGGGTGTGGAGAAAAGGGAACACTCTTGCACTGTTTGTGGGAATGTAAATTGATACAGCCACTATGGAGAACAGTATGGAGGCTGCTTAAAATACTACAAATAGAACTACCATACGACCCAGCAATCCCACTACTGGGCATATACCCTGAGAAAACCATGATTCAAACAGTCATGTACCACAATGTTCATTGCAGCTCTATTTAAAATAGCCAGGACATGGAAGCAACCTAAGTGTCTATCAACAGATGAATGGATAAAGAAGATGTGGCACATATATACAATGGAATATTACTGACCCATAAAAAGAAACGAAATTGAGTTATTTGTAGTGAGGTGGATGAACCTAGAGTCTGTCATACAGAGTGAAGTAAGTCAGAAAGAGAAAAACAAATACCGTATGCTAACACATATATATGGAATCTAAGAAAAAAAAAGGTCATGAAGAACCTAGGCGTAAGATGGCAGTGGAGACACAGACCTACTAGAGAATGGACTTGAGGAAGTGGGGAGGGGGAAGGGTAGGCTGTGACAAAGTGAGAGAGTAGCATGAACATATATACACTATCAAACGTAGAATAGATAGCTAGTGGGAAGCAGCCGCATAGCACAGGGAGATCAGCTCGGTGTTTTGTGACCACCTAGAGGGGTGGGATAGGGAGGGTGGGAGGGAGGGAGGGAGACGCAAGAGGGAAGAGATATGGGAACATGTGTATATGTATAACTGCTTCACTTTGTTATAAAGCAGAAACTAACACACGATTGCAAAGCAATTATACTCCAATAAAGAAGTTAAAAATAATAAAATAATAATATTCAGCAAAAATTGAAGTACCAGGATATTTATAAATGAAGTAACTGGTAACAGCAACACTGGTAACAGTGCTCAGTTCATTTTAGAAATGGTTACTGAATGAATACTGTGTTGCTCTATGTGTATACATTTATATACATTTACAAATATTAATATGGAACATAACTATTAAATACAACTATGAAATCAAAAAAAACCAGAAAACAATATTTTATGCTTTCTTTTCTCTGTTCTGAATCTGTCACTGTGTTTTTTCTTGCCTAATGCATTATTTCAAGCCAGTATTGCTTTTCAATTATGTGTCCCAAGCTACAGTTCCTGCTGACAGTGAGAATGAAAGCACATTTTGGTTATTATGTTTTTCCTTCCCTTCCTCATGGACTCCAAGTGCCTATATGCTAATATAAGCCTCAATGACAGGAAGTCCAAATGGAAATGTTATTAGAAAGCTGTGGATATGTAGTTAATGAAATATGTATGATTATGCAGGACATGTGTAATATTGATGGGAACTCAACTGATCTCAATATTTAATAAAGGTTTAATTTGAAATATGGATATTTGGGGGAGTGGGTTGTTTTATACTTTTTGCAAATGTGACACATGTTAATTTCTTGCTGAACATTTGTCTGGTGGATTCAGTTTCTTTCTGTAATTTGCCTCTTTGAATTTTCCTTTTTTTGGAAGCACACTTCTTTATGTTGGTCTGGACCCTGGTATTCCAGAATGCCTGAGGGTGAGAGAAAGAATAATAATATACTTTGAGGTATTCTGGAGCAGCTAAGTGGCCCATTCATGATTCCCTATGGTCTATTTTAATTGGCATTTGAGCCCACTCTCTGGAAACTTGGGCCAATAACTTAGCTTTAGACACTGTTCTTAGAAAACCCGAGTGTTTAGTTTAGGCATTGGTTAAAATGGTGGATACTTGGAATTGAATTTATGAGGGTTGAAATTACCTGTGCAGTTACTAGAGACTGTGCTCACAGATTGGTTGAGCTCTGGTCGTTTTTGAACACCAAGAAAATGACAGCCTATACAGATCGTTAATACTGTGCAGTGAAGGGTCAAAGATAGACAACTGTAAACTGTAATCCATCAAAAATCCTGTCTTCTTGGATTTAAAAGACTATTGTCATTTTTGATTTCAACTATTTGTCCTTCTGGGAATTTACACAATTTAAAATAAAATGATAATCTATTATTTTATATCCTTCTTGCCAAATGTTTTCGCATTTATGCTCATTTTTCCCTCACTAAATCCCTTGTGGAGAGACATCTGTGTACCCATTTTAGAGTGAGAAAACTAAGTCACAGAAAGGTTAAGTACATTGCCCAAGGTCACACATGGAGCTAGGAAATGGCAGAGCTGGGATTCTAAATTAGGTTTATCTGTACAGAAACAAAAAATGAAAAATGGTTAGATCATCAAGTGTGTAATATACAATGATATAAAGCAGGGGTAATAGAAGAAACAGTTTTGATAAATTGGTTAAAATTTATTTTCAAGATTTATTTATGCTTGATGGCCGATTTCCTTGTGAGACTGAGCCTTGGGCCAGAGTAGAGAATGAGGATTACTTGGTAAAAGCCATCTCTATGCTGGAGAACCAACTTAAAATGCATGTCCTACTACAGCTGGTCACGGGGATCATATCCACTCGCAGGGTAGAACAGTTCTGTCTTATTAGCCGGATTAAGTATCTTAAACTGGTGCTGAGAGAATTACTGTGCTCCCTGTCTATTTGCTTGGAGTGAAAGAGTGAAGATAGTTTCCGATCAAACAGCACACTTACTTGTCCATAGAGAGAGAAGGCTGGACACACAAGTTCATGAACAAGTGCATTTTGGTTTCGCTTATTTTCCATGTTGTATGGGGATTGCCTGGAAGGGTAGGTTGTGACGAAGTACCACTCTGGAGGACTCTGGGAAGCCAGGAGCTGGATGCAAGCAGTAGGTGCACACAGAAAGCATTCAAAGTTAAGAGCTTCATCTCTGACATCAGACTTCCTAGATTGGAATACTGGCTCTGCCACTCACTAACTACGTAAACTTTCTGAGCCTTATTTTGCTCACCTGCACAATAAGGATAATAAGTGCTTACCTAATAGGGATTTTGGGAGGATTGGATGCATTATTACATGTAAGTATTTAGAATGGTATCTGGCTCATAGTAAGATCAATAAGTGTTGTGTTGGCCATTATTCCAGTTCAAGAGCTGTCCCAAAGTGGAAGTATGGTTCTCTCGAAAAGTGACTCTAATCATATAACAAGCACTTTGGGGGGAAAAAAAGCATTTGGGGAAATGTTTGCCTGTCACCAAGAACCCAGCCAATGAGATGACTGACATCTCCTGTGATATCGTTGATTTCCTATATTTATCCCACTTTTTAATGTTTCTTTCTCTGGGTTTGTATGTGGTTCTAGGGTCCTATTTTAATGTGTCATTTCTGTCCTGGTACTGATGAAGAACGTGTTCACTAATTATGTCCAGATGGAAGCAGGTTTTGTGGAAGTACAGTTACACGCATTGAGAAGGAATTGATTAACGAAAGACTTTAATCGACTTGTCCATGTGAGTTTGTCATTTTAATTATTAGCTTTTTAACACTAGCAAATCAGTTAATGGCACCAAGGAAACAACTGCTGTTGTCAGAGAGTAGATAATGGTATAGTCGTTCTACTGTGAAGGTTATTTTTGCATCACGTTTCATTGTGCTAGCCTGTCTGATTTATGGCTGTAACCAACAGACCCTGGCTCTGGCCCCTATCTGCTCAGACAGTAATTTTAAGCCTGTCACTCTCAGAAAAGACCCTGCCAAAGTATTTATGGGAGTCCCTGGGGGTTATCTCACATGAGCTCTGAATTAGCCAGACCACCACCAGTGCTGCTGATACTGTGTCCCAGACCCTCAGTGCTGTGGCTGCTGCCTTGCCAGCCTGCTACATCCTGCTGATTGGCCTGGCTATCAATGCTCTCAGTCCTCACAGAGCAATAAGACCTTGGCAGTCAACTGCAAAGTCAGAAGGGGCATAGCTTTCTCCTCCCCGCATTATGTTCCCTTGGGGGAATCTCATGGCATGGTTATTTGAGTCCTGAGGTGTTACAAAGTTCAGTCAGCTCATTTGGCTTTTACTCAGTCCTTATATCCCGGAGTACACATTTGCCCAGAGTAGTTGGGCTGAGATGGATTTAGATGGATCAACTATCCTGTAATTGGAAACTCCACCGGCCCCTCATTCTCAGCCCTTCTTGCTAAATCTGACTCACTATGCCTGACATGCTCCTTGGTGGATTAGTTCTTAGGAGCCCTACAATCTGTTCAGAAGCATATCTTCAGCTGGGTTCTCCACCCATTCAACAGAAATCCAAGAAGAGATATGGCTGGTGTCCTTTATGAGGAAGATTTTGTACCAGTAGAAATCAATTGATGTAATTGGCTTGTGAGTGGAGTGGTAAAAAAGGAATCATTTAACTCCACCTGACAGATGTAATTGAATCTTTGATGTGGCCCAATTGGGACCATGCTGTTAAGCTATGTTTACATCTTTAATCTGCATTAAAGATGTGAAATTGACATGGTCTAGAATGGTGTATATAGTGATGGCATATATATAGATACACACACACACACACACACACACACACACACACATATATACGTCTCACATATTCTTTATCCATTCATCCATCAATGGACATGTAGGTTGCTTCCATATCTTGACTATTGTAAATAATGCTGCAATGAACATAGGAGTGAATATATCTTTTTGAATTAGTGATTTTGTTTTCTTCAGGTAAATACCCAGAAGTGGAACTTCTGGATTGTATGGTAGTTCTATTTTTAATTTCTGAGGAACCTCCACACTATTTTCCATAGTGCCTGTGCCAATTTACATCCCCACCAACAGTGCATGAGGGTCCTCTTCACATTTTTTGCCAACACTTGTTATTTGTTGTCTTTTTGATAATAGTCATCTGACAGGTGTGAGGCGATATCTCATTGTGGTTTTGATTTACATTTTCCTGATGGTTAATGATGTTGAGCATCTTTGCATGTGTCTGTTGGTAATCTGTATGTCTTCTTTGGAGAAATGTCTACTAACATTCTCTTCTCATTTTTAAATTAAATTGTTTGCTTTTTAAATATTAAGTTGTGTGATTGCTTTATATAGTTTGGATATTAACAGATTATCGGATATGTCATTTGCAAATATTTCTCCTATTCAGTATATTGTCTTGTTGAAGGTTTTGGTTTTTGTTTGTTTAGTTTTTGCTGTACAAAAGATTTTTAGTTTGATGTAGTCACATTTGTTTATTTTTGCTTTTGTTGCCCTTGCCTGAGGAGACAAGATCAAAAAAATATTAAGTCCAATGTCAAAGAGCTTATTGCCTAAGTTTTCTTCTAGGAATTTTATAGTTTCACGTCTTAGATTTAAGTCTTTAATCCATTTTGAGATTATTTTTGTATATGGGGTAAGAAAATGGTCCAGTTTCATTCTTTTGAGATTATTTTTTGAGATTATTTTTGTATATGGTGTAAGAAAATGGTCAAGTTTCATTCTTTTGCATGTAGCTGTCCAGTTTTACCAACACCATTTATTTAAAAAGAGGCTGTCTTTCCCCTATTGTATATCCTCCTCCTTTGTCAAAGATTAATTGACTATATAAGTGCGGTTTCTTTTCCCTGGGCTTTCTATTCTGTTCCATTCATCTATGTGTCTGTTTTTGTGCCAATACCATACTGTTTTGTTTACTATAGCTTTGCCATATAGTTTGAAATCATGGCTTGTGATACTTCCAATTTTGTTCTTTCTCAAGATTCCTTTGGCTAATCAGGGTCTTCTGTGGTTCCATACAAATTTTAGGATTATTTGTTCTAGTTCTGTGAAAAATTCCATTGGTATTTTGATAGGGATTGCATTGTGTCTGTAGATTGCTTTGGGTAGTAATGACATTTTAACAATATTAATTCTTTCAATCCATGAGCATGGTATATCTTTCCATTTCTATGTGTTATACTCAATTTCTTTTATTAATGTCTTATAGTTTTCAGCATACAGGTCTTTTACCTCCTTAGTTAGAATTATTCCCAGATATTTTATTCATTTTAATTTCATTGTGAATGGATTTGTTTTCTTAATTTCTCTTTCTGATAGTTCATTGTTAGTGTATAGAAATGCAACAGATTTCTGTATATTAATTTTTTATCCTGTAACTTTACCAAATTCACTGATGAGCTCCAGGAGTTTTTTGGTGGTGTCTTTAGGATTTTGTATGTATAGTACCATGTCATCTCCAAACAGTGACAGTTTTACTTCTTTTCAAATTTGGATGCCTTTTATTTCTTTTTCTTTTCTGATTGCTGTGGCTGGGACTTCCAATACTATGTTGAATAAAAGTGGTCAGAGGGCTTCCCTGGTGGCACAGTGGTTGAGAGTCCACCTGCCAGTGCAGGCAACACGGGTTTGTACCCTGGTCCAGGAAGATCCCACATGCCACGGAGTGGCTGGGCCCATGAGCCATGGCCACTGAGCCTGTGCGTCCAGAGCCTGTGGTCCGCAACGGGAGAGGCCACAACAGTGAGAGGCCTGTGTACCGCAAAAAAAAAAAAAAAGTGGTCAGAGTGGGCATCCTTGTCTTGTTCCTGATATTAGAAGAAATACTGTCAACTTTTCACCATTGAGTATGATATTAGCTGTGAGATTTTCATATATGGTCTTTATTATGTTGAGGTATATTCACTTTATATCCACTTTGTTGAGAGTGTTTATTATAGATGAAGGTTGAACTTTGTCAAAAGCTTTTTCGGCATCTATTGAGTTGATTATAAGATTTTTATTCTTCATTTTGTTAATGTGGTGTATCATGTTGATTGATTTGCAGATATTGAATCATCCTTGCACCTCTGGGATGAATCCCACTTGATCATGATTTATGATCCTTTTAATATATTATTGAATTCTGTTTGCTAATACGTTGTTGAGGAATTTTGCGCCTACATTCACCTGGGATATTGGCCTATGATTTTCTTTTTTTGTGCGGTGTCTTTGTCTGGTTTTGGTATTGGTGTGATGCTGGCCTCATAGAATACAATTGGAAGTATTCTTTCCTTTTCAATATTTTGAGAAGGATAGGTATTAACTCTTCTTTAAATGCTTGGTAGAATACCCCAGTGAAACCATCTGATCCTGAACTTTTGTTTACTGGCAGTTATTTATTTATTTATTTATTTAAGCGCAGGCTTTCTCTAGTCGTGGCAAGTGGGGGCTATTCTTCATGGCGGTATGCAAACTTCTCATTGCAGTGGTTTCTCTTGTTGTGGAGCACAGTCTCTAGGCTCATGGGCTTCAGTAGTTACAGCTTGCAGGCTCTAGAGTGTAGGTTCAGTAGTTGTGGCACACGGGCTTAATTGCTCTGTGGCATGTGGGATCTTCCCGGACCAGGGATCAAACCCATGTCCCCTGAATTGGCAGGCAGATTCTTAACCACTGCACCACCAGGGAAGTCTGGGAGTTTTTTGATTACTGATTAAATTTGCTACTAGTAATCTGTCTGTTCAGATTTTCTATTGCTTCCTGATTCAGCCTTGGAAATTCATATGTTTGTAGGAACTTATCTATTTTTTCTAGGTTGTCCAATGTGTTGGCATATAAATTTTTGTAGTAATCGCATAATATTTTGCATTCCTGTTGTGTTGGTTTTAACTTATTCTCTTTCATTTCTGACTTTATTTGTTTGGGTCCTCCCTTTTTTCCTTGATAACTCTGGCTAAAAGTTTATGAATTTTGTTTATCTTTTTAAAAAATCTGTTCCTAGTTTTATTGATCTTTCCTATTTTTTCTTTGTTTTGTTTTTTAAAATTAATTTTTATTGGAGTATAGTTGAGTTACAATGTTGTGTTAATTTCTACTGTATAGCATAGTGAATCAGTTATGCATATACATCTATCCATTCTTTTTGTGGATTCTATTTCCATATAGGTCATTACAGAGTATTGAGTAGAGTTCCCTGTGCTATACAGTAGGTTCTTATTAGTTATATATTTTATATATAGTAGTGTGTATATGTCAATTCCAATCTCCCAATTTATCCCTCCCCCACCTTTCCCCCTTGGTAACCATAAGTTTGTTTCCTGCATCTGTGACTCCATTTTGTTTTGTAAATAGTTTTATTTGTACCATCTTTTTAGATTCTATATATAAGTGATATCATATGATATTTGTCTTTCTCTGTCTGACTTACTTCACTCTGTATGACAATATCTAGGTCCAACCATGTTGCTGCAAATGGCATTATTTTGTTCTTTTTTATGACTGAGGAATATTCCATTGTGTATATATATATATATACACCATATCTTCTTTATCAGTTTCTCCATTGATGGACATTTAGGTTGCTTCCATGCCCTGGCTATTGTAAATAGTGCTGCAGTGAACATTGGGGTACATGTATCTTTTTGAATTATGGTTTTCTCCAGATATATGCCCAAGAGCAGAATTGCTGGATCACATGGTAGCTCAATTTTTAGTTTTTAAAGGGACCTCCATACTGTTCGCCATAGTGGCTCTACCGTTTACATTCCTACCAACAGTGTAAGTGGGTTCCCTTTTCTCCACACCCTTTCCAGCATTTATTGTTTGCAGATTTTTGTGTGTGTATGTGTGTGTGTTTTTGTGGTATGCGGGCCTCTCACTGTTGTGGCCTCTCCCATTGTGGAGCACAGGCTCCAGATGCGCAGGCTTAGCGGCCATGGCTCACGGGCCCAGCCACTCCACGGCATATGGGATCTTCCCGGACCAGGGCACGAACCCATGTCCCCTGCATCAGCAGGCAGATTCTCAACCACTGCGCCACCAGGGAAGCCCTGTTTGCAGAGTTTTTGATGATGGCCATTCTGACTGGTGTGAGGTGATACCTCATTATAGTTTTGATTTGCATCTCTCTGGTAATTAGTGATGTCGAGCATTTTTTCATGTGCCTCTTGGCCATCTATATGTCTTTGGAGAAATGTCTATTTAGATCTTCCACCCATTTTTTTGATTGGGTTGTTTGTTTTTTGATATTGAGCTGCATGAGCTGTTTGTATATTTTGGAGATTAATCCCTTGTCTGTTGCTTTGCTTGCAAATATTTTCTCCCATTCTGTGGGTTGTCTTTTTGTTTTGTTTATGGTTTTCTTTGCTGTGCAAATGCTTTGAAGTTTAATTAGGTCCCATTTGTTTATTTTTGTTTTTATTTTCATTACTCTCAGAGGTGGATCAAAAAAGATCTTGCTGCAATTTATGTCAGTGTTCTGCCTATGTTTTCCTCTAAGAGTTTTACAGTATCTGGTCTTACATGTAAAAGAATGAAATTAGAACATTCTCTAACACCATATAAAAAATAAACTCAAACTTGATTAAAGACCTAAATGTAAAATTATTTATCTGAGATTTTTCTTGTTTCCTGAGGTAGGCCCATATTGACATAAACTTCCCTCTTAGAATTGCCTTTGCTGTGTCTCATAGATATTGGAACATTGTTGTTTCCATTTTCATTTGTCTCAGGGTATTTTTTGATTTCTTCTTTGATTTCTTCATTGACCCATTGGTTGCATAGTAGCATGTTGTTTAGACTCCATGTGTTTGTGTCTTTTTCTTGTTGTAGGTGTCTAGTCTCATACCGTTGTGGTCAGAAAGATGCTTGATATGATTTCAGTCTTCTTTACATTTATTGATACTGGTGTTATGGCCTAACATGTGATCTATACTAGAGAACATTCCATGTGCACTTGAAAGAATGTGTATTTTGCTGTTTTTGCATGGACAGTCCTGTATATATCTTTTTTTTTTCCTGGTCTTATGTGTCATTTAATGCCACTGTTTCCCTTATTTTTTTTTGTCTGGATGATCTCTCCATTGATGTAAGTAGGGTGTTAAAGTCCCCCACTATTATTGTGTTACTGACAATTTCTCCATTTATGTCTGTTAATATTTGCTTTATGTATTTAGGTGCTCCTATGTTGGGTGCATATATATTTACAAATGTTATAGCTTCTTGTTGGATTGATCCCTTTATCATTATGTGATGCCTTAGTATTGAGTTTTTTATTTCAAATCCCAAATTGTCATTGGTAGTATATAGGAAAGCAGTTGACTCTTGTATATTATCCTCCTATCTTGCAACCTTGCTATAACCACTTATTAGTTCCAAGAGGGTTTTGTTTTTTTTTTCCAAGAGGGTTTTTTTTGTTTGTTTGGGTTTTTTTGGTCTATTCTTTAGGATTTTCTATAGAGGCAATCATGTCATCTGTGAATGAAGACAGTGTTATCTCTTCCTTCCCAATCTTTATACCTTTTATTTCCTTTCTTGTCTTATTGCATTCACTAAGACTGCCAGTATGTTCCAGTACAGTGTAGCAGTAGTAAAAGGGGACATCCTTGCCTTGTTCTCAATCTTAGGGATAAAGCATCTAGTTTCTAAGTATTAAGGATGACATTAGTTACAGGGTTTTTTTAAACTTTCTTTACCAAGTTAACTTTTCCTGTATTCCTAGTTTGCCAAGATTTTTTTTTAAATCATGAGTGAAGGTTGGATTTTGTGAAATTTTTAAAAATCTATTGATTGATTGTATAATTTTTTTTTCTTTAGCCTATTGATTTGATTGATCACATTAATTGATTTTTGAATGTTGAACACAACTGGAATAAATTCCAGTTGTTGGTGGTGCATAATTTATTTTATACATTGCTGGATTCAATTTGGTAATATTTTGTGGAGGATTTTTGCATGTATGTACATGAGCTATGTTGCTCTATGGTTTTCCTTTCTTATAATATTTTTTTCTGTTTTTGTTTTGGGCTAGTGCTGGCCTCATAGAAAGAGTTAGGCAATGTACTCTGCTTCTATTTTCTGGAAGAGACTGTAGATAATTGGTATAATTTCTTCCTTAAATGTTTGGTAGAATTCACCAGTGAAACCATCCTTGCCTTGTGTTTTCTTTTTTAGAAAATTATTAATTTTTTTTTTTTTTGGTGGTATGCGGGCCTCTCACCACTGCGTCCTCTCCCACTGCAGAGCACAGGCTCCGGACGCACAGGCCCAGCAGCCATGGCCCACGGGCCCAGCCACTCCATGGCATGTGGGATCCTCCCAGACCGGGGCATGAACCCATGTCCCCTGCATCGGCAGGCGGACTCTCAACCACTGCACCACCAGAGAAGCCCTAGAAAATTATTAATTTTTGACTCAATACTTTCAGTAGATATATGCCTATTCAGATTATCTATTTCTCCTTATGTGACCTTTGGTAGTTGTGTCTTTTAAGGAACTGGTCTGCTTCATCTAAGTTATCAAATTTGTGGGCATGGAATTATTCATAATGCTATTAATTTTTCTTTTAATGACTATGGGAAAAGTAGTGATGATCCCTTTTTCATTTCTGATATGAATAATTTGTGTCTTCCCTTTTTTCTTGGTTAGCCTTAGAGATGATTATCCATTTTATTGTTTTTTTCAAAGAACCAGTTTTTGGTCCATTGATTTTCTTTACTGGTTTCCTGTTTTTAATTTCATTGATATCTTCTGTAATTTTTATTATTTTTTTGTTCTGCCTTCATTATGCTTATATTATTATTCTTTCTGTGCTTTCCTAATACATAAGCTTAGATTGTTGACTTTACATCTTTCTTCTTTTCTAACATATGCATTTTGATGCTATGAATTTCCTCTAAGCACTGCTTTTCCTGCAATCTACAGATTTTGCTAAGGTGTATTTTCATGTTGAGTTCATAATATTTTATTTAATTTATTTTTTTGTTTAAAATGGTAATTATGTAAGAAGATATGTTTGTTTTTTTAATTAATTAATTAATTTATTCATTAATTTATTTTTGGCTGCATGGGGTCTTTGTTGCTGAGTGTGGGCTTTCTCTAATTGCGGTGAGAGGGGGCTACTCTTCATTGTGTTGCACGGGCTTCTCATTTCAGTGGCTTCTTACTGCAGAGCACAGGCTCTAGGCACGCAGGCTTCAGTAGTTGTGGCACACAGGCTTCAGTAATTGTGGCTCGTGGGCTCTAGAGCGCAGGCTCAGTAGTTGTGGCACACAGGCTTAGTTGCTCTGCAGCATGTGGGATCTTCCTGGACCAGGGCTCGAACCTGTGTCCCCTGCATTGGTAGGTGGATTCTTTTTTTTTTTGCAGTACACGGGCCTCTCACTGTTGTGGCAGCATCTCCCATTGCAGAGCACAGGCTCTGGACACGCAGGCTCAGCAGCCATGGCTCACAGGCCCAGCCGCTCCGCAGCATGTGGGATCTTCCCGGACCAGGGCACAAACCCGTGTCCCCTGCATCAGCAGGCAGACTCTCAACCACTGCACCACCAGGGAAGCCCGATGCTGTTCCTATTTTATGTAGATCTGAGTTTCTGACCAATATCACTTACCTTCTCTCTCAAGAACTTCTTCTTTAACATTTCTTGCAAGACAGGTCTACTGGCAACATATTCCCTCAGTTTTTGTCTGAGGGTCTTTTGAAGGATGAATTTGCTAAATATAAAATTCTAGGTGGACTTATTTTTTCTTTCAACATTTTCACTGTTGAAGAGTGGAATAAATATTTCACTCCACTCTCTTCTTGCTTGCATGGTTTCTGAAAAGTCCAGTGTAATTCCAATCCTTGTTCCTCTGTAGGTAAAATGAATTTTCCCCTCTGATTTCCTTCAAGATTTTCCCCTGTCTTTGGTTTTCTTCAGTTTGAATATGATATTCTGAGTTATAGATTTTATGGTATTTTTCCTACTTGATATTTTCTGAGCTTATTGGATCTGTGGTTTGCAGTCTGTCATTAATTTTGGTAAAATATCAGCCATTATTACTTCAAATATTTCTTCTGCTCTTTTCTCTTATACTTATCTAGATATTTACAGGTTTTTTGTTCTTCCTTTATTCCTAAGGTTCCAAATTTCCTCCCAGTATTATTTTCCTTGTATCTGAAGAAATTACTTCAGCGATTAAGAGCAGGTCAGCTGTTTATGAATTTAGTTTCCTTTGTTTGAGAATGTTTTTATTTTACCTGTACTACTGAAGGATATTTTCACTAGATATAGAATTCTGGGATGACAATTCCTTTTTTTTTTTTTTCCAGCATGTTAAAAATACCATGCCACTTCCTTCTCTCCTCCATGGTTTCTAATGAGAAATATACAGTCCTTTGTAACATTGTCCCACATAGGTATTGCATCATATCTTTCTGATTCTGTTCAGGACTTTTTGTCTTTATTTTTCAGAAGTTTGACTATAATATACATTGGCATGCGTTTCATTGGGTTTATCCAATTTGAGTTTTCCTCAGTTTCTTGAATTTGTATTTTTTTTCTTTTGCTAAATTTGAGAAGTTTACAGCCATTATTTCTTCAAGTATTTTTTCAGCACTCCACTATTTTTCTTCTTCTAGACTCTGAAGACACTACTGTTAAAACTTTTTAAAATTGTCCCACAGGTCTCTGAGGCTCTGTTCACTTTTTTTGAACCTTTCTCTTTTTTTTTGTCTCTACATTTCAAAATGGGTAATTTCTGTTGATTTATCTTCAAATTCACAGAATCTTTTCTCTGCCCTCTCCATTCTGCTAATGAGCCTATCTAGTGAATTTTTAATTTTGTATTTTGTATTTTTCAATTTTAACATTTTTACTTGGTTCATTTATATATCTTTTATTTCTTTACAAATACCTTCATATTTTACTGTTTGTTCATATTTGCTCATTTGAGCATTTAAAAAATATCTGTTTTAAAGTCTTTTTTTTTAACATCTTTATTGGAGTATAATTGCTTGACAATAGTGTGTTAGTTTCTGCTATATAACAAAGTGAATCAGTTATACATATACACATGTCCCCATACGTCTTCCCTCGTGCGTCTCCCTCCATCCCACACTCCCTGTCCCACCGCTCTAGGTGGTCACAAAGCACTGAGCTGATCTCCCTGTGCTATGTGGCTGCTTCCCACTAGCTATCTATTCTACATTTGGTAGTGTATATATGTCCATGTCACTCTCTCACTTTGTAACAGCCTACCCTTCCCCCTCCCCACTTCCTCAAGTCCATTCTCTAGTAGGTCTGTGTCTCCACTGCCATCTTACGCCTAGGTTCTTCATGACCTTTTTTTTTTTTCTTAGATTCCATATATATGTGTTAGCATACGGTATTTGTTTTTCTCTTTCTGACTTACTTCACTCTGTATGACGGACTCTAGGTCCATCCTCCTCAATACAAATAACTCAATTTCATTTCTTTTTATGGCTGAGTAATATTCTATTGTGTATATGTGTCACATCTTCTTTATGCGTTCATCCGATGATGGACAATTAGGTTGCTTCCATCTCCTGGCTATAGTAAAAAGAGCTGCAAAGAACATTTTGGTACATGACTCTTTTTGAACTTTGGCTTTCTCAGGGTATATGCCCAGTAGTGGGATTGCTGGGTCGTATGGTAGTTCTATTTTTAGTTTTTTAAGGAACCTCCATACTGTTCTCCACAGTGGCTGTATCAGTTTACATTCCCACCAGCAGTGCAAGAGGGTTCCCTTTTCTCCACACCCTCTCCAGCATTTATTGTTTCTAGATGATTTTTTGATGATGGACATTCTGACCAGTGTGAGATGATATCTCATTGTAGTTTTGATTTGCATTTCTCTAATGATTAATGATGTTGAGCATTCTTTCATATGTTTGTTGGCAATCTGTATATCTTCTTTGGAGAAATGTCTATTTAGGTCTTCTGCCCAGTTTTGGATTGGGTTGTTTGCTTTTTTGATATTGAGCTGCATGAACTGCTTGTAAATTTTGGATATTAATCCTTTGTCAGCTGCTTCATTTGCAAATATTTTCTCCCATTCTGAGGGTTGTCTTTTCATCGTGTTTATGGTTTCCTTTGCTGTGCAAAAGCTTTTATGTTTCATTAGGTCCCATTTGTGTATTTTTGTTTTTATTTCCATTTCTCTAGGAGGTGGGTCAAAAAGGATCTTGCTGTGGTTTATGTCATAGAGTGTTCTGCCTATGTTTTCCTCTAAGAGTTTGATAATGTCTGGCCTTACATTTAGGTCTTTAATCCATTTTGAGCTTATTTTTGTGTATGGTGTTAGAGAGTGTTCAAATCTCATACTTTTACATGTACCTGTCCAGTTTTCCCTGCACCACTTATTGAAGAGGCTGTCTTTTGTCCACTGTATATTCTTGCCTCCTTTATCAAAGATAAGGTGACCATATGTGCATGGGTTTATCTCTGCACTTTCTATCTGTTCCATTGATCTATATTTCTCTTTTTGTGCCAGTACCATACTGCCTTATTTACTGTAGCTTTGTAGCATAGTCGGAAGTCAGGGAGCCTGATTCCTCCAGCTCCATTTTTCGTTCTCAAGATTGCTTTGGCTATTTGGGGTCTTTTGTGTTTCCATACAAATTGTGAAATTTTTTCTTCTAGTTCTGTGAAAAATGCCAGTGGTAGTTTAATAGGGATTGCATTGAATCTGTAGATTGCTTTAGGCAGTAGAGTCATTTTCACAATGTTGATTCTTCCAATCCAAGAACATGGTATATCTCTCCATCTATTTGTATCATCTTTAATTTCTTTCATCAGTGTCTTATAATTTTCTGCATACAGGTCTTTTGTCTCCTTAGGTAGGTTTATTCTTAGATATTTTATTCTTTTTGTTGCAGTAGTAAATGGGAGTGTTTTCTTAATTGCACGTTCAGATTTTTCATCATTAGTGTATAGGAATGTCAGAGATTTCTGTGCATTAGTTTTGTATCCTGATACTTTACCAAATTCATTAATTAGCTCTAGTAGTTTTCTGGTAGCATCTTTAGGATTCTCTATGTATAGTGTAATGTCATCTGCAAACAGTGACAGCTTTACTTCTTCTTTTCCTATTTGGATTCCTTTTATTTCTTTTTCTTCTCTGATTGCTGTGGCTAAAACTTCCAAAACTATGTTGAATAAGAGTGGTGAGAGTGGGCAACCTTGTCCTTTTCCTGATCTTAGTGGAGATGGTTTCAGTTTTTCACCATTGAGGATGATGTTGGCTGTGGGTTTGTCATATTTGGCCTTTATTATGTTGAGGAAAGTTCCCTCTATGCCTACTTTCTGGAGTGTTTTTATCATAAATAGGTGTTGAATTTTGTCAAAAGCTTTCTCTGCATCTATTGAGATGATCATATGGTTTTTCTCCTTCAATTTGTTAATATGGTGTATCACGTTGATTGATTTGCGTATATTGAGGAATCCTTCCATTCCTGGAATAAACCCCACTTGATCATGGTGTATGATCCTTTTAATGTGCTGTTGGATTCTGTTTGCTAGTATTTTTTTGAGGAGTTTTGCATGTATGTTCATCAGTGATATTGGCCTGTAGTTTCCTTTCTTTGTGACATCCTTGTCTGGTTTTGGTATCTGGGTGATGGTGGCCTCGTAGAATGAGTTTGGGAGTATTCCTCCCTCTGCTATATTTTGGAAGAGTTTGAGAAGGATAGGTGTTAGCTCTTCTCTAAATGTTTGATAGAATTTGCCTGTGAAGCCACCTGTTCCTGGGCTTTTGTTTGTTGGAAGATTTTTAATCACAGTTTCAATTTCAGTGCTTGTGATTGGTCTGTTCATATTTTCTATTTTTTCCTGATTCAGTCTCAGCAGGTTGTGCATTTCTAAGAATTTGTCCATTTCGTCCTGGTTTTCCATTTTATTGGCATAGAGTTGCTTGTAGTAATCTCTCATGATCTTTTGTATTTCTGCAGTGTCAGTTGCTACTTCTCCTTTTTCATTTCTAATTCTATTGATTTGAGTCTTCTCCCTTTTTTTCTTGATGAGTCTGGCTAGTGGTTTATCAATTTTTGTTTATCTTCTCAAAGAACCAGCTTTTAGTTTTATTGATCTTTGCTATCGTTTCCTTCATTTGTTTTTCATTTATTTCTGCTCTGATCTTTATGATTTCTTTCCTTCTGATAATTTTGGGGGGTTTTTGTTCTTCTTTCTCTAATGGTTTTAGGTGCAAGGTTAGGTTGTTTATTCGAGATGTTTCCTGTTTCTTAAGGTACAATTGTATTGCTATAAACTTCCCTCTTAGAACTGCTTTTGCTGCATCCCATAAGTTTTGGGTCATCGTGTCTCCATTGTCATTTGTTTCTAGGTATTTTTTGATTTCCTTTTTGATTTCTTCAGTGATCACTTCGTTATTAAGTAGTGTATTGTTTAGCCTCCATTTGTTTGTATTTTTTACAGACCTTTCCCTGTAATTGATATCTAGTGTCATAGCGTTGTTGTCGGAGAAGATGCTTGATATGATTTCAGTCTTCTTAAATTTACCAAGGCTTGATTTGTGACCCAAGATATGATCTATCCTGGAGAATGTTCCATGAGCACTTGAGAAAAATGTGTATTCTGTTGTTTCTGGATGGAATGTCCTATAAATATCAATTAACTCCATCTTGTTTAATGTATCACTTTAAGCTTGTGTTTCCTTATTTATTTTCATTTTGGATGATCTGTCCATTGGTGAAAGTGGGGTGTTAAAGTCCCCTACTATGAATGTGTTCCTGTTGATTTCCCCTTTTATGGCTGTTAGTATTTGCCTTATATATTGAGGTGCTCCTATGTTGGGTGCATAAATATTTACAATTGTTATATCTTATTCTTGGATTGACCCCTTGATCATTGTGTAGTGTCCTTCTTTGTCTCTTGTAATAGTCTTTATTTTAAAGTCTATTCTGTCTGATATGAGAATTGCTACTCCAGCTTTCTTTTGATTTCCATTTGCATGGACTATCTTTTTCCATCCCCTCACTTTCAGTCTGTATGTGTCTCTAGGCCTGAAGTGGGTCTCTTGTAGACAGCATATATATGGGTCTTGTTTTTGTATCCATTCAGCCAGTCTGTGTCTTTTGGTGGGAGCATTTAATCCATTTACATTTAAGGTAATTATTGATACATATGTTCCTATTCCCATTTTCTTAATTGTTTTGGGTTTGTTCTTGTAGGTCTTTTCCTTCTCTTGTGTTTCTTGCCTAGAGAAGTTCCTTTAGCTTTTGTTGTAAAGCTGGTTTGGTGGTGCTGAACTCTCACAGCTTTTGCTTGTCTGTAAAGTTTTTAAATTCTCCATCAAATCTGAATGAGATCCTTGCTGGATAGAGTAATCTTGGTTGTAGGTTTTTCTCCTTCATTACTTTAAATATGTCCTGTCACTCCCTTCTGGCTTGCAGAGTTTCTGCTGAAAGATCAGGTATTAACCTTATGGGGATTCCCTTGTGTGTTATTTGTTGTTTTTCCCTTGCTGCTTTTAATATGTTTTCTTTGTATTTAATTTTTGATAGTTTGATTAATATGTGTCTTGGCATGTTTCTCCTTGGATTTATCCTGTATGGGACTCTCTGTGCTTCCTGGACTTGATTAACTATGTCCTTTCCCATATTAGGGAAGTTTTCAACTATAATCTCTTCAAGTATTTTCTCAGTCCCTTTCTTTTTCTCTTCTTCTCCTGGGACCCCTATAATTCGAATGTTGGTGCATTTAATGTTGTCCCAGAGGTCTCTGAGACTGTCCTCAGTTCTTTTCATTCTTTTTTGTTTATTCTGCTCTGCAGTAGTTATTTCCAGTATTTTATCTTCCAGGTCACTTATCCGTTCTTCTGCCTCAGTTATTCTGCTATTGATCCCTTCTAGAGTATTTTTAATTTCATTTATTGTGTTGTTCATCATTGCTTGTTTCCTCTTTAGTTCTTCTAGGTCCTTGTTAAATATTTCTTGCATTTTCTCTATTCTATTTCCAAGATTTTGGATCATCTTTACTATCATTATTCTGAATTCTTTTTCAGGTAGACTGCCTATTTCCTCTTCATTTGTTAGGTCAGCTGGGTTTTTGCCTTGCTCCTTCATCTGCTGTGTGTTTTTCTGTCTTCTCATTTTGTTTATCTTACTGTGTTTGGGGTCTCCTTTTTGCAGGCTGCAGTTTCGTTTTTCCCATTGTTTTCGGTGTTTGTCCCCAGTGGCTAAAGTTGTTTCAGTGGGTTGTGTAGGCTTCCTGGTGGAGGGGACTAGGGCCTGTGTTCTGGTGGATGAGGCTGTATATTGTCTTTCTGGTGGGCAGGTCCGCATCTGGTGGTGTGTTTTGGGTTGTCTGTGTCCATATTATGATTTTAGGCAGCCTCTTTGCTAATGGGTTGTGTTGTGTTCCTGTCTTGCTAGTTGTTTGGCATAGGGTGTCCAGCACTGTAGCTTGCTGGTCATTGAGTGAACCTGGGTGTTGGTGTTGAGATGGAGATCTCTGGGAGTTTTTCGCCATTTGATAGTAAGTGGAGCTGGGAAGTCTCTTGTGGACCAGTGTCCTGAAGTTGGCTCTCCCACCTCAGAGGCAGAGCACTGAGTCTTGGCTGTAGCACCAAGAGCCTTTTATCCACATGGCTCGGAATAAAAGGGAGGAAAAGAAAGAAAGAAAGAAAGAATGAGAGAACGAGAGAATGAGAGAAAAGAAAGAAAGAAAGAAAGAAAGAGGATAAAATAAAGATAAAATAAAATAAAAATATTAAAATAAAAAATAATTATTAAGAAAAAAAATTTTTTTAATAAAAAAAAAATGAACAGACAGTACCCTAGGACAAATGGTGAAAGCAAAGCTATACAGACGAAATCTCACAGAGAAGCGTACACACACACACACTGACAAAAAGAGGAAAAGGGGAAAAAATAATATATCTTGCTCTCAAAGTCCACCTCCTCAGTTTGGGAAGATTCGTTGTCTCTTTAGGTTTTCCACTGATGCAGGGTACATCAAGTTGATTGTGGAGATTTCATCCGCTGCTCCTGAGGCTGCTGGGAGAAATTTCCCTTCCTCTTCTTTGTTTGCACAGCTCCCAGGGTTCAGCTTTGGATTTGGCCCCGCCTCTGCGTGTACGTCACGTGAGGGCGTCTGTTCTTCACTCAGACAGGACGGGGTTAAAGGAGCAGCTGCTTAGGGGTTCTCTGGCTCACTCAGGCTGGGGGGAAGGAGGGGCACAGATGCGGGGCAAGCCTGCGGCGGCAGAGGCCAGCGTAAGTTTTCACCAGCCTGAGGCACACCGTGCATTCTCCTGGGGAAGCTGTCCCTGGATCCCGGGACCCTGGCAGTGGCGGGCTGCACAGGCTCCCGGGAGGGCCAGTGTGGAGAGTGACCTGTGCTCGCACACAGGCTTCTTGGTGGCGGCAGCAGCAGCTTTAGCATCTCATGCCCGTCTCTGGGGTCTGCGCTGATAGCCATGGCTCGCACCCATCTCTGGAGCTCCTCTAAGCAGCGCTCTTAACCCCCTCTCCTCGCGCACCAGGAAACAAAGAGGCAAGAAAAAGTCTCACCTCTTCGGCAACTCCAGAGTTTTTCCCGGATTCCTTCCCAGCTAGCCGTGGTGAACTAGCCTCTTCAGGCTGTGTTCACACAGGCAACCCCAGTCCTCTCCCTGAGATCCGACCGAAGCCCGAGCCTCAGCTCCCAGCCCCCGCCCGCCCCGGCGGGTGAGCAGACAAGCCTCTCGGGCTGGTGAGTGCTGGTCGGCACCGATCCTCTGTGCGGGAATCTCTCCGCTTTGCCCTCCGCACCCTGTTACTGCGCTCTCCTCTGCGACCCCGAAGCTCCACGCTCCGCCACCCGCAGTCTCCGCCCGCGAAGGGGCTTCTAGTGTGTGGAAACCTTTCCTCCTTCACGGCTCCCTCCCACTGGTGCAGGTCCTGTCCCTATTCTTTTGTCTCTGTTTATTCTTTTTTCTTTTGCCCTACCCAGGTACGTGGGCAGTTTTTTGCCTTTGGGGAGGTCTGAGGTCTTCTGCCAGCGTTCCGTGTGTGTTCTGTAGGAGCTGTTCCACGTGTAGATGTATTTCTGATGTATCAATGGGGAGGAAGGTGTTCTCCACATCTTACTCTTCTGCTATCTTCCCAGCTCTCCTGTTTTAAAGTCTTTATCAGATAATTATGACATCTGTATCATCTCATGACTGACCTCTTGATTGTCTTTTCCTTGGTCAGTGGAGATTTTTGTTGTCTTTCATATGCCTAGTAATTTTGGACTTTATCATGGACATTTTGAATATTCCATTATGAGATTCTGGGTCTTTAAGTCTTATTGAGCATGTTGATATTTTTGTTTTTAATCAGATAATCCATCTGGTTCAGTTCAAACCAAGTGCCAGCACTGTTTCTGTGGGCTGAGATTCCTTTGTCAGTTTAGTTTTCAAAACACTTGCTGTGCTATTTGAATGTGTCTGCATGTGTGCCACCCAGTGGCCAGACTTGGACCTGGGTTGTGGTCTGTCTTTTAGTTCAATTCTTGAAATCGTTGGTATGCCGATTCAGACCAGATCCACACGTGCCCAGGTTGGGAGTGAGACTAGGAGTTCATAAGCAACTTTATGGGGTTGCATACATGAGCTCCTCCCACTTCAATCTCCCCAGTATTTTCTCATTCCCTGGGGCTCTCCTTTTTTGTCTTTTAGCCAGAAACCCCCTACTTTCATAATTTTACTACTGTCAGGGCCAAGCAGCAAGAGGACAGAAAGAGTATTTAAAAAGTAATGGGCTTAGCTCTGCTCTCTTGGAGCTACGCCTCAGCTGAATGGAGAGAAAAGTTGCCTCCTTCAGAGTTTTGGCTCTTGCAAACTACTGAGCCAAGTGCTGCTGCCACTACCACGACTATAGCTGCATGATCACCTAGAGGCTGATCACCAGGGTTTTCCTCCACTTTATGAACATTAGTAGTTTCCTTTCCTGTACCTCCAGCCAGAATTAGAGAGCTTCTTTGGGGACTTCCTCTTTGTCTGTACCATAGTGCTTACTTTTGGGTTTCTGTCTGCCTTGATTTCTGGACAGGGGCTATAGGAGGGGATAAAATGCTAAACTCACTACTGGGTTGGTGATGCCTCAAATGCTGGTATTCTTCTTTGCAATCCCTGCTGCTGTTTACCTTTTAAATAGATGCTCCATGCAGTCTGCCCAGATTTTGTGGTTAATTTCAGTGAGAGAGAAGTCTTACTACAACTTACCTGGGTCAAATCTCAATTCCATTTTTTAGAGTAATTTTGCTTTGTTGCAGGAAATGATTCTTTTTCTTTTTGAAATCAAAGTTTAAAAAAGTTAAAACTTAATTAACTGGAACTCTTGAGTACCTAAAAAATGTTTCTTCTTGGTTATAGCAATTTTAAGATTTTATTGGGGTGATGCCTTAAGTACAACAAATATTCTGCTAATTTTGACTACTTTCTCTCTCCCTGTTCCCCAGTTGACACGTAAAAGATGGTGATTGAATGCAAAAGGCTAGTACACGAAGTGGAAAAGTGGGATTTTAACTCAAGTATGCCTAACATCATGGCCTAAGCTTTTTGCCACCATACACTGCTGTCTTCTTAAGTTAAGTAAATACTGCCACATACCTGCAAATTTTACTGGCTGTGTTTTTGTTTTTTGTGTTTTTTTGCGGTACGCGGGCCTCTTCCATTGCGAAGCACAGGCTCCGTACACGCAGGTTCAGCGGCCATGGCTTACGGGCCCAGCCGCTCCGTGGCGTGTGGGATCTTCCCAGACCAGGGCACGAACCCATGTCCCCTGCATTGGCAGGCGGATTCTCAACCACTGAGCCACCAGGGAAGCCCCTGGCTGTGGTATATTTACTGTTCACTTGCTTGACCTTCCTCCCCAATCTCTGTAAGAGGGGTATATTTCCTTACCCCATTAATGTCAAGTTTGGCCATGTGATTTTCTTTGGCCTAGTGGCAAAGCATGTGGGCTCCCTAGCTGTGGCTCACTGGCTCCTTTCGTTGTGACACGTGTGCTCCTTAGTTGCAGCTGGCAGGCTCCTTAGTTGTGGCTTGCTGGCTCCTTAGTTGTGGCACGTGACCTCCCTAGTTGTGGAAGGCGGGCTCCTTAGTTGCAGCTCATGGGCTCCTTAGTTGTGGCATGTGAACTCTCGGCTATGGCATGCATGTGGGATCTAGTTCCCCGACCAGGGATCAAACCCAGGCCCCCTGCATTGGGAGTGCAGAGTCTCAACTACTGCACCACCAGGGAAGTCCCTAAAATGATTGTTGTTTCAAGCTTTTTAGTTTAGGGATGGTTTGCTATGCAACATTATTGCAACTGATAGACTGATTATGACCATATAAATATTTGGTTGAGGACTTATGTTTTCACATGAAATTTAAATGAACATATGATTTTGATTTAAATTCTAAAGCCTAGGGATACCTTTTAAATCTCTACTCTCTTCACTGCTTATTCTATTTCCAGGCCTCTTCTCCTAGAAGATAGTTCTTGCTAAGGAATGGGATTTTCTTCTTTTTTATTTCCAGCTCTGCTAGTTCTGCCAAATTTTGCTAGTTTTATTTGGGGCTTCAGAGCCTGGTGGGGACTTATTGTATGAGGCATCAAAGTTCCTACTTCCCTCATCTAAATTTGTTATTCTTGGTCCCCTTTGCAAATGCAACATCAGCGTCTGTAGGTCTCTTGGTATGGATTCTGCTGACAGGAAGCCACAGGTCACACGGTTGTGTGCTGGTGCATTCCCCATGACTGTTTTTTCCCACGTGGTGAACTTTAGAAAAGAATCTAGACAGACTTGGACTTGGATACTATACTATCCTTTAATATTTGCAGGACTAGGGGTAAGTTACCATCTCTAAGCCTGTTTCCTCAAATGTGAGGTGGGGTGATAATCTCTGGCTAGCCTCCCTCACAGCAGTGTCGTGAACTTCAGGAGCTCAGTAAAGGTTAAAGGCATCTTATGTTTCTTGTTATTTCCCGAGTATGTTCAGCAAACTAGTAGCTAGTAGCAGTCATCACCAGCGTTCTCTTCTTTATATTCCTTCAGAGAGGGAGTCTTCATGGAGCTGGGGCAAGGCACTGCCATTTCACTCTCTCTAGCTTTTTTTTTTTTTTTTTTTCTTTTTTTTGCGGTACGCGGGCCTCTCACTGTTGTGGCCTCTCTCGTTGTGGAGCACAGGCTCCGGACGCGCAGGCTCAGCGGCCATGGCTCACGGGCCCAGCCGCTCCGCGGCACGTGGGATCTTCCCGGACCGGGGCATGAACCCTTGTCCCCTGCATCGGTAGGCGGACTCACAACCACTGCGCCACCAGGGAAGCCCCTCTCTCTGGCTTTTGACACAGCCTGGACTCAGCAATCTCACTCTTGCCTCTGCACCTTTCTTTCACCACCTGGGTAGGAGGATCCTAACCACACACACCACCTGCTTAGGACTCAGAGAATCCTATTTCCTCTCTGACAGAAATGCCAGTGTCAAAGAGAGTCCGCTCTGAGGAACTGAAGCAGTGGCAGGCTGCCCTTGGCTTGACATTGCTTTTGGCTCTTAGAGTTCTCCTCACTAGTTGCTCAAAGGCAGAGCGTGTGGCCTAGAGGCTAAAGAAAAAATGTCTAGGCCAGCTGCTTTCTACCGGATGTGTGGGACCCAGTGTTGTTTTGCAAAAAATAAGGCAGCTCTTCTACCTCATTCTTGGTGGTCTTTTAGAACCACACATCAGGTGGAGGCTGGAAAAGAGTATGATTATGATGGTATTTACCCTTTGGTTCATACGCTTAATTGGTAGGACTTTATGGTGGAAGAGAACTCATTATTTACCATGTGTCAGGTGCTTTACATTCTTTATGTCATTTATTCTGATTTAGTTCTGACATCAGCCCTTTCATCCCCTTTGTACAGATCAAAAAACTTAGGCTTAGAGTAAGTAAATGAACAGAGTCAGAGTTTACACCCATATCTGTCTGAATCCAAAGCTTGTGTTTTCCATGACATCACATAGCCACTGTTTACTTTTCTCTTGTTTTCGGTCATTCTGGGAGTATGATAATATGTGCTCTGCCATCATTTTGATAAACAGTGGTTAGAGCCAGGATATGGAATCAGACAGCCCTGGCTTTGAATTCTGGCCCTATCATTTATCAACTGTGTGATCTTGGAAAATTTATTTAACCTCTCTGAGTCTCAGTTTCCTGAGACTCAGGACCAATAAAAGTGTTTCTCTCATAGGGTTTTGGGAAGATTAAATGAGATGATACATATGAAGGGCCTTGTGTAGTGCCTGACACAGTGCCTGGCACATATTTAGCATTCAATATATATTGACTAAAAAAATAATCTGTCTCATAGTAGAAATATCACTGGAGCCCAGATCTTTTCTGTTTGCTCTTACAAGACATCAGCAGGTTTTGAGAATTTTGTTATAGGAGATGAGAGCTAGAGAGGGTCTTGGGATTGTTTAGTCCAAGCGCCTCATTTTGAATATGGTGAAACTGAGGTTCAGAGAAGGGGAGTGACTTGAATTTGTGTTACCTTCCACTGCTCCCAGATGCCCCTCCTGATAAAGTCAGTGACCTTGGGCAAAGTCATGTTTCTTGGCCTTGCTTTATCTGTTTGAAAACTGGCAAGTATCCCCCCCCTTCTATTTACCAAGACTGAGATTTATAAGGAAAAATGAGATTGTAGGTATTTATGATTAGAAAAGCATATATTTCCTCTAGTATCCCTCCCCATTTCCATACTCCACATACCCTCATGTTTCCCAGGCCAGGCTTGCAACCCAAGGCGTGTCCTCTCCAGCTCTGGATATCTCTTACCCTCTTCACCATCATCACTGTCAAAATTTTCTTGTCCTGTGTCCCACTGCCTTTAGGACCTTTTGTCTGTCAAACTCACCTGATAAAGTGAATTATAGGTTAATGTGTTAATGATCTAATGTATTACCTTTCCCACATATTAGCGGGATGTGTCCCTCAAAGAATTGATATACAGTGGAATTTCATGCATGAAGACATTAGGTTATGGAAGAGAACAATTTGAGTAAGTGGCTTTCTTCTCATACCACCTGAGTGGCCACTTGGAAAATATCTTTGCTTTGGAGTGCCCTTTGAGGAAGGTAGGGAATCTTCTTAGGGTGACAGTTAGCTGTGACAGAAGAAGAAGTTGCCTCAGCTGTTGGTGATGGGGCCTGGACTGCTTGGGTTTGGGGGTTGGAGGTTGATAGTTGAGACCTTTTATAGAGTATTTAATGGAATGAGGAGTGAGATGTGTTTGAATCTGGACAAACCCAGCAACAGGAATCCTGTTACAATCAAGGCTGGGGCATTTCTTGTCATTCCTTTGAAGGCACAAGAAAGGTGGTGCTTATCTTCATCATCCTCTCCAGCCTCATCAGGAGAGACCCCAGCGTACTGTACTGGCTGAACCTAAAGGCTGGGCCAGCCCTGGTAATTGGCATGGGAACCAATGCTTCCCCACCAGGATGTCCAGTGAGGGGCTGAAATAGGGGCTCTTACTGTGTTGCCATTAGCGCTCTGTCTCTTCCTATTATTACTCTCAGTGCATTAGAGCAAGGGTTTGTGGGCATTGTCTAGTTCACCACCGCTGGGGGTGACTTGCCAAAAGTTGCAGAGTGAACTCATGGCTTAGTGAGGCCTATAGCTCAGGGCTCCTGATGCCCTACTTTGTGCTCTTTCTTGGGTACTACAGTGTCTCTGCTGCGTGAGTTAAGATAGCACAGGTAGCTGGCATGGTTTCCAGAAGATTCCTGGGTTTTATTTACGTGGGTGTACGTGTGTGTATAGTGCTTAGAACAGTGGCTGGCAGATACCCTCATATATTTTAGCTATCATTATTACAACTGATAATATTTTATATACACATAGCTCAAATGAGGGCCTGAAGACTCAGTAACCCACTCTTCTTAGTTTATTGATCAAAGCTTATGGATTTCTCTCATATCCCTTAAATCCTCAGAACAGTCTCGTGGGGTCAGCATTCTTCTTGTTATTATCCCAATGCACAGATGAAATAATAGGCTTAGAAAAATTGAATGATGACTGGACCAAGACACACAGCAAATCAATGATGGAGCTGAGCTGACCAAGGCCAGTACTCATGATCTTACACCAGAGCCTCCTTCCCAAGAACTGCAGAAGAAGTAGTACAGTAGGTACAGGTCCTAAATGCACAGCAGGTCGGCACTTGACCTGCAAGACCAGATTCAGGGAAGAAGGGGAGCTGTTGTGTGTAAGCAGAAGATGCCTGGAAGAAGATGCTGAGGGCAGGGGCACCTAAGAGAAACTTTGCTTATCAACCAATTCTGTTAGGACCAGCCATGCTCATCAGAGTACCTCACCTCAGCTCAGCTCCCTCTCCACGTGTGCTCAAGAAGAGCCATCTAATTGGAATAAAACTGACAAAAATAATGGATTCAAATCAAACTGAGAGGCTCAGCTCCACCATGAGAACGTAATATAGCAATGTATCTGAGAAAAAGAACGTGGGGGTAAGGAGAGAATATGAGAGAGGGAGGGAGAGAGACATGAAAGCATTTCACAGTCGAGATCTGAACATATAAAATAGAGAGGTAAAAAGCAAGCAGCTGGGGCTTCCCTGGTGGCGCAGTGGTTGAGAGTCCGCCTGCCGATGCAGGGAACACGGATTCGTGCCCCGGGCCGGGAAGATCCCACATGCCGCGGAGCGGCTGGACCTGTGAGCCATGGCCGCTGCGCCTGCGCGTCCGGAGCCTGTGCTCCGCAGCGGGAGAGGCCACAGCGGTGAGAGGCCCGCGTATCGCAAAAAAAAAAAAAAAAAAAAAAAAAGCAGCTGTATGAGAACAAAAGAATGTTCTGCTCCTCCCTTATTATGCTTGCTGCCCAGATTCTTCAATTGCAGCTTCTACTAAATAATAATGTGGCCTTTCTCTTTGCTCCCAGCTCAAAGAGAATGCTAAAACAGCACAACACTCAAAGTTACAGTACAGCCACAGATAAAAGTTGATGACATGGAAATCGTACCGCTCACCAGCACACACACTTTAGCAACCCCTACTGGACAAGCACAATTATAGCAAATGTAATGGACAAAGAAGGAAAACACTGTTGAGCTAAGATGGGAAAAGGTTCCCGCTGGAGTGTTTTGATGATTACTAATGTCTGTAGTGCTCAGTTTTGCAGTAGAAAGTTGGAGTGGAAGGAGAGGCTAGTTACTCCAGTGTCCTAATTCTCAAAAGGCCACAGCTATCTTAAAAGTGAAAGTCACACATCAGATACAATCACAGACATTAATTTTGCAGGCTATAAAAGTTGAAGAGGAAGTTGAACTCTGAATTCTGCCCATTTTCAGGAAGTCATGAGATGACCAAAGGAAATTCTAGTTTTTAGAAGGGAAGTAATGATGGATCGATTGTATGAAACACAGACTGGCAAACTTGATGTCAATCTTGTTGAGGTAATTTACCCAAAAGCTATGGGTACAGATCTGGACGGTGTTAATATGATGATTTCCAGTAACAAGATATAGGATTCTGTCCTCAACTTGTTTAAACATTTTTATTAACGACTTGGTTGAAGTTATAAAAAAACAGGCTCGTCAGATGTACCAGAGGGATGGTAAACACAATGGAAGCCAGAATTAAAATTCTGCAAATATGACAGGTTTGGTAGATGGGCTGAATCCGCAAAAGGAAATGTAATAGACATACGCATAAAATACTATGGGTGAAGGCCAAGAAACTGATTACCTAGATACAGAGTGTGGCTTAACAGAGCTCATGTTAAAAAAAAGTTTAGGGGTTTTAATATACAGTGAGCTCAAATGTAAGTTAGCTATGAGTTGTGTCTCTGCGTTTTTAAAGATCCATTAATATGGTGGGTCACACCTTTGGCTTCCCAGGCTTCGACCCAGCTCGACTGAATAAGAATCTCTGAGGGTAGAGCCTAGAACTCAGTATGTTTAAAGCTCCCCAAGCAATTCCAATGGGAAACCTTAAGTTGGTAATCACTGTGATAAAAGAACGTGAGAGAATTTATAATTCCATTGTAATGTGTATTGGTCAAACTACCCCTCGAATTTTTCATTTAGTCTTAGACAACACCTTTTACAAAATGGAACCAATTCAGAGCAGTGTGACCAAGATGGTAAGGGGACTTGAAGTCATGCCGACTGTGCCATGAGGAAGTGAGTATGAGCTGTCTCAGGGAAGACATCAAAGCTGCCCTGAAATGAATATGCCAGAGGCATTATCTTTGCACTGTTTGGCTCCAGAGATAAGAGCTAGAATCAAGAAGATGAAGTAACATGGAAGCAAATTTTAACTCAATAAAAGGAGTAATGTTCTCTCAGGGCTGTCTAAAGATATAATGGGCTGCCTCAGAAAGAAACGATTGCCTTTTAATTTGGGGACTCCAAGACAAAGCTGCTTAACCAATTAGCGAGGAGAGTGTGGAGAAGGCTTACATTATTCAAGACTCTTGTTGGGGAAAGAGATATGGGAACATATGTATATGTATAACTGATTCACTTTGTTGTAAAGCAGAAACTAACACACCATTGTAAAGCAATTATACTCCAATAATGATGTTAAAAAAAAGACTCTTGGTGGTATATGCCAGAAAACCAGTTCAAAAAGCTTAAAAATGGACTTGAGTGTATCATATAACAAGGAAGTGACTTCAGGGACTCTGATTAGAGGGATCGAGTGATGTCATCAGGCTCTGTCTCACCATTTTTTTCTGTTTGTCTTTGTTTTCCTTTATTCTGCATTCAGGCTCTCTCCATGTGGTGTCCTAGCAACACTAGGAGAGAGAGAAAATTTTTTTCTGATACCTCTCAAAATAGTCCTGGGAGAAACACTGATTCTAAATGGACCAATGTGGCCAGAAAGAGGGTGGAGGGTGGGGTGTGTGTGTGTGTGTGTGTGTGTGTGTGTGTGTGTGTTGGGAGGAGGGTGGGGGAACTGGATGCACAAAACAACAGAGGCCTTAGGCATTGAATAAGATTGAATAAGTGAAGATCCCTCCCAGCCCTGAGATTTTAATATTATTTGACAGTATGGCCAGAATGCAGCAATAAGTACAGAATACTAAGGCTTCTCTATGGCTCATCAAATATAATCTTGTCTCTGGTCGGGTCCATCTGTTCTTCATGTCCTTCCCCATCTTCACACCTTTGCTTGTGCTGCTTAATCTTTCTAAAAAAACCTCCACTGACTACATTCTAACCCATCGTTAAAGACTCATCTCAAGGCTTGCTTCTTCCTCTGTTGTAGCTGTGCCAGCCGCGCTGATCTGCACCTCCTTTGAACTGCTACAGTACTCTTCACAATTACACATTTCCTGATGTCATGTGTTGAATTCTTCCTATTTTCATGAGTTAGTCTTATAAATTGTAACTGTATTGTAACTGTGTTTTGAGAACAGGTACAATGCCTCCTCCTTTTCCATTCTCCCTGTGCCTAGCATAGAGTGGAAGAGATTTTATGGGCTTGTTCACTGAAATTTATTGATTGACAGTCTTTCTTTTTTTAAACAAATTTATTTATTAATTTTTTAATTTTTGGCTGCTTTCGGTCTTCATTGCCGCGCATGGGCTTTCTCTAGTTGCGGCGAGCGGGGGCTACTCTTCATTGCGGTTCACAGGCTTCTCATTGCGGTGGCTCCTTGTTGCAGAGCACCGGCTCTAAGTGCGCAGGCTTCAGTAGTTGTGGTGTGCAGGCTCAGTAGTTGTGGCTCGCGGGGTCTAGAGTGCGGGCTTAGTTGCTCCGTGTCACGTGGGATCTTCCTGGACCAGGGCTCGAACCCATATCCCCTGCATGGGCAGGTGGATTCTTAACCACTGCACCACCAGGGAAGTCCCGACAGTCATTTTTATATATACTCATCCCTTTACTACTATGTCTGAAGTCTCTGCCATGCAATATAATGGATTAGATGGCAAACATGGGAGCATTGCCATCAGAAGGCCTCTGTGGAAAAAAGTAACACTACATGAAGAGAGCATTGTAACCCTTTCCTACTTGTATAAGCTCTGCCCCATGATTCTGCTGACAAGCTGGTTTCCTTGCTTTTTGACTCTAGAAATGGGTAGGTTTCCTTCATTAGAGCCTTCACTCCTTCCCTTATTACAGAATAATTTATTCATCACCAATGTTATACCAAGTTCTGTTCTAGATGTGGGAGATACTTAGATGCCCTGTCCTAAGGCACTTCTGGGGAGAAATGGAAAAACAAAACTAGATAATTATAATACAGCATCATGGAGTTCCAGTTCTGGGGTAGATGGAGTCAGCATCTGTCTCCCCAGTTGTATACAGAGATAAAACCTGAACAGAATGAATGGAGCAGTAAGCAGTCTGAAAGTAAATAGTAGCTGGAGGGGTGGGATAAATTGGGAGATTGGGATTGACATATACACACTACACTAGGAGAGAGAGAAAAATTTTTTTTCTATATAAAATTTTCATCTATATATAATAGATAGCTAATAAGAACCTACTATGTAGCAAAGGGAACTCTATTCAATATTCTGTAATGACCTATATGGGAAAAGAATCTAAAATAGTGGATATATGTATAACTGGTTCACTTTGCTGTACAGCAGAAATTAACACAACACTGTAAATCAACTATACTCCAATAAAAATTAATTTTAAGAAAGAAAGTAAGTAGTAGCAAATTGGGAAAGAAAACCAGAATTCAAAGTGCCTCTGAACTGGTGGTGAGTATGCTATTTTTTTCCCTTATGATGTACCCTGACCTGAACTTAGTACATCAGAATTCTAGAAGTGGCCATCAGGAAGCAGAAAGAGACAGCTCTAGGAGAAGTAATCTAATTCTGGCTCAAGAATGGAAAAGGAAACTCCTAACACTTAGTGTGGAAATCTTCCAATTTTTTCCCTCTTTCTTTTCTGTTTTCTCAATGCTCCAGCTCCCAAGAAATCGTGTGGCGATAGTGGCAGAAGCTGATAATTGGAGCCTGTAGGAGTTAAGATTTGAAGGACAAGGAATCTTCCTCTCTCTTCGGTGGATCTGTGATTCAAAGAGGGGTGGGTCAACTCCCCTTGGTTTTCTTCCTCTCCCCCCAACTGCTTGGACCTAAACAAGGACACGGTTGTAAAAGTGCAGAGTAACTAAAGCCTCAGATTTCAGGCCAGAGGACTGAAAAGATGGCTCACGGGGGCAGAAAGTGCCAAGGAGATCACAGAAAGGGAGAAGCCTGGGAAAATGACCCTATAACATTGCTTATAAACTCTGGAGCTCAACCTTGTGTGAACATGTATGGATTAGACCCTATTTAGCAGAACGAAAACTTTGAGAACTAAACAGATAGACCACCACCCAGGTCCTAGACTATTTACTGAGTGGTGGATACATGAGACATACTTGGATGGTGCTGTAAAGGCTTTGGAAATGAAACATACTTGGGAACCACAACATACAGAAGGTGGATCAGAACTTATGCCTGAACCTAACCAGACTGCCTTCCTGCTAAAACAGAAATGTCAAAATCAACATTCCCCATAGGATTTAAACAAGTTCCAAGGACTCATACGGCAATATCCAAAGTATCCAGCATACAATCCAAAATTACTAGACATATGAAGAATCAGGAAAATCTCAATTCACATGGGGAAAAACAATCAACAGATGTCATCCTAGATTACAGATGTTGGAATTATCTGAAAAGGTTTAAAATCAGCTATTGTTTATAAAAATACACTAACAAGTAAGGGTGAAATCCTTGAAAGAAATGGAAAAAGAAAAAGCCTCAACAAAGAAATTAAAAAATATGAACAATCAACAAATGAAAGTTTAAGAGCTAAAAATGTACAATAACCAAAAGTAAAACAGAACACTGGATGGGCTCAGTAGCAGAATGTGGTCTGGATGATTTCAAGAACTAGGATACACTTTAGCTGCTTCTAAAGAACAAATGGAAGTGAAGCAGATGGGGAAGAGTTGTATTAGTTATCTAACTGCTAATAGATAACCGCTATTAGCTTGTTACCCCAAAACATAGCAGTTTAAAACAGCAAACATTATTATCTCACACAGTATTTGAAGGTCAAGAGTCTGGGAGTGGCTTAACTGAATGGGCCAGGCTCAATCTCTCCCAAAGTTGCAATTTAACTGTCAGCAGGGTGTAGTCATCTCAAAGTCCCTCTGGGATGGGAGAATATGCTTCCAAGCTTACTCACGTGATTGTCAGCAGGTATCCATTTCTTGTGGGCTGTTCCTTGTCACTTGGCCCTCTCTCTAAGGAACATTACAGCATGGCAGCGGACATCCCTCAGAGCAAATGATCCAAATGGGAGAAAGAGAAAACCATGACGGAAGCCGTAATCTTTTTTATAACCTCATCTCAGAGGTGATATACCATCACTTCTATTATAATTCTATTTGGTAGAAGTGAGTCAGTAAGTCCAGCCCATACTCAGGGGAGGGGAGTTAAACTCCACATCTTGACATGGGAAAGTATTAAAGAATATGTAGGCATATTTTAAAAATCACCACAAGGGGGAGACGATTCCAGGTGGAGGGAATCAGATATGCAAAGGCACAAAATCAAGGGAAAGAATTTTAAATGGACACTCGGGACTGTTTCTGTCTTTATTGAGTTCATTTGGGCTTATTATTAAGCACCGGTTGATGTGAAGCTTCTCTAAGTGTCAAATAACCCTCCAAAGACTCCTACTTAACTGTCCTATCGATTCTGGGGGACACAGCAGGTCCAGGTCATCACCTCACACTAGGACATGAATAGGACCTGCAGCTCCCATAGAATTTTGTTTTAGGATCTTGAAACAAAAGAGGAAATATACCAGGATGCTTTCTTTAGTTGTATGTGCAGGTCTTTACAGTAGATGGGAAGGTACCCTGGTGTTTTAATTGGAGCCTGACTGTCCTCGATAATACTCTATTCTGCCACTGTCTTCCATCTTCTCACTAGCTAAATCACTAAGTCAGTTCTGCTATAACATCTGTTTTGAAAACTCGAGTTTGTTCCAATTGATATGTTAAGGAACAATTTGAGCATGACATGAACTTCGTGTTTGCTTGAGAATGATTCCATCAGCAAGAATTGCTAGGTGAATGCAGAAAACAGCACGAAGCCTAACTGAGCTGTGTGGTAAAACATCAAACACACACCTCAAACAGCTATCCGGCACACCCATCCACATCTAGTGTTACAACTTTCCATCTGATTTCAGATAACACTCCTTCCACCACTTCACAATAGCTCAGAACCTGCTATGCTCACAAGCAAACTTCAGGTCTTTTCAAGGTAAAGTGCCACGTTTATTGTAGTAGTTGTGTATTTCTTAACCATTAACATGTGTAAAATTGTGCTACCTTTCCTATCTGGTTTAACGTGTCACTGATGTCTTTATTGTTGTTCTTCTAATCCCATTTTCCCCATAAACCCTATGGGTTTTCTTGCTCAATTTTGCATAGTGCAGTGATTTTTTAAAATGCGTATGTAGTGTTATAGCAGAACTGACTCTATATGCTTGTTTGTTTTTTTTACTAACCTCGGGCAGTGAATTTGGGTGGGCTTGGCAAGCAATGAAAATCAGGTCAGTGAAGATTCTGTGTTGTAGAGGCAAAAAAGAACAAGGAAGAGGAACATTCAAGTACAGTGGAGATGCCTATCTTTGTTGGAGGACCATGCAGAGCCTCTGTCTAAAGATTCCTTTGGTGGATTTTCCTACTAACAGCTATGTGGTATTCTGGCTCCTAGGTCTCCTGCTGTTCTGACCTTGAGTATCCTCATCCACAGCAAGCGGGTCTGTTTCTTTAGACTGTAGGGCAGTGAATGAGTAGCGAGACATTGTCAAAGAATTTGGACTTTATTCTCTTGCTTCTCTGACCTTGAGCAAGACTAGTGGTTCCTGCCGATTTTGTATCCCCTCTGAGAACACACTTTCAAGACCTGCCAGAGAAAATATTGGCAAGCAAAGCAACTGACAAGGGATTAATCTCCAAAATATACAAACAGCTCATGCAGCTCAATAACAGAAAAACAAACAACCCAATCAAAACATGGGCAGAAGGCCTAAATAGCCATTTATCCAAAGAAGACACATGAAAAGATGCTCAATGTCACTAATTATTAGAGAAATGCAAATCAAAACTACAGTGAGGTATCACCTCACACCAGTGAGAATGGCCATCATCAGAAAGTCTACAAACAATACATTCTGGAGAGGGTGTGGAGAAAAGGGGACCCTCTTACACTGTTGGTGGGAATATAAGTTGATACAACCACTATGGAGAACAGTATAGAGGTTCCTTAAAAAACTAAAAATAGAACTACCGTATGACCCAACAATCCCAATCCTGAGCATATACCTGGAGAAAACCATAATTCAAAAAGACACATGCACCCAATGTTCATTGCAGCACTGTTTACAATAGCCAGGACATGGAAGCAACCTAAATGTCTATCAACAGAGGAATGGATAAAGAAGACATGGTACATATATACAACGGAATATTACTCAGCCATAAAAAGGAATGAAATTGGGTCATTTGTAGAGATGTAGATAGACCTAGAGACTGTCATACAGAGTGAAGTAAGTCAGAAAGAGAAAAACAAATATCGTGTTTTAATGCATATATGTGGAATCTAGGAAAATGGTATAGATGAACTTATTTGCAAAGCAGAAATAGAGACACAGATGTACAGATAACAAGGGGGGAAGTGGGGTTGGGATGGACTGGGAGAGTGTGACTGACATATATACACTACTGTGTATAAAATAGATAACTAGTGAGAACCTGCTGTATAGCACAGGGAACTCTACTTTGATCCTCTGTGGTGACCTGAATGGGAAGGAAATCCAAGGAAGAGGGGATATATGTATATGTGTGGCTGATACATTTTGCTGTACAGCAGAAACAAACACAACACTGTAAAGCAACTATACTCCAATTTAAAAATTAATTAATTTTTAAAAAAAGACCTGCCAGAGACATTTGACTTTGGATCTATGACATCTGATGCTGAGGTGGTCATAGTCAAGTTCCAAAGTGGTCTGGGGCATTTGCAATATGGAACCTCCTTCTCTTGCTACTGGGACCATATTCAACTCCATGGGAGGAAGCAGGGGTAAGCTTAATTATTTATTCCTCTTTTTCTTCCTTTTCTTCATCATTCTTTCTTTTGCATCTTCATTGAGCCATGTAGTGATTGAGGATTTGGACTCTGGGTCCACATCACTTAATGGTTGTGTGACTTTAGGCCACTTAACCACTGCACCTCCATTCCCTCATCTTTAAAACCGAGATGATAATGACACCTAACTCAGAGGCTTGTTGTGATGAATGAATGAATGAGATAATTCATGAAAAGCACTTAGAACCGGGCTAGTTGCTTTACACACATGTTCTTAATCAATACCTAAAGTCTGAGGCACCTATATCCATTTAGGATCAAGTGGAGATAAAAAATAAAGTGATTCTGAGCTATTACATTCTGTCAGTGGGGAAAAGTAGTTGCATTTATCCACAATTCTTCGGGACTCAGCTATTGCATAAAAAAGGTGCAACTGTAATTACAGTTTCTATTTATGAAGCTTATAAGCATTGACCCATTTCTTTCATTAACTACTGCTCTTACCCTTAGGGCCAAGGCTCTCAAGGTAAAGATGCTTCTATATAACTTTGGGTGAAGATTGAATATTTAGGTTATACAACTCTAACAACAGAGACATGTTTTAGGCTGACCCACCAGTATATTAAATGAAATGTTAAATGAGACCATAATCTAACCAAGGGCACCAATATCTCACCTCACCTGGTTCAGAATTTGGGGGCGAGGTTGGGTGAGCTTCCCAGTGGCATAGTGTGAGGAGTGCTACCTGTGTCCTGATATTCATGATGGTTAAGGACTACTGTTCCTGCCATCCCCCTTTGTCACACTATGCTTATGCCTATGTCTCAGTCCTTCTCTGCCCTCTGCATTGTTCTTCAGTTTCAGGCTTTTTAGTCCAGGCTTCAACTTTGGCTTCTGGGTTTAACTGCATCCAACCAAATCCACTTTACCTCCTAGTTTTCAACTTTTCTTCTCCCTAGCTTGGTCTCAGAACCTTGTCTATTGATGTGTAGTTGTAGTAAACCATTATGGAAACTACTGGTAACACAGGTCAACAATTTTGAAAACTCTAGGCCTTTCTCTGTACTTACATACATTCTGCGTCCCATTTCCTGAACTCTCCCCCAGAGTGGATTTGATCCCTGAATATGTGCTGAGGTCTCAATGTGTTTTTGTTTGGTTCATGTCAAGCAGTGTCTACATTTAGAAAATAGAATACCCATAAATTCTTCATCCTAAAGGACACATTGATACCATCTGATGAAAGGTGGACTATCTTGTACATTGCGAAAGATGTCTGACTATCAACAAAGCTGTAAGGTCTAATTGAACATTGATTTTTAAACTTTTAAAAATTGTTAAAATTTACCATTTGAACCATTTTTTAAAATTTATTTATTTTATTTTTGGCTGTGTTGGTCTTTGTTGCTGCACACGGGCTTTCTCTAGTTGAGGTGAGCAGGGGCTACTCTTCGTAGCAATGCATGGGCTTCTCATTGCGGTGGCTTCTCTTGCCCTAGAGCCCGGGCTCTAGGCGCACAGGCTTCAGTAGTTGTGGCTCGCGGGCTCTAGAGCGCAGGCTCAGTAGTTGCGGCACACGGGCTTAGTTGCTCCGCGGCATGTGGGATCTTCCCAGACCAGGGCTCGAATCCGTGACCCCTGCATTGGCAGGCGGATTCTTAACCACTGCACCACCAGGGAAGCCCCATTTGAGCAATTTTTAAGTGTACCATTTAGTGAGTAACATTAAGTACATTCACACTGTTGTTAAACCATCACCACCATCCATTTCCAGAACTTTTTAATCTTCCCAAACTGAAACTCTACATCCATTAAACAGTATCTCCCAATTCCTCCTTCCCACCAGCCCCTGGCAACCACCATTTTACTTTCTGTCTTTATGAATTTGGCTACTATAGGTCCCTCATATAAGTGAAATCATATGGTATTTGTCCTTTTATGACTGGCTTAGTTTACTTAGCATAATGTCTTCAAGGTTCCTCCATGTTGAAGCATGTGTCAGAATTTTCTTCCTTTTACAGGCTGAGTAATATTCCATTGTTTGTATATCTCACATTTTATTTATCCATTTATCATTAGCCATTTTGGATAATGTTGCTATGAACATGGATGTACAAATATCTGTTTGAGTTCCTGCTTTCAATTCTTTTGGGTATATACCCAGAAGTGGAATTATTGGATCATATGGTAATTCTATGTTTAATTTTTTGAGGAACAACCATGCCATTTTCACAGCAGCTGTACCATTTTATTTCCCTACCAACAGTGCACAAGTGTTCCAATTTCTCCACATCCTCCATATCACCTGTTATTTTCTCTTTCTATTTTTTTGTAATAGTCTTCCTAATGGGTATGAAGTAATATCTCATTGTGGTTTTGACTTGCATTTCCCTAATGATTAGTGATGTTGAGCAGCTTTTCCCTGTGGTTATTGGCCATTTGGATATCTTCTCTGGAGGAATGTGCTATGATCATTGGCTTATTTGCTCTCACAAATTCCTATAGCCTCTGGGGATTTTCCTGATACTTGGGGACATGAATTTGAAAATAACATCTTTCTCTGGGACTGGAAGTTTTCTGTCATTTTCTTCAAGTCCTTTTCCCATTTTTAATTGGATTGTTTATATTTTTGCTGCTGGATTTTTTTAAATATAAATTTATTTAGTTAGTTAGTTTTGGCTGCGTTGGGTCTTCGTTGCTGCATGCGGGCTTTCTCCAGTTGGGGCGAGCGGGGGCTACTCTTGGTTGCGGTGCACGGGCTTCTCATTGCGGTGGCTCCTCTTGTTGTGGAGCACCGGCTCTAGGCGCACGGGCTTCAGTAGTTGTGGCTCACGGGCTCTAGAGCACAGGCTCAGTAGTTGGGGCACACGGGCTTAGTTGCTCCGCGGCATGTGGGATCTTCCCAGACCAGGGCTCAAACCCAATGTGTCCCCTGCATTGGCAGGCGGATTCTTAACCACTGCGCCACCAGGGAAGCCCTGGATTTTTTAACTTTTAAAAATTGTGGGACTCTGCGTTCAAATGAAGTATTTCAGGAAATCTCAATGCATAAAACAGATTAAAACAAAGATGCCCCAGATAGTTGGGGAAGAGATGGAGCCTACCTCTTCACTCTTTCTTTCCATGGCAGCTCCTGAGAGGGCTCCTTGCTACCCCTAATGCTGCTTTTTAGCTCTTTGTGAAAACTACTGCCCACTGGCATTTAGAAAGAGATCCATGCTTCTAAATACCTGAGGAGACATAGATATTCACAAAGAAAGACTCACGTCTATGTTTTACCAGCTTCAAATATTGACCATGACAAGAGAAATGTGATTTTTTTTTTTAACTGGACCACGTTAGTGTTGTTTTGTCACTTAGTTCCCAAAGACACACATAGCTATTGATCCTTCCACATATCAAGGGAAGCTCATAAATTATTGGGGAAGTGTCAACAAAAATGAAGAAAATGACAGAAAACTCTTCTCGACCCAGAGAAAGACATTATTTTCAAATTCATGTCCCCCAGTATCAGGAAAATCCCCAGAGGCAATAAGCATTTGTGAGAGCAAATAAGCCACTGATCATATTGTTATTTATCACAGTTGCTCAATTCTTGCTTCAGCTTTCAGACCTTGTTGAATCAGGAGAATTTTAACAAGTGAGTGTTTATGGGCTTAAAGGGGTTTTTGAGTTTGAAAGTAAAGTTCTGAGAATAGTCCTATGATTCTGGAAGCTACCAGCTGGCCCTCAGCCAAGTGGTTAAGACTCGTCTCCCTTTTGAGGGTCCTACTCCCTGCTTTGGGTGACAACCTTCCAAGATGTTCATGTTGTCTGTGCAGGGTCCCCACCCCCACCCCTACCTCTTCCCCATTGGAATTCTCTATCCCCTGTCACCTTGAGAAGCAAAATGCCCTTCATATCCAGACCACTACTCTTTGTGAGCAAGTAGGAGGCCCATCAATAGCACAGCACTTTGACTTGCCTTGACTTCTGAACAACTGAGAAATTTAAAGGAATCTGGAGGTAGAGTCTAAAATATTAGCTTTAATATGGATAAAAGTTTAGAACGGAAGATGCAGCTTATAGCTATGAGCAAGAGGGCTTTCCAGTACCGTGCTCCTGTGTTAGAGACACTTACCCCCTTGGTCACAGATTGTGCCATAGCACTGCAGGACGCTATTACAGGGTCAGGCCCCCTCTCACCGTTTCGCAGAAATTGCAGCAGAACACAACTCCTCTGTAGTCTGGCATATCCTGGGCAGAGCTGTACATGCACAGTGCCGTGTCCCAAGCTTTTCAACTACAAGCTCTTCTCTGCAGGTATTGAAAGAAACATCCAGAGTGGGAAGAAGAGTCTCCCCTAATAGTCGTCCATTTATTTTTCTCTTAACTTACTGCGTTTAACCATCAGGCCATCTCCATGGAGGGAGGAAGTCAGAAGTTTATGAGGACAGCCCTCTCCCACCTTGAGGAGGCTACTTCAGAAGGCTCTGAAACGGGTTCGAAGACTACATTGATTAAATCAATATCAAGATCATGCCATGCTCAAGGATGAAAACTTATTCCCAATTCTATTTCCCTTTTCAAATGATGTCCAGCTACGTTAAGTTGCCTAAGGGAGCATATCCAATAAGATCAAAGGACAGCATTAATAATAGCAGCATGCTATACTAATGTGCCACAATAAGATGCCACTCATTTGAATATAATCTGCCATTATCACATTTCCAGGGGGCCGTTAAAGTCCAAATATTAAGCTCCCTTGTACTTTTCAGTGAAAGTCCAGAGAAATAAAAGTACACATTTCTTAAAATCCAAAGTTCAAAATAAAGTTTTCTTGTCCTCATGAGGGAAAGCACAAAGAAATTAAAGACCAGAAGCTATCTCCTTAGCTTCTTAATCTGCTCAGTCTTAACTAGGAAAGTTCTTAAGGCCTGTGCAGGGTTGGGGGTTCTTTAGCAGCTTCAGCATGTGCTATTTCTTACTGGACTGGGTGTGGTCACTTCAGGGCCCTAGCGTTTGTATTAGTTCAACGCCAAGTCTCTGATGTTTCACTTAGTTCAAAGAATTAATAGAACTGACGGGGCAGTCATATCACTGGCCCCATAATTCCCAGCTGGCAAACAAGCACACAATAAAAGGTCTGTGATAGTCACCTCATGGTTCACATTGATCCCTGCTTCCTGGAATCCACCCCTTGTGGAGTCCTTTTCCCCTGTGTGTGTGCTGCACTTTGCTTCTCACAAATAGAATATGTCAGAGTGGCGGGCTGTCACTTCAGTAATCAGGTTACAAAGGGCTGTGACTTCCATCTTTCCAGTAGTTTCTCCCTCTCTGGCTCTCTTCACTTGCTTGAGTTGAAGAAGTCAGCTGTCCTGCTGTGAGCTGCCCTTGGAAGAAGCCATGTGGCAAGGAACTTGCCAGCAAGGATGAGGCCCTCCGTCTTTGAGGAACTGAATTCTGGCAACAGCCATGCGAGAGAACTTGGAGGTGGATCCTCCTCTACCTGAACCTTGAGGTGACTGTAGCCATGCATAACACTTTGACTGTAGCCTTTGAAGGGCCCTGATATGGAAGGTCGAGCTAAGCTGCACCGAATTCCTGACCTACAGAAACTGAGATTAATACATGTTCTCCTTTTAAGCAACTAAGTTTGGGGATAATTTGTTAGGTAGTGAAAGACAACTGATACATAGGCCATTCCACAGTCCCTAGGGAAATTATCCCAGGCAAAATTATATTCTCCATATCCGGTACTCAGAATTGCTGAAGTTTGTGGCAGAAACTCAATATTATCTGAAGGAAAAATGATAGATGGAAGAAATCTTGGTTTTAGCCTTGCCAGGGAGGCCAGTCTATCCAAATATCTGGAGTCCATGGTCTGTGAACTTCAAGTCAATTTGGAGCAGTTTCTCACCAAGCGGTTAATTTTGGCTTTGTGTATTTAATAGCAAATTGCATAATTATAGAAACCAGACTCTTGGTCCGATATAAACCTCAATAGACTGCCAAGTTCGAAATAGCTTGTCTAAATACTGAAGTCCAAGACCCACTACCACGTGCCCTGGCTCTACCCAGAGATTCTCGTGTTATTTTAGTCTGCTAATTCTAGCTCTTGTCTATTCCCCCATGGTCTTGGTCCAATGCATCAGGTGTTTGGCGTTGAGGAATTCCAATCAATAGTACCTTGAATTCTGAGCCAACAGGTATTTAAGGAAAGGAGCAAGGCAGATGGGAAATGAAATTTGCCCCTTTATTCCCAAGTAAGCTGATATTAGAAAATGTAGCTTAGATCTGTGGATAAGTGAGCTTCCTAACACTGCCTCCCAGAGGTATCCACCCAGAGGCAGCACGAGACCATTGCATTGCCTTTCCCCTCGCTATGGATATTTATGTTCATGTAAAACTTTCTGCTTAGAGGAGCAGAGCAGGACACACTCTCTGTTGAGAGCTTTAATTCCAAGAGCAAGAGTAGGTAAAGGGGATGCGACAAACAGGACAGGCTTTTTCTGACCACTTAGGTGAGTCCCTCTTCCTGGAAGGAAATGAAGAGCTAGAGTCGTGGAAAGAAACATCGGGACTGAGGAAATGTGTTCTCTGCATATCCCAGCTGTCAAATAAGGCTGATTAAATCCCTGCCATGGTGATAATGAGCGATTATCGTTCAGGGTTGTTCAGGGTTTTTCAGGGGCTAGTGTAAAGTAAGAAGGAATTATGTGATTCTTAGAGATGGGGAAAGCCAAGATGGCTGGCTCTTGGCAAAATTGTTTAGTTGATTATGTCATTTTATGTCCACAAGTCCTTTCAGAACCTGCTGTACCCCCTCCAACCCCTAAACTCGAGAAGCCAGGACTTCCTTCAGACCTACATGCCACTGGTCACACCCGAATGCTCTGGCTCTACCAAGATAAGGCCCCTTCCTGATAAACTAATATACGCATACTCTTCTTTGGGGGCAATAACTTTTAAGCAGCACTTCTGTGTTTTACTCCAAAGGAATGAATTTTGATGCTATTTGGCCAGCTGATGAGGAATTATAAACATAACTACCTCCTAATGAGGCTGGTCCTGGTTTGTACTTAAAATTTTCTGAATTAATTGTCCTATTGCCTGACGTAGTACCTTTGACTTCTAACGCAGACCTCAGGCAGGATCCATGGGAAATCTACTACCGCACAGCCAAGAGGATTCAGATTTGGGTTCTTTGGGAAATTACCAAGGATGACAAACCCTCCTGGAAGAGATTATAAATTGAGGAATAGGGTGGCATTCTGCATTGTTAATTTCACTTGGATGAACATATGACACAGCCCTTTTGTCTTTGCCAATGTCTGAGTGAAATGTAAAAACCCACAGCAGCCAGATACCCTAGCCAGGATCTTCTGCCCCTCTGGTAAAGATCAGCTTACATCTAAAAGATTTGATCACACCTTATGGGCCACCAGGGTGTTCAGAAATAACCATGGCAGATCAGATATTCTCAGGAAGAGAAGGTTCTGACTGATTTTGTTCTGTGTTCAGCCTTTTTATGTTTATCAATTCTGAGAAGCATAGAAGTATTTTTGCACATTTCTGACGACACCTGTGCTCCCCTTCTCATGCATTATTTCTTATCAAATGCTTTTGACTCCAACACAATGCAACACTTACCCTTGGCCCCATGTGACAGAACATTATGATCTTTTACACAGCTTACTTGGTGTTTAAAAATATTTGCTTTATGTGTGTGTTTGCCTTGAGGGTAGAGGACTAGGATGTAGGGAGTCGGGGAGCTAGGGAGGTTGGAATAACAAAGGCTTGTTTGGTTTTGTTCGCTTGTTTTTTTTCAAAATAACATTTCAAACAGCTTGGCTTGAAAGTCAATTTCTGGAATACCTAGCGAAACCCATTCTTCACTCTTTTTCTCTTAGATTTGGAGGCAAACACCCCAGTCAGGTCTGCATTTATACCAGATAGAATAAAGGGCTGCCTACAGAATGTGGGTGTACCCCAAATAAAACTGACCCCCAGATCTCTTTCTTTGGAGTACAGCACTTTTGTTTTGGTTATTCTTTGGGACAAGTAGTTCAGCTATCTCATTAAAATGCATATATGTTATCATTAGCAGGTTGGGAGGTGATTCGACAGATCAAGCATTTAAGGCCTTGAGGAGAAACGGGATAAGTGTTTTGAGAAGAAGAGGCAAGGGAATGATCTGGAAACTATAATCAGTACTACTTGCCCCACCACACCGTCATCATTTATTGGATGACTAGGGTGTGCCTGGTGTTTCAGACATTACTTTGTTTCCTACAACAGCCCAGTGAAGTGGATGCCACTATGATTTCAATTTTTCAGTAGAGGAAACTGAGGCTCAGAAAAACTCAAAACAATTTGCACGGTGCTTCTCAGATAGGAGGTGTGAATTCAGGGTTTTAACTCAAGTCAAGCAGGAGGCAAGTACTGCCATGGGAGACAATCTGGAACATTTTGCTCAGCTATGACTCAGCTTCTAGTCATGGGTGGGAAAAACACGAACAAGCTGAGGAACTCATATGCTGTGAGTTTCACTAATTCTTTATGAGGGGACGGTGGGCTCAGGATTAACAGATCCCAACTTGGGTTGGGCACCTATACTAGGAAACCTTATCAATTGTGGGGAAATGCAAGTATGATGATGCAAATTCAGAATTTGACTGTAAAGGTCTTAAATCCAAGCTGTAGCAGCAGTTCCCTACTTTGTAATAAATGAATGTAGATTGCTTGCTAGTTGTACACAATTAGGGGCAAGCCATTTTACCTCTTAACTCTTAGGTTTTTCATCTGTAAAATGGAATGAATAAGTCCCTGTAGAATTGTCGAAACTATCAACGTGTGAGAAAGTGTTTTGCAAAGCGTTTTGTGTAGGATGACGCGCAGATACGGAGATGACAACAGATGGATCATAGTAGAAACCTCATTTCCTCATCAGAGATATAGTTGGTTGTGAGTGATAATGAGGACCAAGGAGGAAAGGGAGGCTAGTGGCTCTCACAGCTCTCCTTGCTCTGTTTGGTTTCTGCAAGTCGCTTTAGCCTGTCAAGTGCCGGCACTCACTCATGTCGACAGACTTGAGTTTAGTTTCTGATGGATGCTTTGTTCCTCTGGAACATGCAGGTATTATGAGTGGTTAATGAAACTGTAGCAACATTATGGTTTGAATGAAGGTCGTTTATTTTACTTTCTGACACTAGAAGATGGAGGATCTCAGGGTCCTGTGTAGCAGAGATGGGGAGAAAGTATGGCTGATGTATATAAGCTGGGGGGTCTAAGAGAAATGTTTCTAATAGTCCAACAACTCTATAGAGTATGTTTGTTTAGTTTCTGCATTGTGTTGCAAGAACATTCTATTCTCAGTGCTGTCTCTGGGAAAATTTGGGAAGTCATTAAGCTTGACTTTGGCAACTCTAGCCTTTTAATAATAACATATGTCACTTATTGAGCCCTTACCATGTGCCAAGAATTGTGTTATATGCTTGACAAAGACTTTATCTAATCACATTTAATCCTTGTCACATGTTTTGGGCTGTTTTTTTACAGTGTTTCCTATGTGTCCTGCTCTATACTGTATACTTCCTGTACTTTACCTTATTTAATCTCCACAGTAAACTTATCAGGTAGATACTACTATTATTTCTCTTTTATAGAAGAGGAAACTGAGACCCAATGGAATGAAATTATTTGCTTAAGATCATACACACAGAAATTAGTAGAATTGAAATTTAAAATCTGGCTTTCAAGAAAAGACTTGAGTCCTATTCACACTAGGATGCAGTGTTGGGTTTAGGAAGATGGGGAGGAGAGAGAAATGTCTGATTCAGGTGGAATATTTTTCATCTGATCATTCATTCAACTCATTTTTTCAGGTCATTCAGGTCAAAATTCTTGGAGGCATCCTTGACATTTGCAACCATATCCATTCTATTAGCCAATCCTTCAAAATATAGTACACTTGACCTTTGAACAGTGTGTGTTTGAACTGCGTGTGTCCACTTACATGCAGATATTTTTCAATAGTAAATACTACAGTATTACACGATCCATGGTTGGCTGAAGCCACAGATGCAGAACCTTGGATTCAGAGGAACCGTGGGTTCAGAAGGTGGACTATAAGTTATACTCAGATTTTTGTCAGCACAGAGGGTCAACACCCCTAACTCTCATGTTGTTCAAGGGTGGACTGTATATATCCATAAGCCAACCACTCCTCCCCACCTCCACTGCCACCACCTTAGTCCAGGCCACCATCATCTTTCATTTGGATGACTGCAACATCTCCCTTCTTTTGCCTTTGCCCTTTATGGCAGACACTACTAGCTTTTTGTTAAAACCCATTTGACTCTTCCTATATAGCCAAAGAAATACAGCTGAATGCACAGCTGTCCTGCTGGACCACATAACCCAATGTTGCTTGCAGTTAGCTGTGGGTATGTGACAAAGTTCTTATCAATGGAATGTTAGCAGAAGTGACATGTGCCGTTGCTGAGTCAGGGGCTTGTGACATTTGGGCTTGCCTCCTCTAAACCCTCATCCTCTTTTTCTGTCTGCTGGAAGCTGGATATCTGACAATCTGGCTTTGACCTTGCAGACTATAACAAGACCCTAGGTGATGGCAGAGCAACAACTTGGAAAGGATCTGGGCCTATGAATTACCATGAGCAATAGACTTGTCCTATGAACCTGAAGTATTCACATTAAGGCTATTCTGAGAGAAACAAATTCCTTTGTTCTTTAAGCTACCATAAGGTTGAGTCTTTTTGATACAGCAGCCTAGCGTTACCCTAGGTAATACACTCCTACAGTCTGTACTCTACACAGCAACCAGAGTAAATCATATAGTAACATAAATCATATCATTGTGCTTTTCTGAGTAAAACTCTCCAGTGGATCCCTATTTCTCAGAGTGTAAAAGCCAACATCCTTAGAATGGGCTGCAAAGCCCAACAGGACTTGTCCATACTCCCACACCTGTATTACTGCTCTGACTCTTATCCAATCATTTTCCCACCATCCCATTCACTGGCCTCTTTTCTATTTTTGAACAGGCCAGCCACTCTCCCACCACAGGGTCTTTGCCCATAATGTCCCTTCTGCCTGGAAAACTCTTCCCCAGATATCTGCCTGGCTCATTCCCTCACTTCATTAAAATCTTGGCTCACGCATCACCTTTCTAGAGAGGCCTTTCTGGACCACCCGCTCTGAGATAGCACCCCCATCACCTAGCCCTGGCTTTAGTTTTCTTCATAGCACTGCTCACTAGTTGACATATGTGTTTATTTTCTGTCTCCTCCATTTAGAATGTGCACTCCATGAAAGCAGGGAATTTTGGTCACGGCTATATCCCCAGTGCCTAAAACAATGCCTAGCACATACTAGGTGCTCAGTAAATTGGTGAATGAATGACTTCATTCGTTCATCTTCCAACATCCACTAAGTCACCTGAGGTGCCTGTTAAAATGCTGACTCCAGGGGCCATAGTCATTCGGATTTTGATTCAGCTGATCTGTGGTGGGTCCCAGGAATTTGGTTTTTGACACATATACCCACCCCCTATAATTCTGGTACACATGGTAAGGTGACACCTCTTAGAGAAACACTGCACTGGATTGAAAGCCCCACGAGGACTTTCTCAATAGTGTATCCATAAGGCCTTGCAGAGTGCCTCACACATAGTAAGTGTTCAACAAATATTTTTAAATGGATCAATGAACAAATATTTATTACAGTTTCTTAGGTGCCAGGCACTCTGTTAAATGCTGAGACTAATCCAGTGGGAGCACCTTAATCCTTAAATTTATGTACCCAACAGTCCAAGTTCCTGAGACCTGAGAGTCCACTCAGCACTGTTACAGTGTGGACTGAGCTGTTCTTTAAGGCAGCACTTTTCCAATTTCATGCTCACACAGATCACTTGGGTATCTTGTTAAAAGCCAAATTCTGATTTAGTGAGCTTGGGATGAGCCTGGGATTCTGCATTGCTTACAAACTCCCAGGTGACACTGATACTACTGGTCCATCAACCACACTTTGCGTAGTAGCAAGGCCTTAAGCTAAAACAGGGTAGTGGGCAGAGCTAGCCAGGTGATTGCTGTTTACTTGGGGCTACTTGCTCCTCAGCTGCAGAGAAACTTCCGTGCCTAGAGCCCAATGGTAGCTGCTTAATTTTCAAGCTCTACCAACAACTATACATGTTTTAATTTTAAAAGACCCCAAATCAATTAAGATCGACATCTCTGCAACTATAAAATTCATGGATGTAAATTGTTTTGCTGTTTTTCTGAGGGGGGTGGACTAATGTTCCTGTCTTTGTTTAATTAAAAAGTGAGACAAGAGAGGTTTTGGAGGTGACAGACAGATGTCTGAAAGTGCTATAAAGAACTTGGATGACATAATTTTTGTTTGGTGGATGTATTAGTCTTCTAGTCTACCACAGACTGGGTGGCTCAGACAACAGACATTTATTTCTCACAGATCTGGAGGCTGGGAAGTCCAAGATTAAGGTGTCAGCAATGTAGGCTTCATTCTGAGGCCCTTCTCTTGGCTTGTAGGTGGCAGCCTTCTTGCTGTGTGCTCACATGACTTCTTCGTGTGTGTGTTTGTGAGAGAGTCCTAGCTCTCTTGTGTCTCTTCTTATAAAGACACTAATCCTATCTGATCAGGGCCCCACTCTTATGCCTCATTTAACTTTGATTACTTCCTTGAAGAGCCCATCTCCAAATATAGCCACACTGGGGGGCTAAGGGCTTCAACATATGAATTTTGGGAGTTCACAGGCACTTATTTACTTCATAACAGTGAACAAGACCTAGAAACAATACATCTCTTAATTGAGGCCATCTGTGTGGGATAGTTCGGTGGCCTTTTGAGAATCCTAAAATTTCCATCGTCGCTTAATTCTTTTGCTTCAATGTGTTTAGATTCCAGAAGTTTCCCCATGACAAATGAAATGCTTCAGAATTAGGAAAACAGTAACTACTTAATCATCATGAACTTCTAGGCTTTTAACTCTAGGGCTCCTTATTTAGGCTTCAGGGGATCTCTGAATTCCCCCAAATTTAATGAACTATTTATGTACATACATATGTATTGTTTGTGATTTTTTTCCCTAGGGAGAGAGTCCATAGCTTATATAGAATTCTCAGGTGGATTTTGTGATTTCCCCAAAGGTTAAGAATCTCCTTAAGTATGAGGATAACAGAGCTTAGGATAGAGGATTTTGAATGGTGGGGGAGAAATGTACAACACTTTATTGCAGTTTGTTTTGTTTTGTTTTGTTTTATGTGTCTCTTTCTCGCCATTATCTTGTGTCTTCCTTGAGAGAAAGTCGTACTCATCTGTGTATCCCTGATGCCCAGCACAGTGTCTAGCACAGAAAAAGTTTTCAACACATGGTTTTGAAATCAGGAATGAAGCTTGCTACTAGGGTTAGGTGGGAGCTCAAGGCAGTGGGGGCATTGAAACACAGGGCTCTGGGTACCTAGGTCCCCGCCTAGGTGGGCATGGACTGAGAAGACAGAGGTACAAGAGTATCCAGAAGAAACTTGAGTTAATTAATGCTTATTACAGGGCTCAACTTCATATACACATATTCTTTTGGGGGGGGTTATCCTCAGTAGAAGGTAAAATCCAAGTCTAACATCTCAGCTCGTCTTGTTTCCTAGTTAAGATGTGATGTTCGATCAATAAAAATGAATAATTTAAATTCAATATCCCTCTGTCACTATCAATAATACTTTTGTGAGTGATGTAGTACTATGGGAATGCAATTTGTTAGTCACTGCCACACTTTCACATGACAGTCTGCTGAAGTTGTAAACTTAATTTACTCTAGGCATTTGACATAAGTAACATTGATGGGTTTTATCTTTAAGAGTATCGATTTCCCCCTGCCCCAGAATATCTCCTCTGTGTTTGTGTTTACTGACTAAATAGGCACCTGTGTGGTTAAGGAAAGCTTTTTTAAGCTAAGGAAGCTTCCCACTTGGTTTTACGCATACCTTTCTTGAACAACTTAGACTCAGAACCTCCGAGTTGGGAGAGACTTTCGATGTTGTGTTGTCCTGTTTGCCCACTTCCAGGGACAGCTTCTTATCATCTAGGGCACGGACTCCACTGCTGGATAGCTCTCACAGAAAGTTCTCCACAGTGGAGACAAAACCTACTGTTCTGCAACTTCAACCCCTTATTGACTTTCCTGAGTGACACATTGTAAATCTATCCATCACCTGCTTGCCAGTCCTTTCATGTATTTGAAGGCTGTTTGCATGTACACCCAAGATTTTTCTTGTCCAGTTTAAACTTTCCTAGTACTTTCACTTCCTTTCCATTCAACAAGGTTTCTAGATCTCTTCACTCGTATCATACTAAAAAGCTGAGAAAATATTTACCTGCAATCTGATAAGTGGTTAATAACTAAAATATATAAGGCACTCACACAACTCCATAGCAAAAAATAAGTGAACATTTTCATATTGATATTTATTATCAGGATATTGACTTATAGTATCAGTGACATTCAGTGCCATGGGATTCTCCTGTATATGGTCAGATAATGTCTTTATATTGTGCTGTACATGTAGTGTGATGTTTTGTGGTTTCCTCAGTAATACTCATTGTCTCTTGTCTTTTGGTAATAGCCATTCTAACAGGTGTGAGTTAATATCTCATTGTGATTTTGATTTTCATTTTCCTGATTAATGATGTTGAGCATCTTCTCATGTGGTTTCCTCTTGATAGGAGGTAAAGAAAGCTTAGCTTTCTGTTGCCTTGTGAGCACCTGTCTTTGCTTAAATTGAGTCAGTATAAGTTGGACTATGCCAAAGAAGGAAAGTAAACAAATATTAGGCATAATTTGGTTTTACTTTCCTTTTTGAACACACTGTGTCACAAATAGGAAGAGTATATGAACAAGGAAAGTATAATTGTTTGATAATTCATTGAATATATTAAAAGAACTCATATATAAAGAGAATGTTTTTGAAGAAAATGTCTTTATGAAGAATATATTCTTTTATACATTTTAAGTATAGTTAATACATTTTCGAATATATCCTTGAATATACTTTTGACTATGTTCTTGAATAAATTCTTAATATGGTCTTCAATAGCTCCTTGCATATATGACTGTATTTAAAATATGTTCTTAAATATATCTTTGGATGCATTCTTGACTATGCTCTTGAGTACGAAGAATTCTTGTGAATGTAATCATGTTAAGATACTCTTGAAAAAATGTTAACAAGACTTCCTTTCTACAACAGCATATTCCGATGAATGCATTCTCCTTACACCCTCAGTCTCACTCTCTCCTTCTGCCTCTCATTCTCCAGCTGTAGCTGGAGGGAGCTAAGGCAGAAATGAATTGAATACTCCTCAAAATGCTGTTATGAAGGCAAAATACAAACTAAAACTAAAAAGGTATAAAAGCAAGGAACTTCAGTCCATCGACCAGTCAGCAATTGACTACCAAGGTGACGGGCAAATTTTGGTGATTGGACTTAGACTTATGTGGGTTGGACGGTATTTATGGCTGGAAGACATGGCATGTCCTCTGGTGCTGGTGTTGGGGAGTTCATTACCTTCTCCTTGGTCTTCTCTGTCCCCCAGGTGAATTTCCTGCTGCTGTCAATCAATAAACAGTCCCACTAAATCATAATTATTAAAATGATGTCTGAAATAAAAGTGATATCTGAATATCAGCTTGAGAAATTACCATCTGATTAAATTAAACCACATTAGAACATAGACGTCGTGATATCTACTTCTGCTCCTTTGAAACTTGTTTTTTGTTTATTGTTTAATTTAGCTTTGTTTTTGCTTATTTTCCTTTATTTCCACCTTACTGCAGATAAGTAAGGTTTCTGGAAAAGTGATCTCGAGTTGAGTGAAATATGAGAGATTACTGTATTTCTGTGGTCCTCATTTATAGAATAATTTGTTTGGAAGTTTATTTTAAAGCCTAAAGAAATTCCCCAAATTTGTTATACTACTGCTAGAATCATTTACATTGTTTGATCTCTAGCTACATTTTATCTACAAAAGAGATCAAATTTACTTTTGAAATTGAGTTTATTATCCCAGGTAGTTCTGAAGTTTTAATATGTGTAAAGCTTTGAGTGGGCTCGGGGAAATTTATTTTAGAATATATATGTTTTTGTCCTGTGCTTTAGGAAGCATTCTGGAGTAGGAGCAGGGATTGAAAGTCCAAACATGTCAGAACACCTAGGCAATCTGGTTCCCCAGCTGGGGGGAAAGAGTTCATATCTGGATCCCAAGGAGGGTGATAAAGATTAGGGGTGGTCCCCTAATGTTAGAGTGCTCCACGATCAGCTTGAGGGTTTGTTAAAATGCAGATGGCTGGGCCCCAGCCCCAGAGTTTCAGATTCAGTAGGTCTGGAGTGGGTGCCAGAATTGTGCATTTCTAACAAGTTCCCAGGTGATTCAGATGCTACTGGTTTGGGGTCCACACTTTGAGGACCATTGCACTAGATTGCTATATCCCTCACTGGTTCCACCGAAAAATAAGCAGTAAGAGAATTTCTCTTTAGGACCCTCCCCTTTAGGAACCTACTTCAGGTACACTGAATCATATTTATATCTACATATAAATATGTATGCATATATTCACACATTTATACTGCACTAATTTTACTGTTGGTGTCTCAAGGTCTGTGATTGGGTCTTATTTGCTTTTTAATTTCAGGCCTCTAGTTGAATAAAGGTTTGATAGATTAAATTATGCTGTTAATTTTTTCTACAAAATGATTCATCCAAAAAAATTCTTAGAATTCAGTGCTAGGACAAAGTTACTTTATCTGATTTGCCTTGTTATTAGATAATGAGTGTTGCATAATCACTCCACACCACTCTTGCACTGGCTGCCAGGAAGCTCAGAACAGTTTTTTTACACAACCACTGTGCCTATCATTAATCATATAGTCATATTAATTAATTATATTTTCTTTCACAAATATCTCTTTCTTCTCTTTATTACAAAAATTTGGTTCCATTAGTCTAGTTAATGGTTCATGTTTCTCTCTCTCTCCTGTCATATCTTGAATTATAAGGTATCTTGACTCCTTTACCAAACATAAAAAATTAATCAGTGGGGGGACAAATAATCCATTAGTGCCTGTAATGGTAGGAGGAGCAGCGCATATGATCATTTGGGTAAGTGGACTTCTGCACCCTGTATGCAGGCACCAATTCCAGAACTCCTCTTCTACCTTCCTTGGGGTAGAATAAATGTCATCTTGGCATTGCCTGTCTGCTAGAGTGAGTATGATGTGTCTGCTTGTACAGCGAATGATACTCATTATATATCACCCTATATTAGTCCTTTGCCAAGGCAGGAAAAGGGGCATGAAATAGCTCTCCTGATTCCGCATATTTAAAAATACTGAGATTATACCTAGACGTAATTATTCTAGATATATGTTATTCTTTTCTGCTTTTGGACCTAGGTTTAGGAAACAGGGTTGAGGAACAAATCTTCAGAAAAATATAATATCCTATTTTCCACTGAAGAGCTGTACGTAATCAGAGACAATGAGAAAAACTGTATTATTCAGAAAGAGGGTTTTCCATAATACCCTGTAAAGCATCCGATGCTCTTCAAAACTGACTTATTGATGTCGAGGGAGTGATCAAGAAATGTGGCTTATGTAAAAAAAAATCTACTTGCTACTTGCTGAACCCATCAAATAAGACATGTTGTCCCAGTAGGCAGGCTTATGGAAAGAGCACTGCAAAAAGTTACACACTGCCACTTATAACAGAAGCTGAAATGAGACTCTCAGCATCCAACACAAGACACACAGCATCTCTGTATGTTCACCCAACCCTCCTATAACTTCATCATCGTTATCTGTGTCTGGACACAGTCTTGGTGTTCAGTTAATTGCCATTCAAGATTCCCAATAAACGAAAGTTTGTGAGGTTAGCTAGACTTGGCAAAGTATCCTGGTTTGTGCTCTACTCTTTCAACTCAAAGAATATTTATTGAGCACCTATGAGAGGAATAGGTTCAGTGCAAACATAACTACAGCTGATGTCAGAATAAGATAAGGGCCTTGAAAAGAGTACACGATATTATGAGATTTCAGAGGAAAACAAGATCAGAACTGATTCGGGGAGTCAGGGAAGGCTCTAAGAGGGAAGAATATGCACAGCTTTAAAAAAAAAAGCAGAAAACAGGGTTTGGTGGAGTGAGATGGGGTGGTGGTAGTGGATTTCTTTTTTTTTTAATCTTTATAAATGTATTTTTTTTTAAAACTTCTGAAAAGGAGTAAACCATATTTTGGGTAGGATGAAATGGGTACAGGAGAATTATACTTTAAAAAAATTATTGGAGTATAATTGACTTACAATGTTGTGTTAGTTTCAGGTGTACAGCAAAGTGAATCAGTTGTACATATACGTATATCCATTCTTTTTCAGGTTCTTTCCCATATAGGTTATTACAGAATATTGAGTAGAGTTCCCTGTGCTATACAGGGTAGAGGATTTCTTAATAAAAGAGTAACAAATTCAATAGGTCCCAAGTCTCTCCCCCAAAAGAATATGTTTTAAAATTTTTATTTTGTATATTACATACTTTCTTCCTCCCTTATTTTCTCAAGAACCCACTTTAATACGTGTTTTTTAATGCAGTGTTTCTAAAAACACGGTACGTGCAGTGTCATCCAAAGTGCATAACTGATAATTATATTTGGTACACAGGTCAATATTTTCTAGTTTAATAGCACATGTGTAGCTTGACACACAGTGGAAAAGCCCCATGGTTTCATGGATATTATCGCTTAGGAGGTGTAAAAAGTAAACAAAGGACTTGATTTAAAGAAAATGTGGAAAAAATAATAATAAGGTCTGCAGAACTCCTCTTCCTAACTACAAGCCTACGCTTGAGCATTTGAAAATATTGCAGAAACCTTAAGTCTATGACAATGAAAATTAATGCAAAATTAAGCTCCAGATAGAAGGTACCATTTCTGCCCGTTAAAATGATCATAAGGTTTTGTTTTAAAGAGGTGTATGGTATGGGAAATATAGTAATGAAGAAAAATACAGTTTTCGGTCATATTGTCCCTAAACTCTCCTAATGCCAGACATTATTTGGCAGGAGCAATGCTATCCGATAATGAACTATTTTCCGTTCAAGGCAGCAAATCAAATATTCGTTTCTCATTAATAATTCAATGTGACAAATTTATTACTTTGAAGGTGCTACAAGTCAATTAGACAATGGGAAATTGTGTCTTCCTTTCAGCCCATTTAATTGGCTTCCAAGTGTGACATTCATCAAAACCTTGACTGTTAATGTAAACTTTATGATATGAGCTGGAGTTTGAGTTTGACACAGGGCACACTTGACTAACCCTCAGCGGTTGGGGGCTCTGGCATCTTCAGAGAAGCCTGGTCAATCATTACTGACATTTTGCTGTAGAATATCAGGACCTGGTTGTGCAGTGTCACGCCTGCTGATGCAGGAAAACTTGAAACGCCTTTAAGATCTTTTTGGCATTTGCATATTTATCTTTGATGAAATCTCATGATTTTCAAAATGATTGGACTGGACTAATTTCAAGTTTCCCGAAGTATGGTATATGTGCCACTAGTAATATATTCTTTCAGGTAGTACACAGATGAACATTTTTATCTGGATTTTTTGATTATTTGGGTAATTGTAGATTATTTTATAATAAATCCATAAATATTGAAATGAAAATGTTCATCTGTGCACTACCTAAAAGATTTCATATGGCTAGCACAAAGACCCACGATTTTATAGATATTCTAGCATAGAATGAGACTACGGTAGATATTTGAATAAAAGTTAATTTAAAGAAAATATTGAGTAAATAATAGTACTGCTGATACATAATGCACAGAAAATCATAGTACTGGCAATTCATGTATGGAAAGACTTGTGAAGTTCGATATGAATGGCTGAATTTGGGGAACACTGCAATGTGTGAGCAAGATTGGCTTTATACATTAGGTAGAATTGATAGGTGGCATAAGGTGAGTCAGGAGTCCTTCTCAATCTAAAGGGCTTTCCCCTCATCAGTCTGCCTGAAGAGAACCCCATCATCGTGTTTGCATCCTAAACATCCCATCCTAAGGCTCTTGCCAAGGAAATATGTATTTAAACTGGGTGAAAACTTTGTCACAGAAAAATATACCAATATATCATTAATGGTTAGTTTAATCTGTTTATCAGATCCATTATTTCTTACTTACTGCAACAGAGAGTAGGATCCTGAGTAAGAGGGACATGGTATCAGCAAGGCCTTGTTGCTGGGATGGGGAAGGAAAAGTCATGAGTGTGGATTTCTACTTCTAGTCTACCTATATGTTTGGGTAGTGTGCCTCAAAAGGAGACCCTTTGCTTTCAGGACCCCACGCTATTGTTTCAGTTTTACACTCACTCAGATAGGTCTTCCTTTAAGAAACTATACTATACTAATCCACTCGAGGGAACATACAAATTAGGGGAAGATTATTCACATGATAAAATGGTGATTTTGTTTACCATGGGTTTCAATGCTGGGCTCTTTTGCATACAGAGCTTCTTTCACTCATTGTACATTGTTAGATCATAAGCACTTGAGAAAAAGACTAAAGTGGACAGCAAAACTTTAGAACAAAAATGTTAGGACCAAATGTCTATGGAAGTTCATCTAAAATGAGGAGAGGGACTTCCCTGGTGGCACAGTGGTTAAGATCCTGTGCTCCCAATGCAGGGGGCCAGGGTTTGATCCCTGGTCAGGGAACTAGATCCCACATGCATGCTGCAACTAAGAGTTCACATGCCGCAACTAAGGAGCCCACGTGCTGCAACTAAGGAGCCCACCTGTCGCAACTAAGACCCGGCACAACCAAATACATAAATAAATATTTAAAAAAATAAAATGAGGAGAAAACATTTTGGAGAGTTAAGTGAAGAAGGTGGAGTTTACTTTTCAAGAGTTTAGTTTACTCGCGACATATTCAGGAATTCATTACATTAAATGACGCTTATGCTATAGGGATTTGATTTTCTTAAACCATATTTTTCCCTTTGTTTTCTCAATGCTTCCTAGACAACAAAATGACCTTTAGAAGCTTCCTTGCAGTCCTTTGCCTCTCAGGAGATGCTTTACTTCCATTTGCGTCTTTGTAGGGTGTGTTTGGCAATAGAGATTCATACTAGCCTCTGTTGAAGTAGGTGCTCGTTCTATTTTTGGATCTGCTGACGGTCTTAATCTTTTCAAAAATGTCTTTAAAATGTATTCTTCACCCCTAGAGGTCTTTCTCAAACTCAGAAATAACGTGACTACCCTGTCAATACAGGATACTTTAAATAGTAAGAGTTCCATTAAAGTGGAGCCCAAGGACCAACAGAAACTCAGACGGCCTCTCAGCCCTCTGCTGCTAGAATGCTTCAACTTACTGAATAGCTCCAAGATTCAAACTCTTTCCCTCCCACTCTGACAGCTGTTGGGTATATGGATGTGAGATGGGTGGTGTAGTAAAGTGTACCGTATACAGGTTGAGAACTAAGAGTGGGAGGTACTCAAAGGACAGGAGCAGAAGAGAAGTGTACACGGTAAGGTAAAGAGAGATATTGGGGTATATGGAAATATTTATTTGAAGCCATGGAGCCCAGTAGAAACTATTTTCTCAATGATGTGTTCTTTTGAAATAGGTAAAGATTATTAGCCACTTGCCTCTGTCTCTCCCAGCTCTTCTTAGTTGGTCATATGGTTATATCAGGACTGCTGCAGTACTGAGCCAATTTCGTTAGAGTCAAGGTGTTTAATAGTGTCCCTCTGCACCTCCTGAATACCCGTAAGCAGCTTTGTGAAGCTTAGAATTAGATCAGTCTTCATACCCAAGGATCTGGTTACACTGTGTGATAGTCCTGTCTGCTTTTCCTTTCCCCCAGATCAGAATCACAATCTGAACCTTGGCTCAAGAGATGTTTCCACTGAGGGCCTAGGACCATCATTCTCCTTTGGATACTGTACTAGTCAGGGTTCTCCAGAGAACCTATAGGAAATATATATCATATATATCATATATACATATCATATATATATCCTATTGGTTCATATATGCAATATTTGATATGAACTAACAGGATCTGGTGTATCCTCACTACTATGAAGAATTGGCTCACACAAACGTGGAGGCTGAGAAGTCCCACGGTCTGCCATCTGCAGGCTTGATGCCCAGGAATGCTGGTGGTGTAATTCCAGTCTGAGTCTGAAGGCCTGAGAACCAGGGGCGTCAATGGTATAAATCCCAGTCCGAGGGCAGAAGAAGACTGGTGTCCCAGCTCAGCAGGCAGGCAGGAGGCAAAAAAAGGTAAATTCTTCCTTCCTAGACATTTTGGTTTTATTCAGACCCTCAACAGATTGAATGATGCCCACCCACATCGAGGAGGGCAGTTCAAATGCTAATCTCACCTGGAAACACCCTCACAGAAACACTCTGAAAATTTTTTTAATCTGAGTACCCCTTGGCCCAGTCAAATTGACACATAAAATTAACCATCACAGATTCTTTTCTCTCTGTCTTAAAGGTATATTCTCTGAACCTAGAATCTGAAGTTAGGGTCTATGCAGGGTCAAAATCTTTGAGAAGTGTGTTTCCCATCGACTGATGAATGGATAAAAAATAATGTGTTATATATATATATATATATATATATATATATATATATGAATATTATTTGAGCCTAGAAAAACATGATGCATGCTACAACATGGATGAACCTTGGACCATTAAGGAAAGACACCTGACACAAAAGGCCATGCACTGTGCGATCGCACTCATTTGAAATGTCTAGGAAACACAAATCTACAGAGACAGAAAGTAGGGTAGTATTTCTCAGGGCCTGGGAGGAGGTAGGAGGTGGAAAGTCACTGCTAATGGGTATGAGGTTTCTTTTTAAGATGATAAAATGTTTTGGAATTAGCAGTGACGCTTGCACAATTTTGTGAATATACTAACAGACACTGAAGGGTATAGTTTAAAATGGTGACTTTTCCGGCAGTGAATTATATCTCAACAGAGTTGTTTTAAAAGTATGTATATGGCCTATCTGTGAGATCTCAGGCAAGTCACTCAAGCTTTCTTCATCTTGGTTTCTTCCTCTGTCAGAGAAAGGAGAGAACAATCCCTGACCTTTCTATCATGTGTGAGTAGGATGAAGATTAAATGGGATAAAAGATATAAAGCATAAAATGCTCTATAAATTCAAAGTCTCATTTCTTTTATGCTTCTAATTCCTCTCCTACACTTATGGCCAAGTGTCTCTGCCACCTACCCGAGCAGAATCTAGGTGGTCTGAGTGTAGTTAGGGTTGGGGTCATAAGGTGAGAAAGGCCAAAACTTCATTCTCTTATCATCCCCTGTATGTCACTGCTCCCCACCCCTCAACATACACACACACACACACACACACACACACACACACACACACTCTAGCTGAATAATATTTTCTCTGTTTCTCCTTTACGGGGTAAGGAAAGTCCCGTTTCCTTCCTTCCTTCCTTCCCAGAGGGAGAATGCAAGCGATTGCATTAAGATACATGGCCAGCTTTTAAGAAACCTGATTTTAGGATGAAAACAATAAACACAGTCTACAGTTGAAAGCACAACAGGGGGGCCAGCAAAGTGGGCTACGTGGCTCATCTCCCTTTTCTTCTTTTTTTAATAAATGTATTTATTTTATTTATTTATTTTTGGCTGCATTGGGTCTTCGTTGCTGCGCGGGTGCTTTCTCTAGTAGCGGCGAGCGGGGGCTACTCTTCGTTGCGGTGCGCGGGCTTCTCATTGCGGTGGCTTCTCTTGTTGCAGAGCACCGGCTCTAGGCGCACGGGCTTCAGTAGTTGTGGCCCGCGGGCTCAGTAGCTGTGGCTCGCAGGCTCTAGGGCGCAAGCTCAGTAGCTGTGGCGCACAGGCTTAGTTGCTCCGCGGCATGTGGGATCTTCCCAGACCAGGGCTCGAACCCGTGTTCCCTGCATTGGCAGGCGGATTATTAACCACTGCGCCACCAGGGAAGCCCCTCCCTTTTCTTCTTAGAGCAGTACGTTTTTACATTGTTCAAGTTGTTTTAGATCACATAATGGGCAATAACCCCCCCCCCAAGTTGTCATGTGCGGTTAACTCTGCCTTCCTGACTGAAGCCAGGAAAACTGGGGTGTGGGTGGAACCTGGCACTCCTGAAAGAAGCACAGTCAAATGTAGCTGAAGGATTTGTCTATAAATACATATAGACACATGCAAACTTGTGCACATGTGTCTTCCTTTATTATATTTGATTGTGCCATTTGTGTATAACCCCTTGGGGTATAAATCAGTTTAACATTAATTAAAATGTATGAAGCCTCATAAAATGGTATTAAAATGCCAGGCTTCAGTTGCCACCCCTTTAGAAAAGGTCTATAAAAAAGATAAATCTTGCCCTGCTCATCCTTTTCACCCTGTCTCTTTTACATTCGTACATAGATCTAGACACAGAGTTCACAAACCCCTTTTCTGCAGGACTTTGTATGAGTCTCTCCAATAGCTCCCTGTTGCCATTGGGATCAACTCGGAGTGCCTCGGCCTGGTTTTTATGGCCTGCCGTAAACTGGTCCTACCTTAGCGATCCAAACCTGTCTCCTTTTGCTCCCTAACAAAGATCTTCCACTTCAGGTCTGCATCCTCACTGCTTCCGGCTCACCTCATGTCTATTCTCCCCTCCTCACTCCCTATGGTCTATCCTTTCTACCCATTTGCAAGAAGTCCTTTTTTCCTTTGCCTCCATGAAGGCACTTGGGAACTACTTCATTCCATCGTAATCTCTGTCTTCTCTGAGCTCTTATGGGACCTACAGTCTCTGCCGAGTGTTCTCAACCATGTTATTGCAATACCAGTGGTGAAACGTGTTCTAATTTGGTAATAATGATAATAACTTATTTGGGGAGGGATTATATATATATGGATATACAGATATGTATATCTGTATATCAAGTGGCTTAGTCCTATAATGGACATCCCTTTCAATCACTTTTATGCAAATGGATATGATTATCTTAAGCATGTATAGATTCATTCATACATTCATTCAATAAATGTTTATTGAGTCCCTACTCTATTCCAAGTATAGGGAACATTATTCATTATATATGTTGTAGAGGGAAAAAGGTTGAGAACTGCTTGCTTACACCACACAGTTTGGCACCTAATTATATATTGTCTGATATTAGTCTCTCGGGGTTAAGTTTTACTTCCCCAACCCCAGCTTTTTTTTTTTTCCACTGTTGTGGCCTCTCCCATTGCGGAGCGCAGGCTCCGGACACACAGGCTCAGCAGCCATGGCTCACGGGCCCAGCCGCTCCGCGGCATGTGGGATCTTCCCGGACCGGGGCACGAACCCGTGTCCCCTGCATCGGCAGGCGGATTCTCAACCACTGCGCCACCAGGGAAGCCCCCAGCTGAAGCTTTTTGAAGTCAGTGAAGTATATTTGAATCCTCTGCAGCAACCAGTACAGGAATGGGCATTCCATATGTAGATGCTTAATAAGTACTAGCAATTGGTTAAAATATTAGTGAGAGACTAAGATACTGGGAAAATTGAAGTGCACATGAGAAGCCAGAGAAGCTGATATTTATACAGTCCAATTAAAATTATAAGCTATTAAGTTATCATCACTCCAGCTTGTGTTTATTTCATTTTGTCTCCACCTGAAATTATATTAATTAATGAAAGAATTGCAAATCTCAATGTTCTAGGAGGTTTAATTACTTCTCTTTTTATGAATCTAAAATTTGCTAGTTTAAGAATTTAAAAAATATATTTAGAAAATAGAATGTATGTAGGTGGAAGGGGAATTTTTTAATAAAATGTCTAATTTTCTAGTAATTTGCATTAGAATGCAAAATAGAATCCGAGAATTTTACAGCCGGAGGAACTTCAGCTAATATCTAGTCCAAGTCACTTATTTTGTAAATGAGGCAACTGAGGTCCAGTGAGGGTAAGGACTTGCTCAAGGTCACACAGTCTGGGGACAAAATGAATGTTCTCAGTTATCTGGATGCATATGGATGGCTCTAGTACCCTGGATTTTATTTGTTAAGAATGGCAGAAGCTTAGAAAGATAGAATGAATGCACGTCTGTTACCTGGGAAATAACATGCAAATGACAAATATGACACACTCATCAGCATAGTAAATTTTAAGTGGCTTAAAGGAATTGCTAACCATTTTTCTGACCAAATGGCACAAAGTGAGGAAAGATAATAAATAATCCTGAAATGACTGATGTGGTGATGATTTCCTGAAGAAGACAAAAGGCTAGCTAGTTAGTTCCGTGCTTCACACTTAATTACACTTAATCATGGATTATTTCCTAAACTTCCGGCATGATTTCAGGATACATTGAACAAGGAAGTATTTTAAATAAGAAAGTATGCCATTCTTATGGTTTTCAGCATAGGTCTGTTTCAATCCATTTCTTTTTGTACATCATCCCGCCCAACCTTCGGTAGAAAAGTAATTTTGTCTCTACTATCTGGTTGATAATTATTTTCCTTTTTAATTGTAGCCTAAGTTCTACATGTATACTGTATTCTACAATCTTGCTATTACAGTATTTACTGAAGAGTAGCTTTTGGTATAAAAAGGACTAGGATCGAAACTTATTTTAATTCTTTTTGGTTAATTGAGGTACAATTACATCCTTTAAGAGAAAATCTGGTACCAACAAAGTCTCCCTCTCGGTGCTTTGTGACCACCTAGAGGGGTGGGATAGGGAGGGTGGGAGGGAGGGAGACGCAAGAGGGAGGAGATATGGGAACATATGTATATGTATAACTGATTCACTTCGTTATAAAGCAGAAACTAACACACCATTGTAAAGCAGTTATACTCCAATAAAGATGTTGTTAAAAGAAAAAAAAAAAGAAAGACAGTCTCCCTCTGAGGTGAGTTTGCTCATCACAGAACCCTTTGGAGCTGGACTGGACCTGGAGAGCATCCAGTGCAGCATTTCTGAGTGTCAAAGTGTGTTCCGTGGAATGTTATCTCTGGAATGTGAACAGTGAAAGAGGTTCCTTGATCTATTCAGTTTCGGAAACACACAGCCCAGTCAGTCTGTTTCCTTCTTAGAGGTTCTCACTATGGGAGAACACTTTAAGTTTCTGGGAAGCAGTGCAGTAAAGAAACCTGCTTAACTCTAGCCAGTGTTACAGTCTTTTGTGCATAACATCTGCTAACATCTCAGCAAACAAGATTCTTGAGGGATACACTTGGAAAAAATCGGTTTAGGCAATATTTTATTTACTGATTAGAAAACTGAGGATCTACAAGGGAAAGTGACTTACTCAGGGTTGCTAGCTCCATAGTACGAGAGCTAGGGCAGTACATCAATCAATCTTTTGTTGCTAAATACAATATACTTTGGCACCTTTCAGTGGAGGGTATGATGCTGGGTAAGGACAGGACAAAGAGCTACTGTATCCTTTTTGTTTCCCTTTTTATATACCATAGGCTTCTTTCTCATGGTGTCTTTCTCTAAACAGTTACAATGACATCCATCAATAATGTCATTTGGTCCTTTAACTTTTCTCATCAATGTTAGAGGCAATAAACTCTGATCTATACCTTTTGAGTGTGTGATTTCTCTAGTTCTTCACATGACTAATCTTTATCTTCAGGTCTCAGCCTAAATGCTACCTCTTTAGTGAGGCCTCCCCAAGCACTCAATCTAAGTTGCCCTTTCCCCTCCCACAATCATTATTCTCTATCGCAGCACTGTCTTTCCTTTATGGAACTGCACAGTCTTAGGTATGTCAGCTGTTTTGCTCTCCACGTGCCCTCGGCACAGTGCCTGGCCCATAGTAGAGAGTTGATAAATATTTATTGAATGAATGAATGAATAAAACAAGGAACTAAAACTGTCTCTGTTAACAGTTCCCACCATATGATCAAAATGCCTCTCTTCACCTTCCTTGAAGTTCTGGGTTCTTTAGAACATTTTTTTCATTGGAGGATCCGCTGGGTAATTTGTGGGATTCCTAACCCATCAACGTGACATGATTTCCCTGCGCATTCTACCCATGGACCCATACCTCTTCAAGTCACATAGCACCATTTATCTCCCTCACTCCAGTAAAGATGTGATTCAATATTCCCTAAAGAGAGCATTTGATGATTTCTAGAAGTTTAGTGGGGGAGCCTTAGTAGAAACATTTGCCAGGAAGGTAACAGACAAATGTCAGGACTTTAGCACAGAAATGATATACTTTGATTGATGTGATAGATTAGATTCCTGTTCAAAAATATCTACTTGCTTCTCCCAAATCCATGGGATGAGTACACCTTCCCACCCGTTGACTTTGAACTCAATCATGCTTTGGTCAGTGGGATGTTAGCAGACATGATGTAAACAGAGATATGAAATATACATGTGTCTCTTGTGCCTCTGCCATCGCATAAGAAGAGCTGTACCTGCAGCCTGGGTCCCAGAATAAATAGTCATAAGTGGACCTGAACCTGTCCTTTTTAAGCAGTCAAGCCCAGCTGAACCTGCAGCTTAACACAGAGCTGCTCATCTGAACTCAGTCTAGATCAGCCAACCACTGTCAATCTACAGGCTCATGAATGAGAAGAAATGGTTGTTCTTTAAAGCCGTTGAGTTTGTGGTGATTTTTGTTTAATTTCTTTTTCTTTTACTAGCAATATGTGACTGACGATTGACTTCTGATTATCTGTTAATTTTATCAAGGCATTTTAGGTATCTTTAAGTAATTTCATTATGGTCTCTTTAAGATAATGCTTGCTAATGCCTTTACAGTCTAGGGAGAGATCCACTTTTGAAAGTTGTGATAAGTTACCTGGAAGCTTATTAATTTAGTTACTGCCTAAGATTGAGAAGTGTGATGGAGCTAAATTGATAGGACAAGAAATAAGAAGAAGGTTGAATGAGGACAGGAGCAAGAAAGAGGAAGAAACTGGCAAACTGGCAGCCAGTTGTTGAAGGGGAGAAACGCCTATTGAGGATTTTTTTTTCAGTTTACTGATAATATTTATTTATTTTAACTGAATTTTTATTAAGATAATTGTAAATTCAAATGTCATAAGAAATAATACAGAGTGATCTGATGTACTCTTTACGCAGTTTCTTCCTATGATAGATAATATAAAACTATCGTACAGTACCACAACCAGAATATTGATATTGATACAATTCAGCCATCTTATTCAGATTTCTCCAGTGTTACTTATACTCCCGTGTGTGTGTGTGTGTGTGTGTGTGTTCACTTCTCTGCAATTTTATCACATGTGTAGGTTTGTGTGTCTACCACCACATCCAGATGCAAAACATTTCCAGCACTACAAGGATTCTTCGTGTTGCCTTTTATAACCACAGCAACTCCTTCCTGTCCACCCTTCCTAACCCCTGGCAACCACTAATCTGTTCTCCACTTCTAAAATTTTGTCCTTTCAAAAACATGACATACAGGCTTCCCTGGTGGCGCAGTGGTTGAGAGTCCGCCTGCCAATGCCAGGGATGCGGGTTTGTGCCCCGGTCTGGGAAGATCCCACATGCCGCGGAGCAGCTGGGCCCGTGAGCCATGGCCGCTGAGCCTGTGCGTCCGGAGCCTGTGCTCCGCAACGGGAGAGGCCACAACAGTGAGAGGACTGCGTACTGAAAAAAAAAAAAAAATTACATACAAGGAATTGAGGATTTTGATGAGTTGTTTTCTCTTTGATGTAAACCTCCTTCTCACCACAAAATCTCCAGTAAAACCTACACCATCCACTGCTACTTTTTTTTAACATCTTTATTGGAGTATAATTGCTTTACAATGGTGTGTTAGTTTCTGCTTTATAACAAAGTGAATCAGTTATACATATACATATGTTCCCATATCTCTTCCCTCTTGCGTCTCCCTCCCTCCCACCCTCCCTATCCCACCCCTCTAGGTAGTCACAGAGCACCGAGCTGATCTCCCTGTGCTATGTGGCAGCTTCCCACTAGCTATCCACCCTACGTTTGGTAGTGTATATATGTCCATGCCACTCTCTCACTTCGTCTCAGCTTACCCTTCCCCCTCCCATATCCTCAAGGCCATGCTCTAGTAGGTCTGTGTTTTATTCCCGTCCTACCCCTAGTCTCTTAATGACATTTTTTTTCTTAGATTCCATATATATGTGTTAGCATACGGTATTTGTTTTTCTCCTTCTGACTTACTTCACTCTGTATGACAGACTCCAGGTCCATCCACTTCACTACAAATAACTCAGTTTCGTTTCTTTTTATGGCTGAGTAATATTCCATTGTATATATGTGCCACATCTTCTGTATCCATTCATCTGTCGATGGACACTTAGGTTGCTTCCATATCCTGCTACTTTATAGAGGGTTTTTCTTTTGATGTGGTGTAGTTTTGTCTCCTGCTTTGGGGTTGACATGGGGAGTATCAGAGGCTAACCAAAGGCTTGGGTGTTAACACCTACGTTCGAACTGCTGAAATGTCGAAGCACTGGAATAGATCTATAAAAGGCAGGAAGGAGGACCACTCACAGGGAGAAAGTGGGTCTTCTAAAGCATAGTAACAAGTTTGTAAGCTCTAGGCGCTCCCAGGCATTCCTTTTTTAATTCACTGCCTGCTTTCCCCAACTTGCTTTTTTCTGTTCTTTTACTCTGTCCTTTCTCTTTTCTGCCCAGATCTGTGTTAGTATTCAAGAGCTACCATGAACGCCCCTCCTGCTGGTTCCTAAATCTTAACTACTGGTCTGTGTTGGTACCTGAAATTCTAAATTAGGGATTCATTCATCTGGATTCAGGTATCATTTGTTTTTAAATGCAAACGATGGGTATACAGTGCATACTCAATAAACATTTGCTGAATGGATAAACATTTTAGTAGGAATCTGCTTATAAGAGAAGTGCATTGGAATGGGCATTTTGATGGGGGGTAGGATCCAATGTAATTCTTTTATCTTGTGTTATTTATTTTTAGATTATGAAATATTTCAAACAGAAAAGTATAAAGATCAATATACTGAACACCCATGACTCTAACTCAAAGTTAATACATGCTAATGCCCTGCGTTTTTGTAAGAAATAAAGGGTTCTGGATGGAATTGTTGTCCCCTTTGTACTCCAGCCTCCCTGATTACATTGTTCTCCCCTCTCTCCTCAGAGGTATCCTGTAGCCTGTAGTTTGTGTCTATGCTTCCCATGCATGTTAGTATATTGTGTGTGTGTGTGTGTGTGTGTGTGTATTCACAGATAGTATACAGTATTATTGTTTTTTGAGCTTTGTATAAATGACTTCTGGTACACATGTCATTCTGCACATTGCATTTTTCATTTAACATTATGATTATATTTATCCACTTCAAAACATTCATGTCTAGATCAGTCATACCCTGTATTACACGGTATGACTATAACACAATTGATTCATTTCTCTTTTGATGAATACCTAGATTGTTTCCTAATACAGTGCTGTGTCAAACACCTTGAGCATGCTCTTTCTTCATGTGTGCAAGAGTTTTTCTTTTTTTTTTTTGTATGCGGGCCTCTCACTGTTGTGGCCTCTCCCGTTGCGGAGCACAGGCTCCGGACGCGCAGGCTCAGCGGCCATGGCTCAAGGGCCCAGCCGCTCCGCGGCATGCGGGATCCTCCCGGACCGGGGCACGAACCCGCGTCCCCTGCATCGGCAGGCGGACTCTCAACCACTGCGCCACCAGGGAAGCCCAAGAGTTTTTCTAAGATAAATGACTAGAAGTGAAAGTACTGGGCATTGGGGAATGTGCATATTCAGATTGACTAGATATTGCCAAATTACTCTCCTATGTGATATCCCAAAATACAGGCAAACCTTGTAGATGATGCGGTTCGGTTCCAGACCACTGCGATAAGGTGAGCCACATGAATTTTTTGGTTTCCCAGTGCATATAAAAATTATTTGTACACTATACTGTAGTCTATTAAGTATGCAGTAGCATTGTCTAAAGAAATGATAATGGCCTATATGGGAATAGAATCTTAAAAAGAGTGGATACGGGCTTCCCTGGTGGCGCAGTGGTTGAGAGTCCGCCTGCCGATGCAGGGGACATGGGTTCATGCCCCGGTCCGGGAGGATCCCACATGCCGCCGAGTGGCTGGGCCCGTGAGCCACGGCCACTGAGCCTGTGCGTCCGGAGCCTGTACTCCACAACGGGAGAGGCCACGACAGTGAGAGAGGCCCACGTACCACAAAAAACAAAAACAAAACAAAAAAGAGTGGATACATGTATATGTATAACAGATTCACTTTGCTGTACACCTGAAACTAGTACAACATTGTAAATCAACTATCCCCCAATATAAATTTTTTAAAAAGAAATGTACAAACCTTAACTTAAAAATACTTTTAAAATTAATTATTGGGCTTCCCTGGTGGCTCAGTGGTTGAGAATCTACCTGCCAATGCAGGGGACACGGGTTCGAGCCCTGGTCCGGGAAGGTCCCACATGCCGCAGAGCAACTAGGCCCGTGAGCCACGGCTGCTGAGCGTGTGCGTCTGGAGCTTGTGCTCCGCAACGGGAGAGGCCACGACAGTGAGAGGCCCGTGCGCTGCGATGAAGAGTGGCCCCCACTCGCCGCAGCTAGAGAAAGCCCTCACATAGAAACGAAGACCCAATACAGCCAAAACTAACTAACTAACTAAATAAATAAAAATACAATTTGCTAAATAAAATAAATTATTGCTAAAAAGTGCTAACCGTCATCTGAGGCTTCAGTGAGTCGTAATCTTTTGGCTGGTGGAGGGTCTTCTCTTGTTTTTTTTTTTTTTTTTTTTTTTTTTTTTTTTTTTTTTTTGCGGTACGCTGGCCTCTCACTGTTGTGGCCTCTCCCGTTGTGGAGCACAGGCTCCGGACACGCAGGCTCAGCGGCCATGGCTCACGGGCCCAGCCGCTCCGCGGCCTGTGGGATCTTCCCGGACCAGGGCACGAACCCGTGTCCCCTGCATCAGCAGGCGGACTCTCAACCACTGCACCACCAGGGAAGCCCGAGGGTCTTGTCTTGATGTTGATGCTGCTGACTGCTCAGGGAAATGCTGCTGAAGGTTCGGGGAGATGTGGCAATTTCTCAAAATACGACAACACTGAAGTTTGCTGTGTCAGTTGACTCGTCCTTTCCCAAATTTCTCTGTAGCATGCAATACTCTTTGATAGCATTTTACCCACAGTAGAATTCTTTCAGAATTGGAGTCAGTCTTTTCAAAATCTGCCCCTGATTTATCAACTAAGTTTATGTAATATTCTAAATTCTTTGTTGTCATTTCAACACTCTTCACAGTATCTTCACCAAGAGTAGATTCCATCTCAAAAAACCACTTGTGTTGCTCATCTGTAAGAAGCCACTCCTCTTCCACTAAGGTTTCATCATGAGATTGCAGCAATTCAGTCACATCTTCAGGCTCCACTTCTAATTCTAGTTCTCTTGCTATTTCTACCACACCTGCAGTGACTTCCTCCACTGAAGTCCTGAGTCCCTCAAAGTCATCCATGAGGGTTGGAATCAACTTCTTCCAAACTCCTGTGAATGTTGATATTTTGACCTCCTCCCATGAATCACAAATGTTCTTTATGGCATCTAGAATGGTGCATCCTTTCCAGAAGGTTTTCAGTTTAATTTGCTCAGATCCATGAGAGGAATCACTATCTATGGCAGATATAGCCTTATGAAATGTACTTCTTAAATAATAAGACTTGGAAGTCAAAATTACTCCTTGATCCATGGGCTGCAGAATGATGTTGTGTTAGCAGGCATGAAAAAAAGAAACCCATGAATCTCATTGTCTATTTCTATCAGAGCTCTTGGGTGACCAGGTGTATTGTCAATGAGCAGTAATATTTTGAAAGGAATTTTTTTCTGAGGAGTAGGTCTCAACAATGGGCTTAAAACATTCAGTAAACCATGTTGTAAATAGATGTGCTGTCATCCAGGCTTTGTTGTTCCAAATATAGAGCACAGGCAGAGTAGATGTAGCACAATTCTGAAGGGCCCTAGGATTTTCAGAATGGTAAATGAGCATTGGCTTCAACTTCAAGTTGCCAGCTGCATTAGCCCCTACCAAGAGAGTTGGCCTGTCCTTTGAAGCTTTGAAGCCAGGCATTGACATCTTCTCTCCAGCTATGAAAGTCCTAGATGGCATCTTCTTGGAATATAAGGCAATTTCGTGTATGCTGAAAATCTGTTGTTGAGTGTAGCCGTCTTCATGGATTATCTTAGCTAGATCTTCTGGATAACTTGCTGCAGCTTCTGTATCAGCACTTGCTGCTTCACCTTGCACTTTTATGTATGGAGATGGCTTCTTTCCTTAAACCTCATAAGCCAACCTCTGCTGGCTTTAAACTTTTTTTCTGAAGCTTCCTCACTTCTCTCAGCCTTCACAGAACTGAAGAGAGTTAAGGCCTTGCTTTGGATTAGGCTTTGGCTTTGGCTCAGGGAATGTTGTGGCTGGTTTGATCTTCTATCCAGACCATCAAAACTTTCTCCATATCAGCAATAAGGCTGTTTCACTTCCTTATCATTTGTGTGTTCACTGAAGTAGCACTCTTTTTTTTTTTTTTTTTTCCCGTTGCGGAGCACAGGCTCCGGACGCGCAGGCCTAGCGGCCATGGCTCACGGGCTTAGTTGCTCCACGGCACGTGGGATCTTCCCGGACGGGGGCACGAATCTGTGTCTCCTGCATCAGCAGGCGGATTCTCAACCACTGCGCCACCAGGGAATCCCTGAAGTAGCACTCTTATTTTCCTTCAAGAACTTCTCCTTTGCATTCATACCTTGGCTAACTGTTTGGCTCAAGAGACCTAGCTTTTGACCTATCTCAGCTTTCAACATGCCTTCCTAAGCTTAAGCATTTCTAGTTTTTGATTTAAAGTGAGAGACGTGTGAGTCTTCCTTTCACTTGAACACTTAGAGGCCATTGTAGGTTATTAATAGGCCTAATTTCACTATTGTTGTGTCTCAGGGCATAGGGAGGCCCGAGGAGACGATTGAGATGGGGGAATGGCTGGTTGCTGGAGCAGTCAGAACACACACAACATTTATCAATTACATTTTCCATCTTATATGGATGTGTTTCGTGGAGCCCCAAAACAATTACAATAGTAACATCGAAGATCACTGGTCACACATCACCATAACAAATATAATAATAATGAGAACATTTGAAATACCGTGAGAATTGTCAAAATGCGACACAGAGACACAAAGTGAGCAAGTGCTATTGGAAAAATGGTGCTGATAGACTTGCTTGACACAGGGCTACCACAAACTTTCCACTTGTAGAAATTGCAGTATCAGTGAAGCACAATAAAGTGAAACGCAGTGAACCGAGCTATGTTTGTATATGAAGTTCCACCAGTGTATGAAATTCCTCTTTTCTCTATTTTCTTGACAATATTTGGTATTGTCAGACTTTGCCTTTTTTCTAGTAGTGGAAATGGTACCTTACTGTTTTAATTTGTATTATCCTGATAACTATTGAGGTTGAATGTGTTTTCATATGTGTAGTGGGCATTTGAATTCCCTCTTCTGTAAAATGCCAGTTCAAGTCTTTTGCTTATTTTCCTATGGTGTTGTTTTTCTTACAGATTTTCAAAAACTCATTATATAGTCTGGTTCTCTATCTTTTGCCAGTTATATGCTTCGTAAATCCAGTCAGTGGTTTGGTTTTTTTTGATGTTTTTATGATGTGTTTGTATATAGAAGTTTTACATTTTCATGCAGCGAAGCCTATCCATCTTTTTTTTTTTCATAGCTTGCATGTTTGCGCTTTGTTTAAAGAAGCCTAAGGGCTTCCCTGGTGGCGCAGTGGTTGAGAGTCCGCCTGCCGATGCAGGGGACACGGGTTCGTGCCCCGGTCTGGGAGGATCCCACGTGCTGCGGAGCGGCTGGGCCCGTGAGCCATGGCCGCTGAGCCTGCGCGTCCGGAGCCTGTGCTCCGCAGCGGGAGAGGCCACAACAGTGAGAGGCCCGCGTACCGCAAAAAAAATAAATAAATAAAATAAAATAAAAAGAAAGAAAGAAGCCTGAGCACACTGCATACCTGAGGGAACAGAGGACTGGAAGGGCAGATGATAGAGGGTGGAAACAGATATCCCCTTCATTCTTGTTTTTCTCTTCTTTCTTCTTCTATTATTTCTCCATTTTTCCTTATCCTGAAATCGATGCCTTTAACAAACAAGTTAGGCAGCTTTTTTGCTTTGATTTGTTCATTTGTGTATCTAGATATCTTTGGCTCTTTTTCGCTGGGCTGCTTTCTTCAAACTTTTCCATCTACCTAGTGCCACCGGTAAATGCCAGTGGAGAAGATTGCTTTGCGCCTTCAAGAATAAAAAATGAGTAAGTACACCTCGTGACTGAAATAATTGTGCCAAATGAATTACCTCATATAATGAAGAGTAACAAGCAAGAGATCTCATCTGGTGCATCTCTATTGTTTTTCGGTAAAGGGAGACTTTTTATGTACAATCATTTTCTAAACTTTTATTGCTTTAAATCACTACTTCATTACCACAGTGCCATGTCCATAAACCCCCTCACAGTCTAATCAAAATCATTGTAACGTGGCTTGGGGATCAGGGGAGAACTAAGAAAACTGAAGGGCAACGTTGCATCGAGCTTTCTCTGGCTCCCCCTAATCCTTCCTCTCTGCCCGCACCCTCTACTATACATTGCAGCTTGAATTATTTAGTTGCTCAAATCAATCCATTTTTCTCTGTTTGGTGGTTGGACAATAAAAGAAAGATTTACTGCAGCCAGTGAATAATAAAAAACGAATTAGCTGAAAACAAACCAAAAGCTGCTTACGTGGCAATCCTCTGTGTTAATCAAAACCTTGACGACAGGTCAGAGGATCGATATTTGACTACAAGATGAAAAGAAGCAAAGCTTCCATTGCGGGTCAGAGAAGAGGGAGACCTGGGGAGAGACAAAAATGACCTAAGGGCAGGGCTCATCAGAAGTGGCCCATGGCAAAATTTCATCCAATTCTCTGGTCGACCTCTTTGGGGGGCCTCCTCTGTTTGAGAAATGACAGCGTTTTTTATGCACATATCAAAGTTCAGCTTGATTGTCTCATCTGGGGAAGAGAGCCATCTGTCAGTATTCTCCAAATAATCTACATAATTGACTTTCAAACAAGCCTCAAAGAAACGGGCATTTGTCACCCTAATTGTGGCAGGTGGAGTGTGTGTCACTGCCATTTTATCAAGATAATGGTAAATGGCACCCGGGTTTCTTCTCTCCTGCCTTCTCCCAGATTTCTTTCAATTTGTACAAACAGCTACATTCCCCTTTGAGACCAAATTCAGGAAAAGGTTTCCTGGGCCTAGAGCAGTGGGAGATTTTGCTTGCCTTGTGACAATCCCTGGAACCAGCCACCAGCTACCTGCCACTCTTTGCTCTGTTCCTAGAAACTCGATTCAGGGGTAGCGAGTAGGAGGGCATCACTAAGAAACTCTGTACCAGAGCTGGACCCCTGAGAAGCTCTATTCTCTGAGCCCAGATCTCCTGGTTTGAAGTTCCCTTTGGGTACTGATGGTGAGACAGGGGAGGGACACCTTCAGAACTAGCTTGGCCTTATCTTCTAGCCCAAGCTAACTGGGCTAAATGGCCTCCAGTACACAAACAGAATATCTTAAGGGATGGCGTGCTTGTTCCCATAGACCCAGGGTGGGACTGGGGTGTTGTCAAGATGATCGTGAGGTTCTTTGGGAATTCCCTGGTGGTCCAGTGGTTAGGACTCCAAGCTTCCATTGCTGGGGACCTGGTTTTGATCCCTGGTTGGGGAACTAAGATCCCACAAGCCATGTGGCCAATAAATAAATAAATAAAAGGAGTTTCTTTCTTCTACAACTGAATACTGTAACTCATATCTGTAGGAAATTGCTACTCCACAAAATATATATCAAAAACTTTATCCATTCATCTGTCGATGGACATTTGTGGCACATATATACAATGGAATATTACTCAGCTATAAAAAGAAACGAAATTGAGTTATTTGTAGTGAGGTGGATGGATCTAGTCTGTAATACAGAGTGAAGTAAGTCAGAAAGAGAAAAACAAATACTGTATGCTAATGCATATATATGGAATCAAAAAAAAAATGGTACTGATGAACCTAGTTGCAGGGCAGGAATAAAGAGGTAGGCATAGAAAATGGACTTGAGGACATGGGGTGGGAGGGGGAAGCTGGGGCGAAGTGAGAGTAGCATCGACGTATATACACTACAGAATGTAAAATAGTTGGCTGGTGGGAAGCAGCAGCATAGCACAGGGAGATCTGCTCGGTGCTTTGCGATGACCTGGAGGGGTGGGATAGGGAGGGTGGGAGGGAGGCTCAAGAGGGAGGGGCTGTGGGGACATGTGTATGCATATGGCTGATTTGCTTTGTCGTGCAACAGAAACTAACACAGTATTGTGAAGCAATTCTACTCCAATAAAGGTCTATTTTTTTTAAAAAAAAAAAACCACCTTTATTCTCAGATCTTGCCTCAAATTCAAGATCCAGGACAACTCTGCCTTTAAGTGTAGTCTTTTGTCATCTTCAAGGCAAAGGCCACTGTTGACTTTACCTTTCCAGCCTCTTTGAAATGTGTCTCTTAACCAGGCTAGCTTGACACGTCCCCATCTTTCCTGTGTGTCCACTGAGACCGAAGACCTCACACTGCCCAGTATTTAGCAGAGAGAACCACAAAGCAAATTGCTAAACTAGGGTTAAGTTGAAACTTTCTCCCCCAGAGGATTGTAACCACAGCAGAAATGGAAGTGTGTTTGGATTTCTAAAGGATGTTTGAAAATGTGTTTGCCTGTCAGTAGTCCCATTTCCCCACAGACAGTAAGTTACTCAGTAATCGATTAAGGGGGTGGTAGAAATTGAGGCAGAAGGCTCTTGTTAAAAAATAATCCACTGAGGGCAAAAATATAAATGAAAAGAGCAGTCACATATCTGAGAATGATTCTCCTTTCTTGTGATCTTGAACCAGTTTTGACCTCTAGCTAGCATGTGCATATTTACGCATCTGTACATGACAGCTCTACAATCTTCTACATACACAGAATTTCATATAATCACAACTATTTCCCAGGGTTGGAAGAAGGAAATATTTAAGGCTTGAGTCACTGGATATAAGACATCCTTTTTGTCCCTACCCAGTTAACTCCAATATTGAACTGTCTTTTCTGCTCTGTTTTCTCTCTGATGCACACAGCATGTGGCATTCTGCGTTCTGATTAAACAGTGGAAAACAACAGCAGCATCTGGGCTGAATGGGGCAGGGAAAATCCAACTGGTACAACCGGTTATGATGGGCGGTGTTATTCAATGACATAGTAAGGAAATGAAGGTAGAACAAAACCTGACATAGGGAGGCAAGTACACGTGTTTCATTTGGCGTGAATGTCTCTCCCGAGTGGTTTTCACCTGGTGTACTACAGGTCAGTGGTGTCCTTGAAGCCTTCCCTGTTGCCCAGGGAAATTGTTGATCATCATGTAAATTGCATGTATGTCACACCTGAGGAATCACACTTCGAGAGTGATGTGTGCTGTGTGAAAGTAGGGCCAAGGGCCACCTGCTTGAGGAAGACATAATAGACATAGTATGTCAGGCCACATCAAGGAAAGATCGTGTGTGTCCTGGAACGTCTGAGAATTTTTCTTGTGGAGCAAAGAGTTTGCCTTAAATGATTTAGGGCTGAAGGGCAGTGAAATGAATACATAACTTTGGATATTTTTATAAACACAGTGAGATAGTGAAACACTGCCACGGGGATTGTTTCGTATTTATTGCTCACTTGTTTAATGTTGTTTTGAGTCTTTTAATCCCTTCGAGTGTGCTGTCCCCAGTACTAGTATGTCTGCCCAGATGCAAGAGTAAATACTGTACGATTGCCTGCAGGTGAAGTTCCAGAATGGGCGAAACTAATCTATACTGATAGAAGAATTTACGACACTGATTGTCTCCGAGCGTCCATGTACATGGAAATGACTAGAAAGAGGCAAGGGGAACTTTTTGGGGTGATGTGGATATTCTATATCTTGTTTTGAGTGATGGTTACAGGTGTGTATACATCTGTCAAAATATCGAACTGAAAACTTCAAATCTGTGTATTTTATTGTATGTGAATTCTGTCTCTACAAAAACAGAAAAATGCAGAAAAAGAAGTATTCCCAGATCACAAGGACACCGAGAAGCACTGATGTTCTGGCTAATTCAAAGTTCAGCTACTTTGGTTTGGGGCCATTTGTCATGGGTTTGTCAGGGGTTCCATGAAAAATTTCCTTTACATATAAACTCACTTCGGCAAAACCAGACAAAAGGTCAGCTCCCTTCATATTTTGTGGCATAATTTTATTTTTTGTTTTAAGTGATCTATTTCCCCAAATCAGAGCTATTCAGTCTTAAATGTCATCCCACGTGGAATTTATTCCTTCCGCAAAACTTTCCTTCTGGTGCTTCTCGGCAAGGATATGGTGCCCTTGAGATCTCGGGCTTCTCTCTTTGTTGATTGTCTTTCCCACCAGAAGGTGTACCTGGAAGGTGGGCCTGTGTCTGATGTATTGCTGAATCCCAGCACCCAGCACAGGGCCTGGCCCACAGGGTGAGAAACTAAGGCAACACTCATGAAATAACGTGATCATTATACAAAGGGAAACCTGTGTGTTTAAATAAAAAAATAATTGATTCAGGGGATGGTGTCCACTTTCTGAGAGCTCACAAAAAAGACATCTGGGTAGGTGACTCCTTAACGTCGTGTAACTTGCTGTAGCTCTTAAGACGCTACATCTTACCCCCTGTATTACTCTTTTTTTTTTTTTAATATCCCTTCCTTTTTTTTTTTTTTTTGGCCACGCCACACGGCATGCGGGATCTTAGTTCCCCCACCAGGGATTGAATCCGCGCCCCCTGCAGTGGAAGCGTGGAGCGTTAACCACTGGATGTCAGGGAAGCCCTCCCCTGTATTACTCTTATTACCCTATTGCCCATCCCCCCAACCTACCTTGGACCTCTCTATCATGAGTAAAATTAGATTAGACAACAAAAGTGGGGACAGCACTTTTTCCAGAAGGCTCTAGAAGAAGTGCATCTATGCTAGTTTCCTGTAGACTTCTTTAGTCCCTTTCCATTACTATGCCAATATGGGTTAGCATTAAAATTGAGTTAGCTGATACATGGAGAGCAGACAGTATGAACTATAGGAAGTGAAGACAGTTCTAGTCTTTACACATTTCTGCTCAGTGGCTTGGAGTAGCGGGGTGTTAAGGTGGTAGGCCAGAGACCACAGGCCAAGGGAAAAATTGGGCTTCATAGGATGGTGGAGGTGATGGTAAAGACACTTCAATTATACGATAGTGAAGGATCCCTTTTTGAATGTTTGCAAAAGGCAAATTTCAGACAAAAAAAAAAGACTTATTACCTCAAAAGGTGTGGTGCAGGCTGCTGAGAATATAGTTTTTAGGAAGGCTCAAAGCCATGGATAGAGACCCATACGGAGTTAATGAGGCACATTTGAATACTTGAAGAGCCTCACACATCTCTACCCGTGAGGTTAACTGGTTACAGGTTGAAGGAAACAACCAGGTTCCTACTAGACATCCTCCAGGCTCTGAGTACAATAAATACTTGCTGTGTAGCTGAGTTGGTGAATATAGAAGTGTTTTCTAATGGTAAGAAATGTCGGTAAAAAAAAGCAAGGCTGCTGATCACTGGAGCAGCCTCTCTATGGAAACCTAGGACCATGAAGGATAGTTTGCTCTTTAAGGCTATTATGAACTTATCCTCCTCATGAGTGTCCCAGCTCTCAGCTCCATAAAACCTGCAATAACTGCTGTTTTATGACTTACACCTGGTCATAACACAAAAGATTGATTGGGGCTCCCATCCTACAAGGGAGGAAGATGGCACTTTCAGATATATGGCCTCCCAATAGATTTTTCTTGAGATGAGCTAAAAATCCGTCTTCAAGATTCACACAAGCAAATGTGATCAGTGCCCAAGTCAGTAAATAACACCCAGTTTTTCAAGCTTACACTCTGAGCCTTTTGAGTTTGTGGTATCCTCATTAGAACTAATAATATATTAGAGATGAGCTATGTTTTTACCAAAAAAATTTAGATCAAAGTCTTTTAGGGAAAAAATATGGCCCCTCTCTCTGTATTCTTCCATTTTCTTAGCTCCTCTCCCCGCTCTTCACCCAGTTGAGGAAAATTTCTCTTAAATCAGCTTGATATTCTCAAGACTAGCATAAGCTGTTGACAGTTTTATGCTACTAATAAAGAAGATTAAAAAATAAACTGTAACGTTCTGTATTACGAAATCCATTACAAAAAAAAATAATCCCTCTTGTGTGGGAAATGTTAAATGCTGCTTTGTCAGAGGGTGCTGGAAATATGAGAGGAAAGAACAACTTCCATATATCTAAATGGCATTCGAAAGAACAAAAATCAGGGGCTATTAATGTAGCTAGATCTTGGGATTCAGGTAATATGCCCTGTAATTCATTCTGACTGACAGCTGTGAGGAGAAATCAGAGTAAGGCTGGCCAAAATACCATCCCTTGAAAAAAAAATCAGCAATAGGACTTCAAAACTAATCCCTCACATATCAACCTGATCTCTCCAAGGGGACTCTTTTCCAGCTAAATGCTGAATTTAATTCTGTACATCACATTTCTTTGGAGAGATTTAGTACTTTAATTATATTTTTTATGTGTCACAGAACTGTAAACATAAATTACATTTTTGTTTTCTTTATCTTTAAAGGAGAGCTTAGAAAAATAATGATTAAAGGTGTATGTGATTTTTCTTTGAGTCTTTGTTGCTTGTGTGGAGGGAACAATAGTTCTCTGTATTTATGGCTGAGGACCCCTCTGGCCATACTTCCAGGCCATCTCAGGAAGACTGGAAAGTCTAAAAGCCAATCAATCAATCACCTATCTGTTTTGCCTACAGAGATGATGATTGTTTTAACATTTTCTTCTTCCTGAAATGCTTTGAACTAAGCTTTCATTTCTATACAGTATAGATGTTATAGCTGCATCATGGGCCAGACAAAAATCATTGGAAATATTTTTTTAATTTTAACATTGTGACTCAGACCCAGAAAAATCTTTTTGACATAAATGTTGAAATCAGCGGTAATGTATAATATAGGCAGAGTTAATAATCTAACAGAACTGTCTGGGCATTCCTTTGCATATCAGTGAAACCGAGCAGGACCCTGTGGGGCCCTCCCCAATACAAAAGCCTTTCTGAGTCCCTTATTTCTTATTTGTGATAAAAAGGTTTCAGCCTCCTAGACCTTCCCTGAGTTCCAAAGGGCAGATTCAGGCAGTTACTAGTTAGAGTGAGGGAATGCAGAAACAAAGGAAAAGCACTGAAGAAACAGTACTGCAGCAATGGGGCAGGGTCCTGGTGCCTCCTCAAGGGATATATATAACAATCTGATATATATCTCTGAGTTCTTCTACAGGAGCTAAGATCCCAACCCAGCTGGAGGTTGGTAACTTCAGGCTGAGCACAGGCACATGAACCCCAGACTGGTTGGAACCAGAAGGCTGATGGTTGAGATTCCTGGAACATCACCCTGTTACATCCCCACCAACCAATCAGAGGAAGATCACACACCCTGCAGCCAGCCCCCCGAATTTTGCCTATAAAAACTCTTCCCTGAAAACCATCAGGGAGTTCAGGCTTTCTGAGCACGAGCTGCCCATTCTCCTTGTATGGCCCTGCAATAAACCTTTCTCTGCTCCAAACTCCAACTCTTCAGTTTGTTTGGCCTCACTGTACATCAGGCACATGAACTTGGGTTCGGCAACATCAATACTGCATGGAGTGGAGTGAGATATTTAAAAACCAGTTGGTCTTTAAAAAAATCTTCTTGGAACTTCCCTGGCAGTCCAGTGGTTAAGTCTCCATGCTTCCATGGCAGGGGGCGTGAGTTCGATCCCTGGTTGGGGAACAAAGATCCCACATGCAGCAGGCCATGCCCCCCCCCCCCAAAAATCTTCCTATTGTATCATGTCAGCAGTTGTTTGTAATGGAGAAGTTTGCTGGAAAGCTGTGTTACTCAAAGACCAACCTCTTCCTAGCCTTCATCTAGCTTGCCAACAATGCTTAATGTAATGGGTCACATCTGTCAAGGAGGATTATAAATTGTACCTGTGATGCCCTATAATTAGTAACCCCCAAATGGCTCCAGCTGCTTTTTCCCTGAGCATTTGCCTTGGTAACATCTTATAGAAAATATAACTCAGAACCAACAGTATTTAGGTCCAAAAAACACTGCCTGTAGTGAAATAGACACATTTTCTTCTAATCGAAAAATCCCTCTTTTCTTGTTGCTCTCACCGAGTTTGCCAGAGGGTCTTTCATCCAGAGACCAGTGTGGAATGTGCTTTAGCTTGTTGAAGAGAGAGATTTGCTTGTTGAGTTGGTTTCAGAGCAAAATTCACCCTTGAATCGTGTGAAAAGTAAATATGTCTGTTTTCTTTGTGTTAGGGCGATTTGAGAATGAATGTGAGTCTGTGATTGGAGACTTCACACTGGGAAGTTGACCTTTTGCTTGCAAAGGAGCTTTGCTATTTCGTTGGCTCATGGGTACCTCTGCAAATGCTGGCATGCTGGGTTGTGTTTGCAGATCAGAATTCATTACTTGCTGAAACCTAAGGTGCAGTATGGAAAATGTAGGTTTTGAAAAGAATTTTCACTAGTTCGAGAATCAGTACACTCTTTCCTGGATTTATTTTGGTGAATTTCTAGTGAAAACTCATTACCCCATAAATGGCTATATACTAACAATAAACTTAAATCACACCCTTGCCTCATACCATTCAATAAAATCTTGCTAGATGGTTTAAAAATTAAAATGTGAAAATAAAACTATAAAATAATGAAAAGAAAATATAGGTATTTATTGTATTTATATATTCTTGTAGTAGCATATCTTTCTAAGCATAGCAGCAAAGTCATAAAATCGGGAAGATACACACTGAGAAATTGAGTTAATGCTACAAAAACAAACATATTAAGCCCGCTTTATAGGTTAAAAATCCATAATAAACAAAAATTAAAGAAAAAAAATGGGAAAATGTTTGCAGCAGATATTAAGTATAATTGGTTTGCTTAAACAGTTCTTATAAGTTAATTTTAAAAAGATGAAAACATAAATAAGGAAATGGACAAAAGACATAAAAGGTAATTCACAAAGGAAGAAACAGAAAAAGGCCAATAAATAAATGAAGAAATATTGACCTTCATTAGCGATCAAACAGATACAAACTAAATCCATCCATCACATTGGCAAATTTTAAAAGTTGATAATAACTTGTGTTGACAAAGATTTGAGGAAATTGAACTTTCATATACTGAAGTCAGAATGTAAATAGGTAAATATCTTTATGGGGTAACATGACAATATGTATCTAAATCCACAAATTATGCAATTCTACTTGTAGGAATTTACCTTAAGGGAATAATTAGAGATGTGTGGAAAGCAATAATTATAAAAATGTTTACTGTTTTTAATGGCAGAAAATTATAAGAAAAAGACAATAGGAGATTGGTTAAATAAGTTATGTACGCTCATAGGTCAAGATATTATGTAGTCCTATAAAATCATGTTGTAATCGAATATTTACTGACCTAGAAAAGCAACCACAATATGTGCTGTGTTTAAAGAAATAAAAGCAATTTATAAAACAGTAAATACAGTACTACACATACACACACACACACACACACACACACACACACACACACACACTTACAAACACACACACAGAGACAGAGATTGAGACACAGACATAGGGTGTTATAGAGAAAGACTTGGACAAGAAGTAAATGCTCCTAGCACAGGGAGATCAGCTCCGTGCCTTGTGACCACCTAGAGGGGTGGGATAGGGAGGGTGGGAGGGAGACACAAGAGGGAGGGGATTTGGGGATATATGTATATATATATATAGCTGATTCACTCTGTAATACAGCAGAAACTAACAACATTGTAAAGCAATTATACTCCAATAAAGATGTTAAAAAAAATAAATCTTAAAAAGCTTATTGCCATTTCCAACAAAACAAAGCAAAACCAAAAAAAAAAAACAAAACCAAAAAGAACTAAATCCTCCAAATAAATAACTCTGTTTATCTTGGGGTGATGAGATTACATGCATTTTTTTTGCCTTTCTTTTGAGATGTATTACTTTTGAAATTAGGAATTAGAAACAATAAAGTTATTTAATAAAGAGACAAATGCTCTAAAAAGACACACCAGCCCAGTCATGGGGAAGTATTATCCATGACCAGCTTTCAGGAAAATGGTTACATAGGCCAAGATTGCCTTTAGAGTCCCACTGCTTTTTTTGTGCATCCTTCTTTCTTTAAGTCATCATGTCCTACCAACTTCCCGAGTCTTCAGTGTTTTCATTCATTCAGGTATTCATTCATCCATTCAACAGCCATTTGTTCTGTTCATACCACATGCCAGGCTCAGTAATTTTCCCTCACTTATGCTCTATATGGTAAGCAATTTCCTAGTTGTTTCTTATCTGAATTTGCTTATCAGTCTTGGAGCCTTTCTCTCAGACCTTGTTAAGCAACTGACTAGGAAATCTTTTTAACAAGTTCTCTCTGAATTAAATAGGTGATGTTAGTATGAAACTTGAACTTTAAGGAGGACATTAAATGCCTTAACTCAAATAGTGAGTAGTGTGAAAATTGCAGACAATTCTGCATGCATAGGCTTGCCAGATGACACCACTGTCTCCTGCCCACACATATTCTAACTGGACAGCATGCTTCCAACTGTGTTCTCTCTACAAGGTCTGGGCTCTCTACTTGAGTATCAGTCCCCTGGCCTGATGTTCCATTGTCAAGAGTGCTTCTAGGTATTAGTAATGGACATCAGTTCTTCTACTTTCTTTGTCCTGATCTCTCTCCTGTGGCTTTCCTCCTTCTTGCCATCTGCCCTGCTCTGCCTTGTGGCATTTACATCTTCTATTCCACCACCTGCCCTTTTGATTCTGGCTTCCACACTTGTTCTGATCCAAACATTTACTCTAAATGTCCTCAATACCAGCATAAGTTTTCTATCACTGCTGTAACAAATTCCCACAATTTTAGTGGCTTAAAACAATACAAATTGATATCTTACAGTTCTGGAGGTCCAAAGTCCAAAATGAGTTTCACTGGGCTAAAATCAAGGTGTGGGTAAGCCTGCATTTTTTTTTTCTGGAGGCTCTGGGGAAAAATCTGTTTCCTTGCCTTTTTCAGCTTCTAGAAGCCACTTTCACGCCTTGGCTTGTGGCCCTGTTCTACTATCTTCACAGCCAGCAACATTGCATCTATTTGACCATTCTTCTGTAGTCACATCTCCCTCTGACCATAGCTGGAAAACGTTCTCCACTGTTAAGGACCTGTGAATTGAACTTTAGCCCCCCAAAATTTATGTCTACATCCTAATTCCCAGAACCTGTGAATGTTACATTGTTTGGAAAAAGGTTCTTTGAAGATACAATTACAGATCTTGAGACAAAAGTTCACCCTGGATTATCTGGCTGGATTCTAATCTAATGACAAGTGTAGAAGAGAAAGGCAGAGGGAAATTTGACATAGATGGAGAGAAGAGACAGAGAAGAGGAGGAGGCCGTGTGATTACAGAGGTGGAGATTGGAGTGATACAGCTACAGGTCAAGGGACACCTGGACCCACCAGAAGCTGGACAAGGCAAGGAAGGAGTCTCCCCAGAGCCTCCAGAAGCAGTGTGTCCCACCTGTCACTTTGATTTCAGACCTCTAGCCTCCAGAACTGTAAGAGAATACATCCCTGTTGTTACAAGCCACCCAGTTTGTGGTAATTTGTTACAGAAGCCACAGGAAACTAATACAGGAACCATCTGATTACACAGAGTCCTCCAGGATCGTCCAGGATCACCTCCCCATCTCAAATTCCTTAACCTTAATCACATCTGCGAAATCCCTTTTTCCAGGTAAGATAATATACTCACAGGTTCTCGGGATTAGGACATGGACACCTTTGGGGGGGGCATTATTCTGCTAACCACAGTAGGGATGAGACTGTTCATCCCTAAAACCATTTTTGCCCGCGCCCTCCACGCACAGAGCCACCTCACAGGCTACTTTTTGTATTTGGCTTTCATTCTGACTTAATTGTCTAGGATCTGTCTCCTGGGTGTCGCTGTGGAATAATAGAAAACACATAAATGTGGAGTCAGGCAGACTTATGTTTAAACCCTGGCTCTTTATTTATTCTCCGTGTATCCTTGGGCAAATTATTCAAGCTCTATGATTTTGTTTCCTCATATGTAAAATGTGAGTAGTCATGAACATATCATAGAGTCATTGTGAAGATTAAAGGAGATAGCATATGTAATATGCTTGCCACATAGAAGGCATTCAATGAATGTTGCTTTTTTTTTTTTTTTTTTTTGCTATCATCCTATAATCTGTGAACCGGTGGCAATCTGTGGTCTTGAAGGAGATGGTCTGGTAGAGGAGATATTTGTATAGGAGCTGTCTAATTTTCCTTCAAATCCCACTGTAGGTATAGTTTCTAATCGGATAATAAGGTTCCGCCTGATATCTTTGCATTTTATTTTGGACTGTGATTCTACCTACACAACTCTAAAGGTCTTGGGTGAAAAGGAAAAAATCCTACCAAACTGGCTACTGGGAATAACTCAGCTATAATAACAAATAAACGAATATTTCTTGTGTACCTACGAGACATTAAGGGTTGTTATAGTCACTAGGGAAGGAGATTGACACAACACTTAAGCCCCTGGAGTGGGGAAGACTGACAGGTAACTAGGTGATTGTAATGTAGTGTGATTGGTGTCAAGATAAGAATAAACAAAGAGGGACTTAGGGATCCCAGAGCAGGGAATAAAGGCTCCCTGGAGTAAGTGCTGTCTAACACGAGATCTGAAGGGTAAATAGAAGTTAATTATGTAGAGTCCCTCTTACCCTCCACAGAAAAGAAGGGGAGAAGAATAAAAAATGAAATCTTGTTTTAATAAATTCAGTTGACTTAAATATTAATAAAACAAATTTGGTCATATAAATATAGCCATTCTTGTTTACTTAAAATTTTTTTTTAGATATAGTTGCACTACTGTGATAAGAATAAATGGTCCATTGATAGACTTCTTTTAGGTCACTTGGGGAAAAAAGGGGCTTTTATTACATTTTGTGCACACGAGCCCAGTGGGCTGGCTGGTGGTTAGGAAACATGCAAATACTATACGGAAAGTGCCCTTGAATATAAACTCTGACTTAGAGAAGAGGGTGGCTGTGTTGTGGTCATGGTATGATGCTGGGTAGGTGATGGTGCCAAATGTTTGGAAGACATAGTTTGTGGTTTATAGGAATAATAATAGCAGCAAAATATATTGGGCTGGCCAAAAACTTCGTTCAGGCTTTTCTGTAAGATGGTACCCAAAACCCGAATGAACTTTTTGGCCACCCCAATCTGTTGTGAAATTATTACGAGCTAGGTACTGTTCTAAGCACTTTCTGTATATTAACTCATTCGTCTTTTCAATGATGCATGAGGTAGGTAATACTATTATCTTTATTTTAGAGACAGGAAAAGAAAGATACAGAGGTTAAATAACATTGCCTAAAGTTAGTCAGCAAATGACAGAGCTGGAATCTGAGTAAAAGTTTGACTTGAAAGCCTGTGCTCTTAACCTCTCTCTATAGTAAGTACTGCCCCTTTGGGGAAAGAGGGACCTTGTGGGAATGTATGGAAATGACATATAAAAAGGGAAAGCAGAAGCAAAAGTCCAGGACTTCCCTGGTGGTGCAGTGGTTAAGAATCCACCTGCCAATGCAGGGGACACAGATTCAAGCCCTGGTCCAGGAAGATCCCACATGCCATGGAGCAACTAAGCCCCGTGTGTCACAACTGCTGAGCCTGCACTCTAGAGCCTGCGAGCCACAACTACTGAGCCCCTGAGCCACAACTACTGAAGCCCGTGTGCCTAGAGCCCATGCTCCACAGCAAGAAGCCCGTGCACCACAACAAAGAGTAGCCCCCGCTCACCACAACTAGAGAAAACCCATGCGCAGCAACAAAGACCCAGCTCAGTGCAAAATAAATAAATAGAATTTTTTTTTTTAAAGATAATAGACAGGGCTTCCCTGGTGGCGCAGTGGTTGGGAGTCCGCCTGCCGATGCAGGGGACGCGGGTTCGTGCCCCGGTCTGGAAGGATCCCGCATGCCGCGGAGCGGCTGGGCCCGTGGGCCATGGCCGCTGAGCCTGCGCGTCCGGAGCCTGTGCTCCGCAGCGGGAGAGGCCACAACAGTGAGGCCCGCATACCACAAATAAATAAATAAATAAATAAATAAATAAATAAATAAATAAATAAAGTTAATAGACAACTTTTCAAAAAAAAAGTCAGTGGGAGAGTTTTCACTTCTATATTTCAAAACTAACTATAAAGTCACAGTTATCAAGTCAGTGTGATAGAGGACTTCCCTGGTGGCACAGTGGTTAAGAATCCACCTGCCAATGCAGAGGACACAGGTTCGAGCCCTGGTCCAGGAAGATGCCACGGAGCAACTAAGCCCATGCGCCACAACTACTGAGCCTGCGCTCTAGAGCCCACAAGCCACAACTACTGAGCCCGTGTGCAGCAACTACTGATGCCCGTGTGCCTAGAGCCCATGCTCTGCAACAAGAGAAGCCACCACAATGAGAAGCCAGCACACTGCAACGAAGAGTAGCCCCTGCTCGCTGCAAGTAGAGAAAGCACACGCACAGCAATGAAGACCCAACGCAGCCAATAAATAAATAAATAAATAAATAAATAAATAAATAAATAAATAAATTTTTGTTTTTAGATCTGTTACTCTAGGAGGTGGGTCAAAAAAGATCTTGCTGTGGTTTGTCAGAGTGTTTTTCCTATGTTTTCCTCTAAGTGTTTTATAGTGTCTGGTTTAAATTTAAGTCTTTAATCCATTTGGAATTTATTTTTGTGTATGGTGTTAGGTGGTGTTCTAATTTCATTCTTTTACATGTAGCTGTCCAGTTTTCCCAGCACCACTTATTGAATAGGCTGTCTTTTCTCCATCGTATGTTCTTGCCTCCTTTGTCATAAATTAGGTGCACATATGTGCATGGGTTTATCTCTGGGCATTCTATCTTGTACCATTGATCTATATTTCTGTTTTTGTGCCAGTACCATACTGTCTTGATGACTGTAGCTTTGTGGTATAGTTTGAAGTCTGGGAGCCTGATTCCTCCAGCTCCGTTTTTCTCTCTCAAGATTGCTTTGCCTCTTAGGGGTCTTTTGTGTTTTGATACAGCCTGTAAAATTTTTTGTTCTAATTCTGTGAAGAATGCCATCGGTGGTTTGTTTGTTTGTTTTTTTCCATTGGTGGTTTGATAGGGATTGCATTGAATCTGTAGATTGCTTTGGGTAGTATAGTCATTTTCACAATATTGATTCTTCCAGTCCAAGAACGTGGTATATGTCTCCCTCTGTTTATGTCATCGTTGATTTCTTTCATCAGTGTTTTATAGTTTTCTGAGTACAAGTCTTTTGCCTCCTTAGGCAGGTTTTTTCCTATGTATTTTATTCTTTTTTTTCAATGGTAAATGGGAGTGTTTCCTTAATTTCTCTTTCAGATTTTTCATCATTAGTGTATAGGAATGCAAGAGATTTCTGTGCATTAATTTTGTATCCTGCAACCTTACCAAATTCATTGATTAGTTCTAGTAGTTTTCTGGTGGCATCTTTAGGATTTTCTATGTACAGTATCAGGTCATTGGCAAACAGTGACAGTTTTACTTCTTCTTTTCTAATTTGGATTCCTTTAATTTCTTTTTCTTCTCTGATTGCCATGGCTAGGACTTCCAAATCTATGTTGAATAAGAGTGGTGAGAGTGGGCATTCTTGTCTTGTCCTTGATCTTAGTGGACATGCTTTCAGTTTTTCACCAATGATTATGATGCTTGCTGTGGGTTTGTCATATATGGTCTTTATTATATTGAGGTAGGTTCCCTCTATGCCCACTTTCTGGAGAGTTTTTATCATAAATGGGTGTTGAATTTTGTCAAAAGCTTTTTCTGCATCTATCAAGATGATCATATGGTTTTTATTCCTTAATTTGTTAGTGTGGTGTATCATATTGATTGATTTGCATATATTGAAGATTCATTGCATTCCTGGGATAAATCCCACTTGATCATGATGTATGATCCTTTTAATGTGCTCTTGGATTCTGTTTGCTAGTATGTTGTTCAGGATTTTTACATCTATGTTCGTCAGTGATATTGGTCTATAATTTTCTTTTTCCTGTTTTTTTTTTTTGTTTGTTTGTTTTTTTGTTTTTTTTTTGCAGTATGCAGGCCTCTCACTGTTGTGGCTGCTCCCGTTGCGGAGCACAGGCTCCGGACACGCAGGCTCAGCGGCCATGGCTCACGGGCCCAGCCACTCCGTGGCATGTGGGATCTTCCCGGACCAGAGCACGAACCCGCGTCCCCCACATCAGCAGGCAGACTCTCAGCCACTGCGCCACCAGGGAAGCCCTATAATTTTCTTTTTTTGTGGTATCTTTTTCTGGTTTTGGTATCAGGGTGATGGTGGCTTTGTAGGATGAATTTTCTCCCCAACTTCTTAATGTCAGAATCCTCCACTGCTTCTCACTTCTGTCCACAGTCACTCTCTCAGTGTTAGCATCCTGTCTTGTGGCTTCAAATACCATGAACATGCGGTCGAGTCCGAAATTTGTATCTACAGCCCAGATTTATCTTCTCAACTCCAGATCTGACTCTTTGTACCTCCTCTTGTATATCTAATAAGAATCTGAAATGTAACAGAACCGAACTGCTGATATTTTCCCCACAATCTGATCCTCCCATTATGTGGCCTATTTTAGCATATGGCTATTCATTCTTCCAGTTGCTCAGGCCCAAAACCTTGGCATCATCTTTGACTCTTTCCTTTTTGTCATCCCCCCACCTCAGTCTAAAAGCTATCTTAGTAGTTTATCCTTCAAAATATACTTAGAATCTAACTACTTTTTACTACCTTTTACTGCAATCACAACTGCTTGGATTATTGCAATGGCCTCTTAACTAGTCTCCTGATTCCACCCTTAACCCTCTAACCCACAGCAGCCTGAGAGATCCTGGTAAAGCCTAAGTCAGATCATGTCACTTTTCTTATCAAGACCTTCCAGTGGCTCCTCATCTCACTTGAAGCGAAAGGGAATGTCTGTACAATGGCCTGTGGCCTTGCCCTCGTGGTTTTTAATCATTATTACACATTAGAATCACCTGGAAAATTTAAAAGATAAAGCCCCAATATCTGGACCCTGCCCGTAAATAAATTGAAGCCATATTTCCAGCGGGGGGGATAGTATGTGAGGTGGTCTAGGTATCTGCAGTTTTTAAAAGTTCCCCAGGTGATTCTGAGGCTCAGGGAGAGCTGAGAATCTCTAACCTCCTTACCTCTTGATCTTACCTCCCACTCCTCACTATCTGACTTATTCTATTCCGGTCTCATTGTTCTCATTGCTGGAAGAAGCCAGGCGCACTCTTCCCTGGGGTCTTTGCACTAGCTGTTTCCTCTGCCCAGTGTGTCTGCCCCTAGTTCCCTGCGTGGCTCACTCCCTCACCTTCTTTAGGTCTTTGCTCAAGTGCTACCTTCTCAGTGAGGCCTTCTCTGGTCTTCCATTTATTGATAAAAGCACATCCATATATTCTGCTTTATATTCTATCTGTAGCACTTGTCATCATCTTACATAACACTGTTTTATTTACTGCATATCTCCCTCAGCTAGAATGTAAGCTCTGTGAGGGCAGTGATTCTGATCTGTTTTGTTTACTGCTGTATCCTCAGTGTCTGGTGCATAGTAGGCATTGAATAAATAAATTGTTGAACAAATTGATTATTTAATAAAACAACGCACAATAAAACGAAGTTAAGATAATAAAGCAGTCAAGTGCAATGAAGAGCAGAAGGAAGTCCACAGTCAAGTAGTTAAATCTATTTGCCGAGGGCAAAAAATACCCATGAAGTAAGTCTACATGTACAGTCTTACAACTTGAGCTTCATTCTCAAGTTAACCAGGCATTCCTAAGCTTTTCTTGTTCATGAACCTTTTTGTCAGTCTGGTATAGCTTCTGGGACTTTTCTCAAAATAATGTTTTTAAATGAATACAATAAAAATCCATAGAATGTAAAAGAAGACCAATTATTCTGAAATACAATTAGAATAATTTTTTTTCAAATTGTAATATAGGGCTTCCCTGGTGGCGCAGTGGTTGGGAGTCCGCCTTGCCGATGCAGGGGACGCAGGTTCGAGCCCTGGTCCAGGAAGATCCCACATGCTGCGGAGCGGCTGAGCCCGTGAGCCATGGCCGCTGAGCCTGTGCGTCCAGAGCCTGTGCTCCGCAATGGGAGAGGCCACAACAGTGAGGGGCCCGCGTACCGAAAAAAAAAAAAAAAAATTGTAATATAGTAATAGTATATATGCCTCCATATTAAGGTATTCAATCAGGGAGTGGTAAGCTTTTCTATAAAGGGCTAGATAATAAACACTTTAGAGTTTGTGGACCATATAGTCTGTTGAAACACCTCAATTCTGCCATCTGTAGTGGGAAAGCATCCACAGACAATATGTATATGAATTAACGTGTCTGTCTTCCTGTTAATATTTTATTGACAAAAGCAGACAGTAGGCATAGTTTGCCAAATTATAAGATCTACTGATGGGTCTAATAATTATCATAGTTTTGAAGTAACAACAAGAATAAATGGTATTTTGAGATATCTGTAACACCTGTAATGTGATATGAAAATATCTGTGATTTTTTTTTTATTGGTGACAAACTCACTGTTACTGCTAATATTAACAGATTTGTACATTCATAGTTGAAGAAAATGCTAAATTATTGTTAGACGTTAGTGAAAGTGCATATTTAAGTTTTTCCCATCCAAATTCACAGGACTTCTTAATTCTATTCATGGACCCCAGTATAAGAACCCCTGAGCTAGGAGTCTTGAGCAACAGTGAAAATGCACCCATTAACAATGGAATAAACAACTGGAAATGAAGGACAATGCCTTCTGAGTTGCGTAAGCTTGGAATAGACCCAGATCCTGGTCACGCATAGCTTTGAGGTGGTGATGTGAGGGTGATGGCAAGAAATGATCTCCAAAATATCCCACAGCCCCTAGTAGAGAGTGTTAGGAGCAGTTACTAAAAGGAAACAAGTCTAGAAGGACGCAAAGAGGGCTGACCACAATTCTTTTGAGCACAGAAAAGGAATGAGACTCCTGGGATCTTCCAGCAATCTTAAAATTCTGAAAAAGTTGCACAAACTTATTGCATTGCCAAAATTGGAAGGCTTCAATGAGGCTGGCTCTGTTGTACACATATACACAATGAAAAGGAATATTGGTCAGGGAAGCAATGGAAGGCCCATAACCTTGGCCAGAAAATGGTTGATATCTTTTCTGTGATTCACACACTACCCAAAAGCCTCCAGTTTCTTAGAATTGCTAATAAAAACTCCAAATATCCCAGCAATAACTTTCAAACACCTCCATTTTCACTAATGCTGCCTCATATGCAATTCTGCTTTATAGTGCATTCCAGTGTAATTGCAGCTACTGCATTGATTGGCTCAGAGAATCTATGTGGATTTCTAACCAGATCTGAGTAAGAGCTTTTTCAGGACCCAGAAACTTTAAAATGGTAGTTAAAAGAAAAAGAAATAAGCCTGGTATTTTGAATTTATGGCAATAATAGATAAATTGCTAGGTATTTTTGATGAAGGAGTTTGAAGTAAATGTAACACTGCATATATTGACTTCATATTTCAGTGCACATCCAGATTTATTGATTAGAGAAGGACTGACTCAAGCCAAGATTGATTTGATAGAAATCACAGACTGCTTATTTATCATGTGGAGAAAATTTACACATCTACCTAGGCATAGGAGTATTACTTTATCGACTCTGAATTAAGTCTTGGCTGAATGTCAAGTTTTCACCTGCAGCCTGTAGACCCCTTTCAGGACAATTTTTGTTTGCATTTGAGCAAAAAGTATGAAAAGAATTTTTTTTTTAGTTTAAATGCCCAGAAGTACTTTGAAAAATCAAAATATGGTAAAATCTTGTTAACTGGTGTTTGTGGTGATACTCAGATTGTTGGCTGAATGAAGTTTTTAAAATATACTATTTGTAAAGAAAACAAATGCAGAATAATGTTAACAACACAAAATTTCAAGCACTTTAGAAATACTCATTTATAAATAAATATTAGTGTACCAATTAGAAGTCTCCACTTAATAAGGCAGGATGTTAAAGCAAGTAGTCTAAGAATAACCATTCAAAGGTGGCTAAGTAAATCTACTTAGACGTACTCGGTTCGATTAGCAGTAACTTAGCTAACCTATAGGAAGCACTTAGAATAGGCCAGGATTATGCTACATACTTTCACTGATGATGATTTTTTTTGTTTGTTTGGTTTTTGTTTTGTGCGTTACGCAGGCCTCTCACTGTTGTGGCCTCTCCCGTTGTGGAGCACAGGCTCCACGGCATGTGGGATCTTCCCGGACCGGGGCACAAACCCGTGTCCCCTGCATCGGCAGGCAGGCCCTCAACCACTGCGCCACCAGGGCAGCCCCTCACTGATGATTTTTAAAACCTTTAGAACAGGTCTATTAAGTAGGTATTGGTATATTCTCTTTTTACATTTGAGAAAACTGAGATTCAGAGAAGCTCAGTGACTTGCCAGAGATCTCAAGCTAATAATACATCCCTGACTCCAGAGTCTATGTTCTTAACTATTTCACTCTACTGCCCCTTGCTTGAAAGCAAAAACCTTTAAGTTAAAATATTATGCTAAAAAAATAGATATATATGTATGTATAACTGAATCACTTTGCTGTACGCCTGAAACTAACACAACATTGTAAATCAACTATACTTCAATTTTTTAAAAAGGACCAGGAAAAAGTATCATACAACTCAGATATTTTCTTAACTGTGAACAGACTCACCCAGATGTTTTGAGTCATAGGTATTTTACCCTAAATTTGATGCGTTCTCCAGTTTGGGGGGTTCTTGAGTGAATTATTCCTCCCTTGGAGTAAGGAGTCGGTAGGGGAGTAGGGGAGAGAAAGACTAGATCAAAAATGTTTACCATGGGCTTCCCTGGTGGCGCAGTGGTTGAGAATCCGCCTGCCGATGCAGGAGACACGGGTTCGTGCCCCGCTCCGGGAAGATCCCACATGCCGCGGAGCAACTAAGCCCGTGAGCCATGGCCGCTGAGCCTGTGCGTCCGGAGCCTGTGCTCCGCAACGGGAGAGGCCACAACAGTGAGAGGCCCGCATACCGCAAAAAAAAAAAAAAAAAAAAAAAAAAAAAATGTTTACCTGAAAATCCACATTTTTTTGTCTTTCGGGAATTCATCACTCTGGGCACTGGTTCCTAACTAAAACTAAGTGGTATTCAATTTTGGAAGACAAGGCGTTAACCCAGTTTGTTACTGGTTATTTCCCTTTGACACAACTGCATTGCAAGGGAAAAAGCTGCTCATAAGTGTTAAGGGCCTTATTACTGTTCAAATGCCCTTTTCTTTCCTCCAAATGCCCTTTTAATACTTTTTATGCTGGCAAAGGTACATTACAAATGAAATACAGGGGAGGAATAATTCAAACGCCTCGGATGGTGGCATTTTGTAAACCTCGAAGCCACAGTACAAATCTCTCTCAAGCCTCTGGAAATCCATCTTCGTAGCATAGAGTAGGTGGGGAGGGGCTTGCAAATCCTTTTCAACCTGACAGCTCAAAAACCTAACTTGTTTTCTGATGCCTCTGCTGTGATAGGTTGTTGGTGGTGTGTTTTTCACTTCGGAAGCTAAGGACTCTTGCTAGAATCTGGGGCTCCAAGCAGCTGGCTTTCATGTTAAATTCTGGGCAGGAGAGACAAAGGAAAGAGCAGAATAAATTATAGGTCAGGCCTCTTCCTGTGTTTTGTATGAAAAGTTTTTTTTTTTTTTTTTTTGGTGGTATGCGGGCCTCTCACTGTTGTGGCCTCTCCCATTGCGGAGCGCAGGCTCCGGACACACAGACTCAGCGGCCATGGCTCACGGGCCCAGCCGCTCCGCGGCACGTGGGATCTTCCCGGACCGGGGCACGAACCCGTGTCCCCTGCATCGGCAGGCGGATTCTCAACCACTGCGCCACCAGGGAAGCCCTGAAAAGTTTTTGATGATAAGCATTATGGTTTAGGAGTTCCTGTGCCTTTCGACACAATATCCTCTTTGCAAATTCGCAAAATGTATCTTGCTTGCTATCTGTACAAATCCAGTTGCTCCACTCAGTCCACCCTTTTCTTAACCCTTCCTCTTCAAGGAAGTCTATCTCCATACAATTTGAGGTGACAAATAACCTGTCTGCCCCCAAATGTTACTCTTATCATCCTTCCAGTGAGCCTGAAGTTTCTACCATAGTGTTCTACTTATTCGATTAATGTTTCCACTTATATCTGTCTATCCATCCCTCCATTCCCTCCATCCATCAATCTATCCCCCAAATATTTGTTGTCTGCTCTGTGCTAGGCACTCTGCTGGGTTCTGGAAATTGTTTGGTGATTAAAGCAGATATGGTTTCTGCCCTTGGTGTACAGCCTATCGGGAGAGATGAACAGTAAGGGAAGGAAGTAATTGACTTCAAATTGCGCTAAGTGCTATGATGACTCTGAATGCAGCAGGGAACAAGGATAGAAAATACCAGGAAGGGAACTAATTAGTGTGCTCAGGTGTCAGTTCAATTGAGACTGAAGCCATTCCCTTAGAGGGAACTCCGTTTAAAATATAAATACATTATGTAGCAGGAGCAATGCGCTAAACTCACTAGCGTGGTCATATTAAGGGAGGATAGGACTCTGAGGGTGTGGGTCTCAGAACAGTTTCTCTGAGTGGTGTGTGGGTCAGGGAGAGGAAAAGTAAAGTAACTGAAATTCCTTCTATGTGGGAGGCTCTGGAGCAGGCGCTAGTGTTTGCAAGGTTATTCTCTTTTCATTCTCATTGCAACACTAAGAGATAGGTATCAAATCCATTACAGGGATGGGAAAACAGGTTCTGAGAGGCTAAGCAATCTGACCAAGGTCACAAGGTTAGTTGTTGGCCTAGCCTAGGGCTAGGAAGGTCGAGGTGTTGTAGGGAGATTGGGTAAAATCTCAGGCTCACCAAAAGAGTAACAGAAGCACAAAGAAGCGAGAAGGGATATAGTGTCATTGACCAAAGATAAATGAAAAGACCTGGTCCTGTCTTTGAATTGCTTACAATTCAGCTGAAGAAAGATGGAGAACTCTTGAGAAAGGACAGGAGAATATCATAAGCCACACTGATAAAGTCCAAACGGGTGTATTATTCCTGAAGAAGATAAACAAGGAGCATCAATGGGAGGAGGTCAAGATACCTAGCAAAGGGGACTGGGAAGAGGTCGTCAAAGCCATCGAAAATGGAGACTTTTGAAAACTACAGTGCTTGCTTCCCTTTGCTTGGATAAAGTAGTTTTAGATTTCACGCAAGTTAGACACAAAACGGTGATGACTGAACTATCCAGAAGGTCAACAGACACATTAAGATCATTGAGTTATGAATCACTGAAGGCTCTATGGGTCCCGGCAACATCCCAGCTGTGGATACTGTTTCAGGTCCCAATACAGGATACCCAGCTCCACTTCCCATCACTAAAACGTGACAGTGATTAAATGCAAACATTGCAGTATGTAAGTACAAATTTAAAACAATAATAGCCTCTTGTCAGACATTATGGAAAGGCGAAGTTGCATGGAATTTGTTATTATACTTGCAAATGCAACAATATTTACAATGGGTTGACACAGCGCCGCATAAACCAGGACAAGGCAAGGCAAGGATTATGGAAAGCAGGACTGGAAAATTGTGAGCACAGAACAACACTGCCTTTTAAGGAATCACAAAGGAAGGCCCAGAGAGGAAGAGTTTCAAGGTCAGTGCTCCTCGGACATTTCTAAATAGCCCTTGTGCTCCAACTTTCATGAATCAAGGCAAAGGCCAAGGCCAAATTATCAGGTTACTGAAGTTGGCTTTTGCACTGAGGTCCCCAACCTCGATTCTAATTTCTTACTTATACTTCTTTGATGGCTCATTCTTCTACCAACTCTAGGCTCTGTGGGGCCGGAAACCGTGACTCTGTTTTGTTCACCACTGTATTTCTAGTGTCTAACTGCGCCTGGCACGTGGTGCATGCTAGATAAATATTTGGTATTTGACTGAATAGTTGTTCTCATGGCTCTCCTCTCTTACTGAGGAAATACCCCCTAGGCTGTCTGCATCTCTCCTTGCCTAATTATTTTCACGAAAACATCCTTATTCTATATTTTATTCCCTCAGGGACTTTCAAAAGAAAGACGATTTTAACCAGTAAGATTAGTTGTTTCAGGCACAGCTTTAATCTGGGTCCAGCCAGACAAAAGACACCCGCTCTGAGCGGCTAAAACAGAGGTGATGATATGCAGGGAACTGTGGTTACACAGATGATGAGGTACATATAAGGACAGTTTTATCTCCCAGATGGAGAGTATGTTGAAAGCAGCTCTCCTAAAACATAATTCTATGTATGCTCACACGATCTAAGGGGTGGGAAGAATCTTAAACTTCATTCATCTCAGGCTCATCAGATAGCTGTTATGTCACAGATGTCCACTGCCTACCCCAATATCCCTTCTCCTCTTTCTCCTTAGATCCACAATGCTAATTTGCAGATGGATATCTTTCTACCTAGAATGAAAGATCCTCCTCTCCTGCCTTCTTTGCAGCTAGCCAAGGCCATGAGGCTAACTTTTAGGCAGTGATACGGAAGCAGTGGTTTCATCTGGGACTTCCAGGAATGTTTCTAAAAGGGAGTTGGCACATTTAAGAGGGGCCCCTTTTTGTTCTTCTGCATTTCCTCCTTCTTCAGGCTGACACGGAGGACATGGTGGTTGGAACTCCAAGGAACCACGAGGAATCCTTAAGGGTGGAAGACAGTGATAGGATGATGCAATGGAAGGATAGGAACCTAGGTGTGTGAGGACGCCATGGAGTCACCCTGCAGCTTTGCACTGCCTTCCTCCAAACCTCTTTCATATGAAAGAGAAATATACCTCTCTATATTATTTAAGCCATTATCTTATTGTCTGATATATAGTTTTTGCTTTCTTTGTGTTATATGCAACTGAATAGAATCTGAACTGATCCAGCTATATTGTTTCTATTGCATCTGGGACAAATGGCCATTTAACTATGGCTTGGATACTTCCGTGGTGGGGAATTGACCAACCCTTGAGGTAGCCTATCTATCATGGGACAGCTATTAATAATGGGAAATGTATGGAGTGCAAATTTCTGTTTATGTAGAGTTCTCGCATAGGTCCTTGAATGACTTTGGGGTTCACAACTTTCTCATCCTTTTCCCTTGTTCTCTCAACTCCTCCTCCTAAGACATGGCTTCTTCATTTCAACCAGCTTAGGCTAGCTTCCTGTGTAAGTTCACTCAACAAACACTTAAGGGAAAGTGCTCCAGGCTATAAAATTTAGCTGTGTTGCCTGCAGCCCTATTTATTTAACAGATTCCATTGAATTAAAGAAAAGATACTTTTGACTCACTCCATGCCAAATTAACATGCTTCAGTTTACATAATGGGCCTCACTATTTTGGGTGGGCTAAAATCTAGGTTAAAACAAACATGATCATTTAATCCTCTACTATATTATAATCAGTGTGTGCAGGAAGAGACTTAAAGTTTTAATTCATTTTTAACCACACTGTACACAAACTAGCTTCTCCTTTTACATAGTAAGAGGCAACATTCCCAGAGTCATTAGCTGTTGCTTAATCTGCTTAAACAAAGCTCCCTTCCTACATGTTTTCTGTAGAGGTAGCCCATCCTGACGGTCGGGCACTCATCTCCCGGACTGTCCGCTTAGCACCTGTCAATCACTTCTTTTTTTTTGTCAATCACTTCTAACGGAAACATACTCTAGTAGTCTACTGAGAAACCACTTTGCATATGCATAGAAGAACTTTACAGTCTTTCAAAATGTGTCTAAGAGTTATGCATCTCCCCCTATCACTCCACTAGAACAACACTGGCAAAAGTCCCTGACTCTACCTGTCAAATTCAGTAAACTAGTATGTTTCCTCTCAGCTGACACATCTCTGGTATTTGACACTGATGACTAATCCATTTAGAAAATTAGTTCCTCCCTTGGTTGCTGACACTACATCCCTACTGGTTCTTCTTCTCTTTGGCCGTTCCTCAGTCTCCCCTATTGGGTCCTCTTCCTCTAATCACCTTTTTTTTTTTTTTTTTTTTGGCTGCGTTGGGTCTTCGTTGCCGCACCCAGGCTTTCTCTAGTTGCAGAGAGTGTAGGCTACTCTTTGCTGCGGTGCATGGGCTTCTCATTGCAGTGGCTTCTCTTATTGCGGAGCACGGGCTGTAGGCCGTGGGCTTCAGTAGTCATGACACACAAGCTCAGTAGTTGTGGCTCACGGGCTCTAGAGCTCAGGTTCAGTAGTTGTGGCACATGGGCTTAGTTGTTCCGCAGCATGTGGGATCTTGTGGGACCAGGGCTCGAACCTGTGTCCCCTGCATTGGCAGGCGGATTCTTAACCACTGCGCCACCAGGGAAGTCCTCTAACCACCTTTTAATTGTTGCTGTTCTTCAGAGCCCTGACCCAAATCCTCTGTACTCCCCACTTTCTACCTTTCCCCTAGGCAATCCCATCCATTTCCACAGTATCAGCGTAGTCTGATGACTTCTGTGTCTGTATCTCTGGCTCTTACTTCTCTATTTGAAGCTCCAAACCAAATATTTTCAGCTGACACAGGGGCAGCATTACCTTGGTGACTCATAGGCACCATATACCATATATCCTCAAGACTCATCACCTTCCCTTCCAACTCAGACACTCAAGCCAAAAATCTGAGAATCAGGCACTTTCTTACCTTTCTATAGCGATTCCTTTCAACAACCATGTCATGTAAGTATAATATTATTCCCATTTAGATATGTGAAAACTGAGGCTTAAGACGGTTAAGTGGTGTGCCCACCAAGCCCTCAGTGACCACGTGGCAGATTCTAATGCATTTCAGGATGACTCTGGAGCTGAAACTCTTGACTATGTTAAATTCCCCTTACTAGGGGATTCTATTATAGGATATTTTGTCTTCATCCTGAAAATCAGAGGGCAAGACCCTGAAGGAAGAGAACACTCAAGGGGAAACGGTTACAAGGACTTACTGTGTAGCACAGGTAACTATACTCAATGTCTTGTAATAACCTATAATGGAAAAGAATATATATATGTATAACTGAATCACTTTGCTGTGTACTTGAAACTAATACAACATTGTAAATTAGTTATACTTCAATTTTTTTTAAAAAAGAGGAAAGGGTTATTGAGGTGATTAGGTTTAAAAGGGAAGGTGAACCCCCGGAGTAGCCCGGGAGAAGCACTAACTCAAGGAGGGCAGAGAGCAAAAGGTCACAGAAGGAACAAGGGAGTATAGCCTGGGCAGCAGGACGGGAAGGGCCTCAGGCCAAAATTGTCTTCCCTAGGGTCTTGGGGCAAAACAATTGACCTCACTGACTGAAACTCACTTACCTGTAGGTAAGTGGTTTCCAGGTGGGGAAGCAAAAAGCTTTTGGTAATCCCAATCTTTGATTCCCATATAACTTGTACTGAAATTAAAAGGGCCTATTGACTGATCCACAGGACTTGTAAACAGGATGTAAACAGGATGAATAGCTGCAGGATATAATAAATGGCAATTGTTTGGAACAGAACCCAAAAGGTACAATTTTCATAGAAAGCTCAGTCATGAAAATTATAAGCAAATTGAGAGAGTAAAATAATTATTCTTAAAATATTTTTTTAAACTCAGTTTGGTTAAGCATCTTTTTATTGCTGTCATTTTTATCTTCTCCTCCCCAAATTTCTTTAACCATTTTTTTTAACTTCAGGTTTTAAACTAAGCATTCCTTTTAGGAATAAACTCATATTCAGTACATGAAAGACATTGGGACAGCAAATTTCTTTAATCTCAACATTCTATTGGTATCTGCTACTTGACCAAAATGATGTATTCCAACGCTGTTGACTATAAGACAAGTCTTGTTTTACTGTTGCGTCACATTAGAACACTGAAGATGTGTTCTCATGTGTACCACCCCACTGCCAAATAGAACATGTTACAAATACTGAGAGAGGTAGGTACCGAGAAGACATTTCTTAGATGGCATTGATGCCATGATTATTTGAGGGTGAGGGGGGAGTATTTTGTTTGGAGTCTCCCTTCTGCCATAGGTCCACTGATCCTCTTAGCCTTCTTCAGGAAATGGATTTATCCTAAGCCTGGGTGACTTCCTGAGCATACATCTTCACTCTTTCTATGGGTCAAAATAGCATCTAGAAAGTGTAGTGTGATGCTATATCATCTCACCACTGAGTACTATTTTTTTAACACAAGGTACTCCAGCATGGAAATCCCTTAGATACTTCAAAAAGTAAATTAAATAAACTTTTAAAATCAATTATCTAAATTAGAACTCAGGCAAAGTGAATTTGTTTGAAACAAGGAATCATTTTAGTTAAAGCTCAGGTTTCTATCACCTCCTTAACAACATTGTCGAAATGCTTTCATGTGGCTTATGGTTTAATTTATAAACTAGTTAGAAAAAGAAGCCAAATACTTAATCCTAAATAGCTACTGATTTACTACTGAGGCAACCGAGGCCATGCAGTCTTTAGAAATTGATAAAAGGCAGGACTGAGGATTTCTTTCATGTGTTTCAGTTTCTAAATGTCATATTTGTTGTCTGTAGACAAGCTACATAACCTTTGGGTTGTTATATTTAAAATAATAATTTATCATTGCCCTGTTTCCTTATGGCATTATGTGAATTTATGAATTGATGATTAGAAAATGCTTTGAGATTCATGGATGAATCTGGCTTTTTAAAGGTGCCTCATAGGCATTCAATGATATAACTAGTTTATGAATTCTGAATTTTCATATCCTGTCTCTGAATTATTTTGTCCCTTTTTCATGCATTTATAAGAATTTAAGACCTGCCAGGTTGGGTCATATCAGTATTCTCTATAACCTAAGACTGTACTTTCAATAGTGGCAGTTAGAGAAATTTTGTGGGAAGATGGATATATTTGCTTTTCATGACATCAACCTTCAAAGTTTAGGGACAATTCCTACTAATCTTAACTATTCCCCAATTCATTAAGGATCTGTCTTCCATAAATTTACCTTAACATCATTATTAAGTATTTTTCAGTTGGACTGCTATGCTTTTCTACGTGCTCATAAACAACTGGCTTTACTAATCTTCATCCATTGAATTGCCTGATTTATTGACAGAATAAATTGGATGTTTTGGTATTTTACGGAAGCAGCCAAAGGCGCAGACCAAATAAGAAAACTGAATAGAGAAAATGCTTGTTGACAGTTAGGCCTGAGGGCACTGTCAGGCTCCCCTGGTTATTCAACAAGATCCCTTTTCAGGGAAACCAAAGGGCGTGACAAGACCAATTGTCAGATCAGGTCAGCATCAAACATTAGCAACCATGGAAAAATGGAGGGACTGGTGGCAGACTTGGGTCAGGAGCCAAGTGTCAGTTGGTATCAGACATATATTTGGGTATAAATGACCTCTGACCTTCTTGTCACGTGTGAACTAGTTGGTCATTGATTTCAAGATAATAGTTAAGATTGGAAACTCCTCTGGCCAGGGCCATGGGCTTCCAGATGACTCAGTTACTGACAGAATCACTTATTTAAATTGGAGGACAAGAGAAGGAGGGGATATTTATAGAAGTATAGAATCCCAAACTAGCAAGGAAATTGGCCTGCTCTAATCCTTACTGACCAGGCTTCACCTGGTGTATTAGAATCCTTTTTGAACACCATCCTTTAAAGAGATATAATCAGGGGCTTCCCTGGTGGCGCAGTGGTTAAGAATCTGCCTGCCAATGCAGGGGACACGCCCGTGCGCCACAACTACTGAGCCTGTGCTCTAGAGCCTGAGAGCCACAACTACTGAAGCCCGCGCATCTAGAGCCCATGCTCTGCAGCAAGAGAAGCCACCGCAATGAGAAGCCCGCTCACCACAAGGAAGAGTAGCCCCCGCTCACCGCAACTAAACAAAGCCCGTGCACATCAACGAAGACCCAACCCAGCCATAAATAAATAAATAAATAGATTTTTTTAAAAAACACTTAAAGGGGCTTCCCTGGTGGCACAGTGGTTGAGAGTCCGCCTGCCGATGCATGGGACGCGGGTTCGTGCCCCGGTCCGGGAAGATCCCACATGCCGCGGAGCGGCTGGGCCTGTGAGCCGTGGCCACTGAGCCTGCGCGTCCGGAGCCTGTGCTCAGCAACCGGAGACCCCGCGACAGTGAGAGGCCCAAGTACCGCAAAAAAAAAAAAAAAAAAAAAAAACCACTTAAAAAAAAGAGATATAATCAGACTGGAGTCCTTTCAGAAGAGGATTGCTAGTGCGATAAACGGACTCCAAGCATGACATAAGGAGCCCAGGATGTTTAATTAGGAGTGAAAAAAAATGTTTAGAGAGGGCTGCTTTATCCACAAGGGATTAAATTTGTGGTGTGGCTACTTATGACAAATGTAGGAACCGATTATAGCCGAATACAGGGAAACATTTTCTATCAGTTGGAGCTGCTCTAGCAAGAAAAAGGCAGCCTTGATGTTGTTTCCTCTTATTCTAGGCCTTCAGGTACATAGATGCAGGCTGAACGATGGGCAGGAAGTGGGAGAAGAGATCCTTGAAGTGCATGAATGCTTGGAGCCAGTCACTTGTTTGTACAGTACTGGATCTCTATGACTAGTTAGTGAAGATTAAACAAGAAATTGAAAGTACTGATATAGGTTTCCAGCTTTTAATTTTTTTTTAACCAAGTAAGGCCTGATAAGATTTTTGGGAGAACACTTTTCTGGCAATGGATAGCACTTTTTTTCTCTTCCTGAGTCTGAAACCCATTGGAAATTGGAGCCAGGCTGCTTGAGTCTGAATATAGACTTGTGGCACTTACTAGCTGAATAACCTTAGTAAAATTCCTTAAACTTTTTGTGTGTCAGTTTCCTCATCTGTAAAATGGGATAATAATACTTAACTCAAGTGTAAAGCATGTGAACAGTTCCTTGTTCATAATAAGTGTTCTATAAGTTTTATCAATTAGCTCTTAATTGAGGTATAGACACAGGAGTTAGCTGGAAGATAAAATATCACTGCTAGCACAGATAAAGCAGAAATGGAGATTGGGGCTTTAGATCTGCAGCCAAGTGGCTGTGGTAATACTTCAACCCTGCTCAACTTATCCACCTGGCCATTGTTCCAGTTGGACAATGGTTTGGCGCAGAACGTGAACATCCACGGACAAGATGGCTCCAGAAAGTGAGAAACTCAGAAGGGGCCAAGTTGAAGATGCTCAGCTCCTTCTTTCAAACTTATTAAATCAAATAATTCATTCCGTCTCCCATGGAGACAAGTAAATGAGGGGTGAGAAAGGGAGGAATATTATTTTAGTGGAGCTCTTTCCCCGTGGAGATCTGAGACAAGAAATTAAGGTTCACACTCTCATGAGGACACTAAGGAAAACGAAAAGCCTACCATTTTGAACATCATCGTTTCATACCTCAAAAATAGAATGAAGCAAAGTCCATTAATAAATGTAGCTTTCTGCTACATTGCCCGGATTTTTCATAGACCTGCAAAATTTCACTGGGATTTCGCACTGGTCCGTGGACTAGCCTTTGGGAGCCACTGAACTAGATGACTTTTAAGATCCTTCTAACCATGAGATGTTATAATTCTATGATAGAATTTCATTTGTACCTGGTCTGCAGAAGAGAACCAAGGGACTGAACCTGGGTCAAGGGACAGGCAGATCCTGAAAATGTGTTTGTGAAGGGGTTGGCAGTCAGACCCAGAGCAGGATACTTTTTCTCCTTGGAATTCTTAATCATATTTCCCTACTGTCAATATGAAGGCCAGAGGGTTGTTGTGAGGAGAACTTGATGTTGAACCTCTGTGCTCCATCTTGGGCTTTGGGATTTCCATTGCCAGACTGTGTGCCATGATAGTTGGAAGAATAGACAGATATGTCAGTTTCAGCATCTCTCGCAGTAATAACCTTTCAAATGTGTTTATTTCTTTGTCTTAAATATTTTATTATGTTCTCCTCATCCCACCTGTGGCCCCTCCTCCCCTTGTGAACTGATAAAGCTACATTGCAGCAAATTAAAATAGAAAACCACATATCCAAGGTGATTTACTGTTAACGTGAAATTCTATCCTAACCTGAAAGTCGAGAGGCAGGAATCCCAAGCTGTTTCAAAATTCACATTACAAGACAGACAATTAGATGCCCCCAAACCACAATATCTTGTACTCTATTAATCGTACACTGACAGAGCCCTTTGGTTGCATGTGTATTTCCCAATAAATACAAACATATGTCACCATTTTTTATTGATTTTGGACTTTCCTAGGAAGGAAAATGCTGTTAAATTATAATAAATGGTGTCAACTAAAACAAATAACGCAAAACCCATTAAGAAGGCAAATAAAAATTTGTTTGCAAATTTGTCTGCAGCAAGCATTTCTAGAGCATAAAAATCCTTAAGAATCAATATGGTTTTATTCAGTGTGTAAATGTACCAAAAAGCATTATGGCAAAAATTCCATTGCTGAATTATATGATAGTGCTAGTGAATTAATAAATAATAATAGATGATAAATAATATAGTGATGGAATTAGATAATACATTTATGAAGAAGTAGAGGGAGAAAAAGATTAAGGGGGATAGTCTTGGGAGAAGATCAATTTTCAGATAAGCGAAACTAACATTTTATATTCAGAATATTAATGGAGTTTAATCCGCTGACTCACAAAGTCCAGTTCAGCTAAATTTCACTGCCGCCTTTAAAAAAGGAAAGGAGATGCAAAACGCCTAGTTCTGAAGTGATCACCATTTGAGTTCTAATATTAGTCAGCCCGCATCGATAATTTGTATAACTGTGTTTGCCTTCCAGGTAATTGGGAATTTAATTGCTGTCAGAATAAAATTTGAGTCTTATTTCCAAATCATGTCAGTGCAACGTATCCCAATTTGCAGTTTTGAGAGTCACTGCAATCGGGCAAATGAGAGGGCTATAGGGGCAGCTGGGCTTCAATATAAAATCAGAAAAAAGTCCTCTTCTGCGACTATCCACATCCTCCTTTCACTGCCTCCCAGGGCCCAGTTTTTAAAAAACACCTCACCTGCGGAGTTTAAGCTGAGTCTGCCATCCTTGGCCCTCTCGGTTTCCTCCTCTCACTGAAACAGATCCGTCCTACCTCCCTCCTACCACCACCTTCTAATCTCATTCCTGGAATGTTTAAAGGAGCTAATTTGATGAACTAGTTAATGTCTTTGTCTCTCTCTCTCTCTTACCTCTCTCTCCCAGATATTTTATTTTATTTTTGCAAAGTAAAAACAAAAACCAACACACAACCAAAAACAAACAAACAAACAAGTACCGAGCTGAATTTCAAGCACCGATTACTATCACCACAGTACTTAGGAAGATAAAAGAAAGGGCACTTTAATGCCCCCCTCGCCCCACAGTGAAAGTAAGAAGGACCGACCCCGGAATGCGGGACAGTCCTTTTATTTGCGTACATTTAGCTTTATGACAAACTCTCATTACAGTGACCTTATTTTTCTAATTTTGTAAAAAATCAGTGAGACTTCAGCCCAGCCCAGCACTATTTCGTAGACTGGTGTGGGAAAACCGCTGTTTTAAACCGATATAGCAATGCTGTGGTGTTCAGGGGGAGGGCTTTGGTTCTTGTTACTGATTTTCTGTGGTGGAGTGAAGTATGGTTTTGGAAACAAAGCAGGAAGAGGCTATGGGGCTCATCTTAGCGATGGGACAGTAACCACAAGCTCTGGGTAAAGTAGAAGGAATGCATAGAGTACAGGAAAGACAAATAAGGCCTGATCAGTGGAGGGGGGGTGGTGGATGGGGGGGTGGTCACAGACGCTTTACAAATCTGGCTGCTCAAGGGGAAATGCCTATAAGTTCTTTTCCTGGCGCTCACAGCCTCTTTGGCATGAATGATTGGAATTGTAGGGCTTTGTATAGCGGGGCTGGCCTTTGCTGTCCACATCGCCCTGTGCAGTCGGCTTCCTTATTATGGTGATTGGATACTGCAATTCCCCTTCCTCTGTAAGGCACCACTGATATCACCCTGCTCCAAATCGGCAAGACGGCATTTAAAAATTGATTTGAATTTTGCAAGGTGTTCTGTAAGCAAAGTCTTTTAGAATCAGGGAGAGCGAAGTTGCTATTATGCATGTTATATATACATCGTATATTTGTATGTGTGTATGTTTTCCAACTTCCAATACAGATCATACCAGTTTCTTTTTTTTTTTTTCTTTTGCAAAAATAGGACCCAAAGAGCTAAATCAAAGCTTGAGCTAAGTGTTGTCAGGGTTCTGGCTTCGAGGGTTGTTAGAAGTGTTGCGGAGGAAAAAATCCAACAGAACAATGCCCTGTTGTTAGTTGTGAGTGAATCCTGGAGACCATGAGAGGGAGTACTTTAGCTGCTGTGAGAGGGCTCAGAGGGAGACAGATAATAAATGTACAACAAACAATCCAATGTCAGAAATGATCACTATTGCAAAATGAGACCGAAAGCCTATTTTTCAGCAATTTCTACAGAAGAAGTCCCAACTCTGGCTATGGCCAATATTAGCTGGATAATTCTCTGAATCTGGCTAATACGGGATCTTGCAAGGACAAAGAGGATTTGCTCACTCACCGGTAAGAGAGGTACTAGTCATGCATGCTTAAATGTGCTAATAGCTCTGGTCTTTAATGGTACCGATTTAATGAAGGCAATGTTATGCATTTTTAATTGTTTGCCTATGATTTGACATTAGCCATGCCTTTCCGACTAATATGAAGGTTTGTTGGCCAGCACTGACGTTAGCTGAAACCTGGATCTTTAAATTGTCAGTTCCTCCCACATTCCACTTGCCTTTGCCTGTCCATAGTGCCTTGGTCCTCTATTGAGAGGCCCCACTTGTAGCCCAGACCACTCCCAACCCTATTCCTAAATCAATTTTTTAAATGACAGAAAATATACCACCAACCTCAGCCCTATTTAATGGAGCTGGAAGCACTGAGCCAGGACTGAGCTTTATGTATTCGTTCCACCCCCAAATCGCAGTGCACCTTGTCCCCCTTTCTAGGTGACTTTTGCTTTCATCTCCCACTATATAGTTTATCCAGTAATTCTACCTTGTCTCCCCCTAGGACTGTGTCCCCACCCTGAACATTGCCTACCTCCTGCCAATCTTCTCTCCCTAGACTCTGCCCCAGCCTACTCCTTGGTATCCTATCAACTGGCAAGATATGGACAAGTCATGATGCTGACAGACACTATGCTTGACTTCTGGGTTGGAACCTTTCTAGAATTTCTTGTTGCTAGGTTGGATCTCCTCCTTCTGACCATTATTTGAAGCTGCGGACACTGCTCTGGAAATCCCAACTGTCCTGGCTGAGGCCAATCTCTATATTCCGCTCAGGTTTCCTCAGTACCTAGCCTAGTTAATGGGTCTCCGCTTTGGTCCAGCTTCCCCTTCCATCATCCTCTGTGGTTGAATGCATCTATGATTTGTCTTTGTACATGATATGATGGGTACTGCCAAAAGCTCTATCCCCAAAATCTCTATCAGTGATACCTGAAATCTATTGCTGTTAGAGATTCAGCTCTTTGAGTTAGAGGATTGTGTGTATAGCAGACATCTGTAAAAATGCATATATTCCAGGTGTCATAGTAAGGGTAGGCTAGGCTCGTTTGTGGTAATGAGTAAAACCAAATATGTAATGTCTCAACACAATGGTTTATTTCTTGCTCACACTCTGTATGAGTTTTCAGGCTGGCAAAATGGTTCTCCTCCCCACAGTTGTTTAGAGATTTGAATTTTCCCCATCTTGTGGTCCCTCAACCCCCCAAGACCTCATTGGCATCTACACCTAGCTGGTAGAAGAGAAGAGTGAGCCCAAAGAGTCAAACCCTTTTCTTAAAAGCTTCGGCCTGGAGGTGGAACCTAGAAGTGATTCTCACATGTCATTGGTCAGATTCAACCACATGGTCACATCTAATTGGAAGGGAGGCTAGGAAATGTAGACATGTTACCAGGAAAAAATGGCAGAATAGATTTTGGAGGACAGCTAACAGTCTCTGCCATACCAAATAGGATAACACTAATTCATTTTCAGTCTTGGGTACCTCAACAGTTCTGTTCATTAAATTATTAATACTTTAGGAAACAGATTACAAAAGAATAGGATATAGGCTAGATTCAGGGAGCAAAATAGGGGGGAGTTGCCAATACATGGGTCAGTGATGGAAAAAGTAAGGTTTCTCTGAGGTGACAAATTTGGGGGACAGGACTCTTAGAAAGCCAGGGATCAATACAAGAGTACCAGAAATATAAGAGACAAAGGGATGGAGACAAAGTAAAGATGAAAAGGATGTCTCGATTTTGTTTCGGGTTAAACCTGATTCAATATCTATATCCAAAATGCTTGCCAAATGAGGGTCTTCAAAATGTGAGTAATCTAATTTTCTGCCTATTTCTACCAGTCATCTGTCTTTGTCAAGGAGTGGGAGCAAAATAGTTACAAAGCCCGGGTTCTCAGTGTGCTCTACTAGGTTCCCTCTTCTCATAAGATTTTTAATTTGGTACCAAACCAGAAGAATTAAAATCCCATCAATTTCATCATTCTTTGATATTTGCTCAGGTCACAGTGAAGCAATAACTTTTTTATAGCTATCCATTTGGTGTCAGGCTGCCCACTGGGAGCCTTATTATGTATGAGGCAAAATCTTTTCATATAGGATTGGGTTTTGTTTCCTGTTGTACTGGTCACTTTATACAAACGAGGACTGATGTCTAGTTCATTTATATCCTTCCTTCTTTCACAGCCCTACAGACTGTGAAGGATTGATCCATGCTGGTGACCTACCGACACATCCTTAACCACCTGGGTTGGAGCATGAGTTGATTCAGCAGGAAACAGGGAGGTGAGTGGAAGGGTGGAGGTTGCCAAGAAATGAGCCTCAGCTGTTGTCTGCAGTGCTGTTAATGGGGCTGAATCTGATTTGTGTTCAGCTTGAAAGCACTTTGCAAAAGCAGACAAGAGGCAAAGGTCTGGAGATGCGGAGGCATAGAAACCATAGCTTTTGCTTTTTAGCTTGTGTCCTGGATGTGTTCACTGAATGGCAAAAGAATCACTGAAAGTGGATAGTAATGGGCTGTCAATCCATCCTGGATGAATAGATTCGTAAGGGTCTTAAGGCCTTGTTAGTGGTAGACGGTTATCCCTGCAATGTGATGTGAGGAGTGCTCCAAACTATGCTTTTCTTGTAGTGACTTAAACCCCATCATTAAAGATCATCCTTTAAGAACTTTCAAAAGCAATTTTTAATAAACTAACTTCCTTTAATAAACACTTATGTAGGGCTTCCCTGGTGGCGCAGTGGTTGAGAGTCCGCCTGCCGATGCAGGGGACGTGGGTTCGTGCCCCGGTCCGGGAAGATCCCACATGCCGCGGGGCGGCTGGGCCCGTGAGCCGTGGCCGCTGAGCCTGCGCATCCGGAGCCTGTGCTCCGCAACGGGAGAGGCCACAACAGTGAGAGGCCCGAGTACCGCAAAAAAAAAATTAAAAAAAAAACAAAAAACCACTTATGTAGCACTTACTGTATGCTAGGCACTGAGGGCCTTAGAGATGTTAACTATAGATAGTTATTCCCTGTTACAACACTTTGAGGTAGGTATTAATTTTAGTATCCCCATTTTAGAGATGAGGAAACAGAGAGAGAGAGAGAGAGAGAGAGAGATCTAAGAACACACAGCCATTCCAGCACTGCAAACCCAGGCAGGCTGGCTGTAGAGTCTGTGCTCTCAACCATTCAACTATATTGCCTCTCATACCATAGGATGTTACATTTATTTGGGGGATGTGTGACCCGTTCTAGCAATTTTTTTAACCTAATTATACTATCATCCCTTCCACCTAGTAGAGAGCAGGACTCTGAATGCTTTGAAGGGAAGGGGTATAAAAGGGCCTGATGAGACTGTTGGGGAAATGAGGGTGTCAAGATGAGTGTCTTGTTAAAGGGCTAGATCCCCCTGCACCTCTTCTCCCTAAACATGTATCATTCAAGGGACCATGCTTTCACCTCTTTCTTCTAGTCTGTATGAATTTGATTCCAGTGATTAGCACTTTCAATCCCATCTTATTTTGTTATTTTATTTCATTTTATATACTCAGAGGTGGACTCCCATTCACCCAGGGAACAAAGAATGGTTTGGGCTGACTGGAAGGCCATGGGCGACCGTCTTAAAACCAGTTCCCAGTTCTGTATTCAGAGTCCGTGCACCTTGCTTTCCTGGGACAGCCCCTGGAGGCTGCCCTGACAGGAGATTACTTCCTCTTCCCTGAATACTTTGCTACTGGACACTGCCCTCTGATCACTCAAAGCCCCCATTAGCTTTTCCCCATCCTGTTTCTTCCTCACACTCTATAGGTGACTGACTGCCTCCTCTGCCGGCAGCACGTGGCAAAGGGTCCCTGCTGTCTCTCTAGAATGTTTTCACCTGTTGTCACATAGCCCATTATTTTCTGTCTAAAGCTGGCTCTTTTACACGCCCCTGTCTATGGTTTTTCAAAACTTCAATTTTCTGTAGACTTACATGTTTCACTCAATATTCCAGAGGACTATCTGATGGAAAAGGGGAGTGGTGATGATTTCGGTGGGTATTACCCTATGGATCCTTGTCCCTGGAACATTTGCCCCAACCAGATACTATAATTAAGTCAATCAGCCCACAGAAATCCAAGCGCCTACTACGCACAGGACGCTGCATACACCATCGCATGCCCCAGGCTCTCTGAGCTGACCTCACTAGACCATTACATTCTCTGCTCCAAGAGAAAGAAAAGATATCTTGACCGACAAACAGACCTTTCGTTCCCTGCGTGTAACTAGGAATTCAGCTCCTACACTTGGGCGCTGAGCTCATTGTCTTCATAATTAATGCTAAAAAGAACAGATTTGGAAAGAACACGGGAACAAGAGGCTAAGTCTCCAGAGGGAGCCTTAGAAGTGGATTCGGTGCATTTTCCCCACACCATTAATCCCCCACGGTCACACGTGGGGAATACAAATGCCCTTCTCTGGCCCTCCGGTTCAATTTCACCAGAAGACAATTGACCTATCGCTCCTGTGAGGAGCCAAGCCTTGAACAAAGCAGCTGCTGAAAGGACTCTGTCAAGCTGGAAATGAATTATTAATATGGCTCTGAAAGGGAATGGCATCGGAAACCAGGTTCTTTATTATTTACATTAATGAGCCGGAAGACGATGCAGTGAACAAAAATCTCAAGTTTGGAGAATGCTACAACGAATGAAGGAACAATGCAATCCAGCAAATGTAAATTCACACTAATACGTCTCTGAACAAAGAGCCCAAAGAGGGAATCGTTTCAGAGCAGGAAAAGCCTAGAGCAGGGTGTCAAGTCATTACTGAAATTCCCTACAGTCAGTTTGTTTGAGAATGAAGTTCAGACTTAGGAAGGAAGAAAAAGACCCAGATTGCCTGCTGGACAGACACAATACAATGCACCTATCAAAGGGGGCAGCATTATCTCTCTGAGAGATGTGTGCCCGGTACAATATGCCATTCGCTTCTTATCTGGGTTGAACGGTAAATTATTCTAATACAATATCATATTCTGCTTCTCAGAGAGATTCCGAATCTTCACAGCTTGATTGGCAGAGGCGTGTGTGTGTGTGTGTGTGTGTGTGTGTGTGTGTGTGTGTGTGTGTGTGTGTGTGTGCAGGCTTTCTGTGTCCTTCCCCTAATGCTAGATGCTTTCCTTTGGCTGCATAGAGAGCCCTCTTTCCCTTCAATAACCTCCCTCCCTTTATGAGAAGTGGTCTTTTGTTTAACCCTCTCTGTCTTCACTCCAGCCCCGTATTCTGTTTCTCCGGTAAACCCCAGTGTGGCAACGCCACAGCATTGATCCCTGCCTCCACAGCAAGCCCAACTATCTCCTCAGATGAGAGACGAGGCGACATTTTGCCCAATTAAATTAGATCCTCCCTCCAGACTGACATTTCTGTTTTGTTTGAATCGTAATTTGTTCTCTATTACATCTCTCAGTTTCCGGATATTCGGCTACTTTTTCTACCTTTTACAGAGCTCCCAGTTTCTATCTTATTCTGGCTTCAATCATCTGTGGCCTCTTGATTACTGTTTGTTTATCAGGCTTCTGACCCACTACTTGCCCTCACCTTCCCTGTTGCCTTTTGTTCTGACTCTACCTTGCCTAGCCTGCTTGACCCAGACCCATTGGCAGCTGTGATTTCTAGAGCTTGAATAACTGCTAGTAAAATTCCTTGCTTCGCTGGCCCGCCTCTTCTCCTATGTAGTACTTGGACTTGCTATGATTGATACTTCGAAGTGTGCCAATATGGATACTTCTTTTTTTAAAAAAAATTAATTTATTTTATTTATTTATTTTTGGCCGTGTTGCGTCTTTGTTGCTGCACGCGGGCTTTCTCCAGTTGCGGCGAGCCGAGGCTACTCTTCGTTTCGGTGCGCGGGCTTCTCATTGCGGTGGCTTCTCTTGTTGCAAAGCACGGGCTCTAGGAACACGGGCTTCAGTAGTTGTGGCGCGCGGGCTCCAGAGCGCAGGCTCAGTAGTTGTGGCACACGGGCTCAGTTGCTCCGCGGCATGTGGGATTTTCCCTGACCAGGGCTCGAACCCGTGTCCCCTGCATTGGCAGGCGGATGCTTAACCACTGCGCCCCCAGGGAAGCTCCATTATGGATACTTCTTGTACAACTCTGTACTCTTACTTTTTTCCCAATACAGCTTTGGGTCAATTTGAGGAGAGCTAGGACGATGGCTGAGGGTGTGTGTGTGTGTGTGTGTGCCTCTGTATGTGGTGTGTGTGTGTGTGTGTGTGTGTGTGTGTGCGTGTGCGCATGCACATATACACATCTAGGGACCCACTTGGAAATTACTTGGGTCACTTTCTGTTAAATACCTATTGCAGTAAGGCAGGACATTTTAATGTATTTTTTATTTATTTATTTTTATTTTTAAATTTGTTTTTTTTTAATTTTTAATTAAAAATTGTTTAAAAATTTTTATTGGAGTATAGTTGATTTACAGTGTTGTGTTAGATTCTGCTGTACAGCAAAGTGAGTCAGTTATACATATACAGAATATGATATTGTATTAGAATAATTTACCATTCAACCCAGATAAGAAGCGAATGGCATATTGTACTGGGCACACATCTCTCAGAGAGATAATGCTGCCTCCTTTGATAGGTGCATATATATCCACTCTTTTTTAGATTCTTTTCCCAAATAGGTCATTACAGAGTATTGAGTAGAATTCCCTGTACTATACAGTAGGTCCTTATTAGTTATCTATGGGCAGTACATTTTTAAATGATCTTAAACAGTGTCAGTAATATTGGTTCACAGTGATAGACCTAGCTGTGGCTATCCTAACCTTGACTCTTGAGTCAGGAAGGCCTTTGGCAAAATTTGGGAAAGAGGTTTGATTTGATTTAGCTGCTCTTATTAAGTGGAGCATAATATAATCCATATGCATATTTTCTGAAGTAGCAACAGTTATGACTGATCATAAACGGTCTTTGGCATTTTACAGTTTAAAAATTGTCTTAAAATATGCTATTCGGTTTAATCTTTTTATAACGTTGAATATGAAATTGCTGATATTTGAACATTTGGATCTTCAAAAATGAAATGGCAATTTCATACAGTTCACCCTCACAGTTTACAGATGTGGAAACTGAGGCTTAGAGACATGAAGTGGCTTCTCCAAGGTCACACATTTACACAGTAAGTAGTAGAGCTGGGATTCAAATTCCCCTGTCGCACTCTTGTTTGCTCCATTGCTTCCTACCTCTGTTCCCAATTCAAGATTCTCTGAAAAAGCACTGGCTACACGTTCCAGAGCTCAAGCATTTGTTTTTATCTATAGTGGCCCACCGGAATTAATGATTTTGAAATGACCCTGAACATTTAAAGAACAGACCCAGAAACCTCAAACTGACCAAGACAAAAAATTAGCAAAGCCTCACACAAATAGTAATGCCCCACCTGTGTGTCCTCTGCTCTGGAGTATGACAGTATCTGGATATCTGTCTCACTCTGTTTCTCCCTTGCTCGCTACTTATTTTTTTCACTTTGCTGTCTCTTTTTTTGTCACCTTCTATTATTCTCCATCCCCCACCCCCACCCCCGCCCCCAATCTTGTGTCTTGAGCCTAAGCTCCTGAGCTTCCTTCTCTCTTTAGGGGTCTTTTTCTTGGCCAAGATCTGATTGTACCAGTTGACCTCAATTCCGTTCATCTCAGCAAATAATGTCTTGGAACAGGAAAACTGGAGTGTAGAATCAGACATCACAGCAGGGGCTACAGCCACTTGCTCTCTGAGAGCTTCCTGTTTTCTAACAGGAAGAGTTTCAGGAAGAGGCTGGCAGGTACCCAGCCCTACAGTGCTGCTAATGCTGTCCCAAGGGAACACCCTTCAGACCTGAACAGCCTCTTCTCTCTGCTGGACCACAATATTATTTTCAAGTGGTGCTTCGCTTAATTAAGTCAAACTGGCGAGCACCGTGCATATTAATGAGCGCCCTAATGAGCATTAATTTCTGATGTTCTTTGTTAACAAGCGTTATAAGCTACGACAAATTTTGGGTTGACTTTGTGCCAAAATGAGGATGAGTCGTTGTTTAAAGCTGTAAATCCAAAAGCTTCCCCTGGGATGTGGAGGGCTGCTTATTAATACTTCTGGAGCTCCCAATGTCAAATAAGACAAATAAATGGCCCGATATGATTCCCACTGGCCCTTCCCCTACTTGCCTTCATCACACCTTTCTTTTCTAAAGAGACTCCTTAAAGCAGGCATGCACACACACACACACACACACACACACACACACACACACACACAGATTTACTGAAAACACTTTTCATTTTAGACTGTTGGAAAAATGCTCACATCTTGGGAGTTACTAGACCTAGTAATTGCCTGCAAATTTCAGATAATGAAACTTCCAGCTTCAAAACACAAACGCTTGGCAGGGATAAATGGATGGATGGAGAGATGTTTCTTTTAATTGAGAATTGGAAACTTCATTAGATTGTTTTTTGAAGAAGAAGAAGTCACATTTTGTTCTACTCTGGTTGTTGAATAAGCGCAAGCCATGATGTGTTTAAGGCACACGTCAAACCCAGAAGGAAGAACAGGCATGACAGGAGGGGCAGGAAAATGTCTTTTGCCTCCAAATCTTCTTCCCCTTGGGCCTGCCACGGTGTCCAAATTCCTGTCGTTAGATTTCCTCTTTAGGGGTTTTCTCTTTTAATGGAGCTAATGCTTTATATTACCTGGGAGGGGTAACCCATTAGTTACCTGGTAACAGGATTTGATTATTTCATTACATTCATTGCTATCCCACAGGCTGTGGAATTAGGGGCCTGAAATATAGAATGAGTACACGTACTCTGTTGGAAAAATAAGGCTGGGGTTTCTTCCCATGCTGATGAGGTGCTCTGGGTAGCCAGAGGGAAGTCGTGTAGCAGGAGGTTACCAGGTGTCTGAGTGTGGATGGGCACCAAATAGAAACTTTTTCCTGCTTTCCAAATTTCCTGAATCTGCTATAGATATTTCCATCGAAGGTCTACCAAAATGAGGATAGGGGCTGTATCTAGAGTGTAGAGATTAAGAACATGGCTTTTGGCTTCAGGTAGTACTAGGTTCAAATCCAGGCTCAAACAACTCCTAGCTGGGCAATCTTGGGGAAATCCCTTAACTTTTCTGAGCCTCAGCTTCGTCATCCGAGAAATAGGGCTACCCATAGCAGCATTGATCTCACAGGGATTGTTGTATGGACTAACATCAGTTGATTTGTGCAAAGAGTTTAGCACAATGGCTGACAATAAACACTCAAAAAATAGTGGATGTTATCCTTTTGTAAAATGGTCTTTATCATCTGATGTGTGGAATATACAAGGCCTCAAGTTTCTCTCTCTCTCTCTCTCTCTCTCTTCCACCCTCGGTCTCCATCTCTGTGTTACTTGTTTTTTTCATTACCTTTGTCGTGGGTGATCTATGCAATATTTATCTCCTTCAGATAGTCTTCCTTCATCAGCCACTGTGTTTTCAGGGCTCCCCTGGCTCCCTTCTCATTGTGTTCTTTTTTAAAAAACATTTATTTATTTACATATTTATTTCACTGTGCTGGGTCTTAGTTGCGGCATGCAGGATCTTCATTGCTGCTTGCGGGATCTTTAGTCATGGCATGCGAACTCCTAGTTGTGGCATGCGTGTAGGATCTAGTTCCCTGACCAGGGATCGAACCTGGGCCCCCTGCATTGGGAGCACGGAGTCTTAGCCACTGGGCCACCAGGGAAGTCCCTCCCATTGTGTTCTTATGGATGATCTCAACACTATTCAGGGAAACCCTAATGAGTTCACAGTACATCACAGAAGGGATTTCAAATCCAAAATGAAATGGCTTTTGGATTAACTGTGACATTATTTTCTCTTTCATTGCTGCCTATAATAAAAGTTGTTCCCTCAAAATGTTACCTTTTTACCTGTCAGTGACGTGGAACAAATAAATGAGACAATAATTTGGTATAGAGGAAGGAGGTAGAGAAGAGGGGAGTGGATTTTGCAGAGATTCTCTCTGTGGCTCTAAAAGCCGGGAGTACATTTTGGCAGTGCTTGTAGGCATGCAGCCACATTGAACGTGACAGGTAGATTCAGTCAACTGACACCTACTTACTTTTTCTGTGTCTAGCCCGATGCCAGGTACCCTGGAGCTATTGAGACTTATGAGAGGGGAGTTCCCTGGTGGTCTAGTGGTTAAGATTTGGTGCCTTCATTGCCATGGCCCAGGTTCAATCCCTGGTTGGGGAACTGAGATCCCGCAAGCCACGTGGCATGGCCAAAATTTTTTAAAAAAAGACTTATGAGGTGCTATTCCTGATCTGAAGTTGCTGAAAATCTAGCTTAGAAGTTGAGATTCTTTATTTAATAAATAGTTAAATAATAGTTCATAAAACTATGGGATAAAAATGAAGTGGGGAAAGTTTTGTGGAGGAAATGGGACCTGAGCTAGGCCTTGGAGCTTGAGTTTGGATAGCAGAGGAGGATGGAAGATCTTTCATTTATACATATTGGTGATGGTAGGGCACAAGGAGAGATACTGCTAATAGAAAGCTTAAGACCAGGAATAAATGTGGTGTATGAGGAAGACGATGAGGCGATCAGGTGAACAGGAGCAGAAAGTGCCTGGTGGAGAGCTGTGGGGAAAATGACTATGAGGCACATATATATAGCCAACTCCTAAGGGATCTTGAAAGGCAGGCTGTGGACCTTTTAAAAAATTTACTGAGGAATAATTGACAAACATAATTGTATATATTTAAAGTGTTGGGACTTCCCTGGTGGTGCAGTGGTTAAGAATCCGCCTGCCAACGCAGGGGACACGGGTTCAACCCCTGGTCTGGGAAGATCCCGCATGCCGTGGAGCAACTAAGGTCATGCACCACAACTACTGAGCCCATGTGCCACAACTCCTGAAGCCTGCATGCCTAGAGCCCGTGCTCCACAACAAGAGAAGCCACCGCAATGAGAAGCCCGCGCGCCGCAACGAAGAGTAGACCCTGCTCACCGCAATTAGAGAAAGTCCGCGTGCAGCAACGAAGACCCAACGTAGCCAAAAATAAATAAATAAATTTATTTAAAAAACTAAATGTGATGATATGAGATATATATATATATATATATAAAATTGTGGAACGATACCAAGATCAAGATCATTAACACGTCCCTTCACTTTACATAGTTAACACAGCTACCTTTTTTTGTGTGTGTGGTGAGAATGCTCTCAGCATCTTTCAAGTATACGATACTGTATTATTAACTATAGTTACCATGCTCTGTGTTAGATCCTCAGAACGTGTCTTCTTATAACTGAAAATATGTACCATTTGCCTTGTATCATCCCATTTTCCCTTCCCATAAGGCTTTGGCAACCACCACTCTGTTCTCTGTTTCTTTGAAATCAGATTTTTAAAAAAGATTCCATATGTAAGTGATACCCTGTAATATTTGTCTTTCTCTGTCTGGCTTATTTCACTTAGCATAATGCCCTCCAGGTTCATCCATGTTGTTGAAAATGGCAGGATTTCCTTCGTTTTATGGCTAAATATTCCATTTCAATGAATATCCAATGAACGGATAAGGAAAATGTGACATTTTGTTTATCCATTCATCTGATGATGGACACTTAGGCTGCTTCCATGTCCTGGCTATTGTAAATAGAGCTGCAGTGAACATTGTGGTACATGACTCTTTTTGAATTATAGTTTTCTCAGGGTATATGCCCAGTAGTGGGATTGCTGGGTCGTATGGTAGTTCTATTTTTAGTTTTTTAAGGAACCTCCATACTGTTCTCCATACTGGCTGTATCAATTTACATTCCCACCAACAGTACACAAGGGTTCCGTTTTCTCCACACCCTCTCCACTTGTCATTTTGATAATAGGCTGTGCACTTTGACTTTACATGGTAGGTAATAGGGAACCAACCTACATTGGGAAACAGGGATGTAACAGGATTGGAGCAGAGAGATAATTGAGGTAGAGGTTAGGTGAGAAGCTGCTGCAGTGGTATGTGGCCTGTTACTGAAGCAAGATCCAACACCATCAACGTTAGTGTCCCCTGGGGGCTTGTTAGAAATGCAGAATTTTTCAGGTCTTACACCAGACCTACTGTATGTTATCTACTGCTGTATAACAAATTACCTCAGAATTCAGCAGTTTAAAACAACAAATATTTATCTCACATTTTTGTGGTCAAGAATCTAGGAGTGGCTAAGCTAGATGATTCTAGCTCCGGGTCTCTCCTGAGGTTGTAGTCAACATTTTGGCTGGAGCTATAGTCATCTGAAGGTTTGACTGGAACTGAAGGGCCTGTTTCCAAGCTCACTCATGTGGTGTCGGCAGGCTTCAGTTTTCACTAGTTGTTGGCTGGACATCTCAATTTGTCACTATGTTGGCCTCTCCATAGGCTGTCTAAGTGACTTCTCCACATGGTAGCTGGCTTTCCCCAGAGTGAGTGATCTAAGAGAGAGAACAACCAAGACAAAAGCTACATTGTCTTATAATCTAATCTGAGACACGACATACCATTACTTCTTTCCTATTTTTTGTTCATGGAGACCAATATAGGTCTCCATGCAATATAGGAGGAAACAATACAGGAAGTGAATACTGGGAGATGGGGCTCATTAGAGGCCATCTTGTAGGCTGGCTACCATACCTACTGATGCAGTATCTGCATTTTAACAAGCTCTCCAGGTAGTAAGTATGCACATTATTAACTTTGGTCTAGAGCAATATGCCTGCCATAGCAAATGTGAGGAAGACATGTGTGAAAGGGTAAATTGATGCATTTAGTGGATCTAGGGGGTGAAGTGGAGGGATGAGTCAAAGTAAAGAATCCAGTTTCTAGCTTGGGAGATAAAAGGGAGGTTGAGATGAGAGGGGGATGACATGCTCACTTTGACATGCTGAGTTTGAGTTGATGAGATATCTAGATTTGAAGCTCTGAGGATATGAGGCTGCCATTTTGGTGAAAGGTGCCCTGGGGAGTCAGCAGCAGAAAGGTAGTGAAATCATGAATGAGCGTAGAAAGTTTGAGACAAGTGAGGAGACTGAGATGATGGAAAGGAAAGGGATACTAAAATTAGTAAGAAGCAACAGTGAAAGGCATGGAAAGTGGAAATTACGTACCAAAGAATAGGGTTAGTGGGAGGAGATGAGGCCAAGTATTAAGATGCTAGGGAACAGAGATCATTTATACTTAAAATTATTTAATTTTTAAAACTAGATATCATTTAAGCTTTTGACACAATATTCAAAAGGTATAAATATGTCTTTTATTCTTATCCTTTAACCAGATATAACTTCCTATAACCTCCCAAGTATATTCTCTGCATATTTATTTATTTAACATATTCTTAAATAGTACTTACTATGTGTCAGGCACTGTTCTCAGACTTTTACAAACATTAACTAAGTAATTCAATCCTCAAAAAAAGCCCAACAAAGAGGATTTTCCCGGTGGTCCAGTGGTTAAGACTCTGTGCTTCCACTGCAGGGGGCGCCGGTTTGATCCCTGGTCAGGGAACTAAGATCCTGCATGTCGCATGGTATGGCAAAAAAAAAAAAAAAAAAAAAAAAGTTAAAAAAAAAAAGCCCAACAAGGTAGGTAATATACTTATCCCCATTTCACAGATGAGGAGATTGAGGAACATTGTTATTAAGTGGCAGAGCCAAGATTTAAATCCAAGCTAGTTGACTTCAGAATCTGTGCTCTTAACCATTATGCTCTGCTTACTTTCATATACATCTATTTTCCCCCAGATTTTAGACAAATTGTAGCATACTAAAAACGTTGTTATGTTCTTTTACACTTAAGTATATATTTTGCAGGGCATTTTCTACCAGTAACATACAGATGTCCAATGTTTGGTTCTACCAAAATTGATAAACAAGTTTCCTATTGATAAACATTTGAAGTATTTGGAATCTGTAGCTACCACAAAAATACCCCAATTAATATATTTATACATTTGTCATTTATTATACATGAACATACCTGTAGGATAAATTCCTAAAAGTGGAATTTCTAGGTCCAAAGGTAAGTGCATTTTAAATTTGATAGATATGGGCAAATTGATCTCCATACAGGTTGTATGGAGATTAGTTTCCCTTCAACAACTTGGGAGAGTGACTGTTTCCCTACATCCTCACTAGCACAGTGTGTTAGCAAACTTTTTCATCATCACCAGTCTGATGGGTGGAAAATAGTATCTCAGTGAGGTTTTTTGTTTTTTTTTTGTGTGTGTGTGGTACGCGGTACTCTCACTGTTGTGGCCTCTCCCGTTGCGGAGCGCAGGCTCCGGACGCACAGGCTCAGCGGCCATGGCTCACGGGCCCAGCCGCTCTGCGGCATGTGGGATCTTCCCGGACCGGGGCACAAACCCGTGTCTCCTGCATCGGCAGGCGGATTCTCAACCACTGCGCCACCAGGGAAGCCCTCTCAGTGAGGTTTTAATTTGTATTTCTCTTATGGATGAAGTTGAGCAACTATCATGTTTAATTTGGTGTTTCATTTTCTATAAACAATCTACTATCCTTTGACCATTTTATATTTGGTTGTTGGTCTTTCAAAATTGATTTATAGGGCTTCCCTGGTGGCGCAGTGGTTGAGAATCCGCCTGCCGATGCAGGAGACACGGGTTCGTGCCCTGGTCCGGGAAGATCCCACATGCCACGGAGCAACTAAGCCCGTGAGCCATGGCCGCTAGGCCTGCGCGTCCAGAGCCTGTGCTCCGCAACGGGAGAGGCCACAACAGAGAGAGGCCCGCATACCGCAAAAAAAAAAAAAAAAAAAAAAAAAAAAAAAATTGATTTATAGGAGATCTTTTTTTATATTAAAAAAGCCCATTTTCAGTGATATAAATTGCAAATATTTTCTGTTTGCCAATTTATTTTAACCTTATGGAATTTTTTGCCGTGAAGGAATTTTTTGCCGTGAAGGAATTTTCATTTTTATGCAGTCAACTGTATTGAACTTTTCTTTTATGGCTTCTGGGTTTTGTGTCATACTTAGAAAGGACTTCTCCCCACTCAAAGATTATTTTGAAAGTTATTTCACTTTTGTAGTCTTTTTCATGGTTTTATTTTTCATGTTAACACTCTGATCTAGTTGGAATTTATTTGGCTCAGGTGTGAGTTGTGGAGTCAACTTTACATTTTTTCTGGATTTCTCCCTAGTTCTGTCAACACCATTTATTCAACTATCTGTTCCTCATGGATTCAAATACCACTTTCAGCAGGCACTAAATTCCTGTATGTGTTTGGTTTTATTTCTGGACTTTCTAGTCTGTTCTACTGAGGGATTCCCTCAGTTTTTTAAGGGACTCTTCAGCTTATTAAAAGATTCCCAAAGGAGTCCTCTAAATATTGGGCTGCCTTTTGTATTTATAAGCGTTTGTTTATACCTCATTAAGTACTTGGCAGAGAAGATTGGGGGAAAGTGGGAAGGAGAGAGTGAAGCTTAAGACTAATTTGTTAAGAACAAGTACATCTGAAATTTTCATGTAAATCAGTTAGAAAATAGCAGTTGATTTACAGAAGGAGTAAGGGATCCCCTGTTAATCTGACATGTGAGATGCCTCCATGAAGTCACTCACAAAGTGCTGTTCCAGAATAGGACAGTACTCTGGAGTCAGTCTGTATGGGTTCAAATCCTAGCTATACATAATATCAGTACTAATACTTTGAAGAAATGCTGTGGCTGTTTCCTAAGGGCCTCAACGTACTGCATAGCTTGTACATTCTTCCACAGTTCTTTTGGAACGTAGCTTGATAGATTCACCTGCTCTAAGTCCAGTTAACTTTGGTCACTTAAACACTTGGTAGATTTGTGGTCTCACTACTACTGTTGCTTGACTGCCTAGAATTCTTCTAAGGCAGGGCTTGGCAAACTACTGCCAGCAGATCAAATCCAGCCTACGGCCTGTTTTTCTACCCAGGTTTTTGAACAATTATAAAAAACAAACAAACAAAAAAACGGACCCAAAGAAGATGTGACAGAGGCGGTATATGACCGGCAAAGCCTAAAATATTTACTATCTGTTTTTTTTGCGGAAAATGTTTGCCAACCCCTGTACTGAGTATGGATTGGTTCTTCTAAAAATCATATTCATCTTGCCGATAAGAAAGCAAGATTTCTGGGGCTTCCCTGGCGGCGCAGTGGTTGGGAGTCCGCCTGCCGATGCAGGGGACGCGGGTTCGTGCCCCGGTCCGGGAGGATCCCACATGCCGCGGAGCGGCTGGGCCCGTGAGCCATGGCCGCTGAGCCTGTGCGTCCGGAGCCTGTGCTCCGCAACGGGAGAGGCCACAGCAGTGAGAGGCCCGCATACCGCAAAAAAAAAAAAAAAAAAAAAAGAAAAGAAAGCAAGATTTCTGTTACACTCAAACGCCATGTAAATACGGTATAGAAATAGGGTCTCGTTGGTTTATTCCCCACCATGTAGCTCATCTAACCTTCGTTTTCAATGTAGCAGCTGATGGAGATTTAAAAGCTCACAAGAGAATTTCCTTTGCATGACTCTGAGGCAGGATTCATGTTGACAATCTGAGTGCGTGTCCAAGAAAGACTTTTCGGGCTGCGACCTATCCAGGTTGCAGACTTGTTTAGAGTAAATCAAAGTAACTAGACATCAATTTATTTTTAAACCATCTATTTTCTTCTGGTTGGTTTTCTTGTGCGCTCATAAAGAATTCTTTCTTTCTTTCGCCTTCCCCTCCTCCCTCCTCTGTGCACGTACACACGTGTCCATGCTCTCCTCAGCTCAATCTCTACGGTCTGGAAATGATTTCCTGGGTACATGGGATTACTGAACATAGACTATTAGAGCAGTTATAATATCATATAATATTTTTATAATATTTAAGGAGCTTCGAGATATTTTACACAATTGCATTGTATACATAGCTACACAATTAAACCAAGAGTCTTATTTTACACACCAGATAACTGGAGTCTTGAGAAGTTTAGTGGAATGCCCACGGTCACACAGCCGGGAAGGCACAGAGCTGGACTAGAGGATAGGTCTCCTGACTGCCCTTTCATTATCAAGAAATAATATAGCACTTTCCCTGCTATGTATGGTCTCCTCTTTTCTCTGAGGTGCTCAAAGCAAGCTGGGTTGGAAGGGAAATGTAAAGGCAGAGGCTGGCATTCTAGCTTGTTCTCTCTTCCTTAGTGTTCAGATTGGGCCTTTCCATGTTACCAGTTTCTCTCTCCATAGTCCACAGTAAGGGAAAATATTCCATTCAGTTTTATTCTTTTATTCGTACTTGCCTTATTATCCCTGGATTGCCATCATGACTGCTCTTCCTATTGTTTATTTTCAAAACTAAAGCTATTGTTGGTTATTATCCCCAATATTTCATCATTTCCAGTCTCATCTGGGATATAATAAGTTGGATTACCTTTGTTAAGACAGAGAACCCACTGGTTCTGCTAACCTCAACCTAGGTATGCTTTGCAAGCAGGGGCTGTGAATTCTAGCCTTCATATTTTGGTCTCGACTCCCAGATCTTCCATGATCTCAGTCTCTCTCTCTCTCTCTCTCTGTCTCTCTCTCTCTCTCTCTGTCTCTCTCTCTCTCTCTCTCTGTCTCTCTCTCTCTCTCTGTCTCTCTCTCTCTCTCTCTCTCTCTGTCTCTCTCTGTCTCTCTCTGTCTCTGTCTCTGTCTCTCTCTCTCTGTCTCTCTGTCTCTCTGTCTCTCTCTCTCTCTCTTCTCCCCCACCTGAGGAATATGTTTTAAAGACTTCTGTTAAAGTACTTAGGAAAGGCTTCTTTCTCCATAAATGGGGAGATAAACCACCTGGAGTGTTCACTTCATTTTAGAAGCTACTTGGTTCATTCTTTCACATCGGTACAGACCTAAAAGAAGTGTTTTCTTTTTCCCAAGGTAGAGCAGATCCTAGTAGTATATAACAAATGGAAACCGTGTACAGAGTGATAGTGTTTAACTGAAGTGGATAAAGATTCTTATTCTTTTTTTTAAACTCATGAGAATATCCTTGTTTGAATTCAGAGAACTCTCTGCATTTTAAGGCCGTCTCTTGGGGCTTTTGTGTCTCAGCTCAAATTCCAAGCTTTTCAGGGACCACCTAGCATTAGCTATACCTATGCAGCCATATCACTCTCCATATTTCATACACTAAGATATGTGATCAGTGACTGGGAACAAATGATGGAGATGTTGAGTGGAGACGAGTCTGAATTAGTGAAGCATTTTAATATTCTATTGCCTGGGATATGGGTCCTTAGAAGAGCCACTTAAAAATCTTAACACGATTTATTCTTGGGTTTTCCATAAATGGTTAGCTGAATATTTCTTTGAATAGATTAAGTAGATGCCTGATTAGCTTGTTTATCGTAGCCACTGGTTAAGTCATCACCAATTACATGTGTGTAGGGTCCAAATCAGTGGGTCTCCCATGTAAACCAGGTTCATTCTTTGGATTACAAGAAGTGATGCTACAGTCACTGGCAGGTACACCCGCAGTCAGATCCCATGGAAACGGATGCATCTCTTAAGTATTAATATAAAAAGAGAGACAGTTTCATGCATTTAGAAGAAAAACCAGATATTACAGAATGGAGTGGGAGGTGCAGGATTTTCTTTTCTCATAAAAGCAAATATCTACCTCTGGTCACTGGGCATCTCTACCTGGCCTCATGCTTCTTTTCTGACTTTTTCACCCAACACACATCGATCCAATGTGTACTCTGCCCAGGCACTGCCTTTTGTCCTATAACTCACAGGTCCCTTTTCTTCAGTGGCTTTTTAGTTAAAGTGAGCAGTGTGAAGGTTTGTTGAAGGTTTCTTTGTAGCTCTTGCTGCTACCGATCATTGGCTTCACTTCGCTTTGCTTCCCCTATTCATTACTCTGACACTTGGTGAGTTGAGATCCACCCTCCCTGCACTGCTTGGAAAGGCTGCAGCCTCTTTAACCAAGTAGCGGGTGTTCACTGAGTACGCGGACATGGATGTAGCAGGTGCTGAACAAGAGGTGAGCAAGGAGGCTCTCCTCAGTGATTCCGTAAGTACTGCATTTTGAGAGAATGGAGGGCGCTGAAGGAGGAAATATTTGAGATGCATGCAGAAGGTGGTCAGGTGTCTTGGGCCAGGAACCTAAGTTATGACACTGGCATTTAAAAAAAAATAAATGTATTTATTTATTTATGGCTGCGTTGGGTCTTTTCTGCACGCGGGCTTTCTCTAGTTGCAGCGAGCGGGGGCTACTCTTCGTTGGGGTGCGTGGGCTTCTCACTGTGGTGGCTTCTCTTGTTGCGGAGCACGGGCTCTAGGAGTGTAGGCTTCAGTCGTTGTGGCACGTGGGCTCAGTAGTTGTGGCTCGCGAGCTCTAGAGCGCAGGCTCAGTAGTTGTGGCGCACAGGCTTTGTTTCTCCGCGGCATGTGGGATCTTCCCGGACCAGGGCTCGAACCCGTGTCACCTGCATTGGCAGGCGGATTCTTAACCACTGTGCCACCAGGGAAGTCCGACACTGGCATTTTTAAGTTTCAGAGCTTTGATTTATTGCCGATAAAGCTTTATTAGTTAGGTCAGTGATTCTTACCTTTTTGGACTTTCCACACCCAGCACTTTGATGATGGGGAAATCTTTGAAGAAGATATCTTGCTAAGATTGCCTTCTAGTGGCCCATTCTCTCGTTCATTCAGAGCCTTGACTGACTGACATAGGCACCCAGACACCCACAAGTTGGAGCTCTATCTGGGTTTGTTTCCTGTTGTAGACACTCTTAATATCCCCACCACCCATCTTCACTTTACCTCAAGAGTCCTGTTCTCTGAGGGCCTTATTCTACTCAATGAAAAAGGGTAATTGGAGCACCAGATACATGAACCCATTCCAATCTCTTGCTTCTCTCAAGCAAAAATGTTTCCATATAATTTCAATGCACGCGATTCCAGAAGGGCCTAAATGTTGAATGTCTGTCTCTGAATTCTCTCACTGAATGGTGAAACTGTCAGGCATTTGACAAGTTAGTGGAAGAAGGAATTTTGGTGGTGGTGATGATGTTCCCTGGTATTTCCTTTTGATATTCCTTGGAAATAACCACCTTTTTAGCCATGTGCAAAAATCCCAGTAAGCATTTTTCATTCTCTTGGTTGCCGTGACCTAAGTGGTTGCGATTCCTATGATACTGCCTAGAAGCACAAAGGTTCAAATAGACAGAGTTACTCTAGATTGGTGGGTAGAGGGCCACACTCTAGCAAAGGCAATGGAAAAAGACCCAATTCTACAAGAGGTAGGCCCCATTCTGTATGGGGACTACTGCCAGTATTCAAATTTGCTGCTACTGGAGGGTAGCTATATGCTATAAGCAGAAGAGAGATTAGCACCCTTCCCATCACCACATCCCGTCACCAGGGCTCTCAATTCTGCCTCCTCAATAAGTCTTCCATCATTCAATTACCGTTTCCACAGCCTTTGTTAAGATGTTAATTGCCTTAAGCCTGGACAATGATAGCAGATGACTCATGAGTTCCCCTACCCCCCACCATAGTCTTTAGTTTCTCCCTCCTACATTCCTCTCTGCGAAGCACATAATAGATACTGCAGAATGTTTACTCAACTGAATAGAATGCCACAAATTCAATTTTCCTATAGTGTGGTTGTGATTGGGTTCTTTTTTTTTTTTTTACTGAGCTAGAATTGACATACATAATTAGTTTCAGATGATGATTAGATTCATTCTTGCTCAGATCCATTCTTTATCTCTCTGTTGCCTGCCGAAATAGGTACAGGATGCCTAAATGGCCATCCCTAGTCTTTCTAGCTTCTTCTCCCACTATGCTCCAAGATGGACCTGAGGTTCCTAGCACACTCACCTTAGCCTTTGTCCTTTCCTACTACACAATGCTTTCTGTGTGTACCCTTCCCCACTTGAAGTTCCTGTACTTATGTCCTTCACATTGAATCCCAGTAATTCTTCAGGGTCCATCTCAAATGCCTTGACCATCTTATATAAAATAACCACCTGCTGTCAGCTCTTCCTACCTTCCCACCCCAAATTATTTTACCCATCATATCACCATCTGAAATGCATTTTACTTGTTTGTTTATTGTGTCCCCTCACCCCACTAGAATTTATATTCCATGATGACAGGGACCTTTGTAGTTTTAGTTACTGTTATATTGTTATATTGGTTACTGGTATATATATATATATATATATATATATATATATATATATATATATATATATACCAGTACCTAATAGGTTCTTAATATTTTTGAATAAATACATAAATATCATTTATCATGAAAACCTACTGAACATCTCAGTTGAAAGTCTTAGCTCCCTTCTCTGTGATGTTTTGGTACTTCGTTTATATTGTACTTCTCACGTTGTGCCTTGTACTGTGAATATCTGGTTATTTTTTATATACCTACATACATCTGTGTAGTAAGGCTGTAAAAGCTTTCATTTTGAAATAAAAAAATATCTGAGTCAGACTATTAGATATCACCACATACCCACCACTATGAGTAAAATTTGAAAGAGTGATAAAGCCAAGTGTTAGTGAGGATGTAGAGGAATTGAAACTTGCACACGTTGCTGGTGGGAGTGTTAAAATGGTACAACCACTTTGGGAGAAGGGTCTGGCAACTTCTTATAAAACTAAAAATATACCTACCCTATGACCATTCAATTCCATTCGAGGTATATACCTAAGAGACGTGAAAATATATGGCCACACAAAGAGTTGTATATGAATGTTCATAGCAGCAGTATTTCTCATAGCCAGAAAGTGGAAACAGTATCCATTAACAGGAGAATAGATAAATAAAGTGGGGTATATCCATAACCCCTCGATAATAAAATGGAACAAAATACTGATTTACAAAATGGCATAGATGAATTATTACCCAAAAGAGTACGTACCTTATGATTCCATTTATATACAGTGTAGGACAGGAAAAACTAAATATGTAAGAATAGTAGTTGCCTCTGGGGATGGAGGTAGGATTGACTGGGAAGTGGCATGAGGGAACTTTCTAGGGGGGACGTCAATGTTCTAAATCTTTATAGCGGTTTGGGTAGCTAAGGTGTATGCATTTGTTAAAACCCAGCAAAGGTACATGTAAGATTTGTGCATTTCATTGTAAGTAAATTTTATGTAAAAAGCTGTGCAAACAAATATTAAATGCTAGTTAATGATATGCATGCTATAATCCTATAGCACGTAGGCTGAAGTATGTTTATGTCTGCAATTACTCTGGAATGCACCAAAATTAAGATGGATTTATCAATGAATAGAGGGATAGATAGATGGATAAAACAAATATAGAAAAATGCTAATTATAGAATTTAGGTGGTGAGTTTATAATTTTCAATCTCCTTCAACTTTTCTGTATTAAAAAAAATTTTCCAAATAAAATTTTGGAAAAAAACTAAGGCCTGGGTTTGACTCCTGGCTCTCTGGCACTTAAAGTGACTGGGAAAATCACATAAACACTCTGACTTTCAGCTTCTCTCTCTATAAAATGGACATGCTAATAGTAGCTACCTCATTGGGTATTCCTTCTCCTGACATTTTCCCAACTGACATTTGGGGCCAAAATATCAACACTGTGAATGCAGATTATGATTTTTTTTTTAATTCAAAAAGTTTCGTTGCATATGGAGTTGCACAAGCCAGGGTTAGGCCACTGATCAGCAACCTTTCGAGGCTGATGTTACCCTGGCAGACTACTTAATTTGTTAGTATCCACCTCTGTCCCTTGCACATAGATAATATTTTTGCAAAGACTTTTATGCATTCAAATTTTCAGAGTGAATTACATGAATTTCCTTTCGGTATTTTTTTTTTTCAGAAAAAATGAATATTTTTCCAGTGAGTTATTATTAGACAATGGCTGGGAACCCTGAAGTCCTTCCTCACTCATTCGGCAAAGATTTACTCAGCACTTACCGTGTGCCAACCCCGTGTGAGGCGCCAGGGTTACAGAGTTGAGTAAGACACAGTTTCTGTTCTCCAAGAGCCCAGTTTAGTGGGAAAAACAAATAGGAAATGCGACAATGACAATATAGAATGAGAAGAGCTGAGATGGTGGAAAGGACGGGAGCAGAAGGACTCCAGCGGGCCATTAAATAGAACTTGATGCCCCGAAATGTTGCCGTGCTGGCCCTCATACATCGAGGTGACACTTGGAGCCAACCACCTTCTCTCGGTGACCCCTGTGATCAATGGCACAGACCTGAGATGACTGGCTAGAATTCAGGGGTCAGTCGTTGGCTGCGGAAGAAAGCAGAGCTAATTGGCCCAGCTGGGCTTCAGATTGGCAAGCACAGCTTCCTTAGCCCTCTGTTTGCTCCTCCCTCCTGCCTGCTCTGGCTACCAACTCTGTTTCCCAAAGGGGCCTTTAGAATCCAGGGATCTTTGGTCAGTTTTTTGCCCTCTGGGTCTTATAAGTGTGCCCGAGAGTATTCTAGATCCTTGATTTTTCAGAAATCAAGGCACAAAGAAAATCAGATTGAAGTGCTATTGCTGACCGTTTCATGAGGAGTCTTCTAGCGTCTTTGATGAGTTTTATATCCTCATCTGATCTGCTCCCCCCTAGGGTGGGTAATAGAACTGCTTCTCCTACCAACACTCAACCTTCTAAGCTGTGGAGGTTTGCTCATCACACATTGTAAGGTTAGCTCTGAAAATGAGTCTTTCAAACACAGATGGGGGGGGCGTCTTCATGCCTCCTCCAAGTTCAAACCACTCTGTTCCTCCAAAATTTCAAGTTTTCTCCCCTGCACTCCCCAGTCCTTAACAAGCTGTTGATGTTCCAGGAAATGTCTTTTCCTATGAAAGACACATCACGGCAGCTAAACAGCTGGAGTCCTCTGACAGCAAATCAGCCAGGCCTTGGGGTATCAGTGTGATGAGCAACTCAACCAGAAAGTGTCTATTCTCTAGCTGAGCAAATGTCATCTCCACCAGGAAGCTGCAAAAGGATGGCAAGAGACTGCACTGAAGTGTCTGTGAGGCTGAGTTCCAAAGAAAAAATTCTATAAATACAAATATGCTGCATTATGGGAGTGCCTGATTCAAGGGTAAATATATGAATGCATGTCTCTTTCGAAGGTTCAGAAGCACTATTTACATGCTCTGTGCATTAACTGGAAGTGATTATAAGTAATGTGTCTTAATACCTTAGCTTCATAATATTAATTCATAGATTTCCCTATGATGGACTCTTGTAAGAAATTTATATTATTGAGGAACTAAACTAAATAACATTTACTGTCCTTTGTACTTGAAGAAAATGGCCTCCTACCACCAGCAGGATAAGACTGCTGAGTTCATCTGCTAATTGGAATTGGTTTGTGCTAATCCTTCCAGACCCTTGTTAAATTTATCAACATCTTTCTGAGCAGAGGTTCCCAGGCCAGTTGAAAAAAAAAAATTGTGTGTGTCTGTGTGTGTATAGGTAAATGTAGATATATACTTGGAGAACTAATATTAAATTGCCAGGAATTTATTTTTGCCATGTAAGAACACACACACACACACACACACACACACACACACACACACAAATCCCAACTACTATTATTATTATTTGATGAAAGAAAAGGCAGTTTAAAAACAAGCAAGCAGGAAGGCTGGAGTATTAAAATAAAAACAACCATTTTAGTTGACTACATTAAATTATATGACTGACTTAGTTGCTATAGAAAACAAAATTTAAAAAATAGACAAATCACAAAATAAGAACAAAAGCATCATTAAATTGAGTCTTTGTGATCTTTGTTTTTGTTTTCATTTCATCCCCAGCAGGGGTAATCACAGACTGACACAGTTCCATGAGCTGGCGTATGGGAACCACTGATTGAGAGTTTGGGCAGATCCCAACTATAAGAAATGGGCTAGGGACTGGAACTCTGAATCGGGTCCCTTCACAAAGCTTTGTTCCAAATGTGGACCTTCCCTCTGACTACACCATGTCCTCTCATTACAGGATTTTGACAAGGTTTCTAAGCATTAAAAAAAAAAAAAAAGATCTAGGTACAGCTTGGATTCTCTAGTCTGTTGACTACCAAGTGAGGGATTGTACAAAAAATCAACAGGATGATTAATAGAATGTGAAAATCTGACGCATCCAAAAAATTGTTAGCGTGTTACACAATGAAGCTACTCCCCTCCTACCTTGGAAGAGCCAGTCAATAATGGTAAGTCTTCCAAAATTATACTTTTTGCCCCACATTCTACTGAAATAATTTGACATTAAACCAGCTGACCACTTATTATACTGCATTAAGTAATTAAACTTTCTTTTCCATTAGTTAACTCTTTTTGACTTTATGTTCTGACATTTACCAATTTAAATTATTTGATCATTTTGCCTCTTATGCTGGATTCCCATTGTTCGCTTGACCCTGTGATCAGGATATTAGCAATTAATAGTTGTCCTCTTTATGACCTTATGGTTTTCATCCTGGCACATTCTCATGCCAAGTGGTTCACACTCTTCCCAGCTTCCTTTACCATGTAGATTTATGGTAGTTATACATATTTCCTTCTGGCTTATTTCTTATGCTGGGACTATTCCGACATCTCTTCCACTTTACATTTTTTTCCCCACATCTCTCACTGTTCTCACTTCTTTGTTTCACAGCAAGATGTAAATGTAGTTCTCAACTGAAAATTCAATTCAATAAAGATATATTTGGATCCACTGTTACAAGGCATTGTGTTAGACTGTGGAGAATTCAGAGGTGAGTGTGGCTTAATTTCTGCCTCTAAGGAATTTATGGTTGAGTAGACGGTGAGGATAAAATAATCAGCCCAATATCTACTAAAAGCTAGACCAAAAATATCTACTAAAAGCTAGTTTCCCAAAGGAGAAATATGAGGAAGAAGAGATTGTATCTACCTACATGACTAGAAAAAGGTTCAGAGAGGAGGGAGTATTCGAGTTAGAGCTTGAAGGTGTATAGGATTTTGATAGGTAGGGATGAAGGGAGCAGAGAGTCGGAATGATTCCTGATGATTGGCCACGCCTAGAGAATTTGGAGTCTATGGCAAAGATAAATGAATAAAAATTCTACTAATTTAAAGGCTCTGTTGATTTAAAATCAGTAAATTGTAATTGGTTTAAGATAAGTATTTTAAATTGTGTTAAGAGTAGTGAGTTGAATAAATTAATTAAAAAACACATGGAGTTAATTGGGTTCACCTCTGTTAGCTGTGCAATCTTTGGCAGGTTACTTAGCAGATCTATGCCTCACTTTCCTTACCTGTAATAACTGAGATAATGGTTAAAACAGTGCCTGGCGTATAGTAAGCACACAATAAGTTGGTGCCTTTTTTTTTTTTTTTTTGGAAACAGAGCCTGCTTATGGGTTGAGTTTCAGTTTCTCTCTTGAAGTCTCTCTGCACTCAAGGAGGTCCTATTGGCCAATTTGCCAACTGACCACTGAAGTTCTAGGTCTGGGATCTCTGCTTATAGCTGTGATCTGGAAGTCCTGTACTGGGTAGAGCTTAGACTTGAAAGATTACCAGGAAAAAGGAACAAATATGTGTATTCCAAATCATACGTAGCAGGCAGAGAGGTTTGAAGCTTACTGAGAGTCACTTTGCTTGAAGTAGACAATTTTCCGGATTCAGTCACAAGATGCTCAGAGCTGCTGCCACCTTTGCGAGCACAGGTGTGAGGCAGTTAGGCGTGGATGTGTGATTTTCTTGTTTTTTCAGCTCATACAAAGGAAGTCTGATTGCTTTGCGCTGGTGCCTAACAATAGGCAGCAGCTGTGGGTTCACGCAACAGTTGCTGGGAGGGAACGTGTTTTCCTCCGGGGTATATTTAAATCTGGGAGGTTGCTTTATGGAAGAGGGGCTGGAAGAAGTTACTGCTGCAGGCGGCCCGGCTTTAGGAAGACCAGGTTTGTCAAACTTACTTAAAAGATCAACTACGTTATTGTGGGGATTATTTTTTAGGGTACAAAAGGGTTCCTAAAAATTGAAGGTGCTTCCTGAGTGTGTGCTTTGTTAACATATCATAGACCGTTGACGGAGAGGGGTCAAAACGAAAGCGTTTGCAGCTATGACTTATTGAAGATCCATTAGGAAAATGCAAGTCTCTCGAGTTAGTGAAAAAATAGCATTCTCTTTATTTATAATCCTGTTTGGTTGCCACCTGTATTTGTTGCCGCGTGCAAGCTGGTACTGCTCACCCCACGAAAGGCTGATAAATCGAGAGATGAGCTGTTGGGACAAGGAATAGAGACTTTGGAAAAGCCAGCAAACCGAGAAGATGGTGGGCTAACCATCTTAAAGTACCGTCTTGCCCGGGTTTGGATGCTAGTTTCTTTTGCGCTGCGAAGAGGGGGAGGTGCTGGCAGGAGGAAAGGTCAAAAGGTAATAGGCCTGGCAAATTTCTCGGTGCCAGCGAGACCCTGGAGGGGATTAGTTACATTCTTTGTTCCTGCGGCCTTTCAAACCTCGGCCTGGTTGAGATGTTGCCTTGAGCTACAAACAAATGTATTTTAATTTAAGGCTCAAGCGTGGGAGGCAGTGTTCACAGAAAGGGGCCATTATGTGTATTTTAAGCTATAGGCCACACGCCCTTAGCGATTCATTTGCCTGCCTGTTCCCAAACACAAGTTCCTGTGGCCCATGCACAGTGAGGCCTAATTGAAATGTTCGAATTTGGAGCGGAGAAAGGTTTATTGCAGAGCTGAGCCAGGAGAATAGGTGGCTTGTGCGCAAAAACCCCCAAACTCCCTGGTGGTTTGGGGGGAGAAGTTTTTTTAAAAAAATTTTTATTTATTTTTTGCTGTACGCGGGCCTCTCACTGCTGCGGCCCCTCCCTTCACGGAGCACAGGCTCCAGACGCGCAGGCTCAGAGGCCATGGCTCACGGGCCCAGCCGCTCCGCGGCACGTGGGATCTTCCCGGACCGGGGCACGAACTCGCGTCCCCCGCATCGACAGGCGGACTCTCAACCACTGCGCCACCAGGGAAGCCCCTGGGAGGAGAAGTTTTTATGGGCAAAATTTGGGGTGAGGGCTGCAACGTGTGTGTGTGTGTGTGTGGGGGGGGGCTTTCTTCTGATTGGTTGGTGGTGAGGTAGCAGGGCGGTGCTCCAGGAATCTCGTGCTCAGCCAGAAGTTACCATCCCCCACCTGCGTGGGCGCCTTTAGTTCCTGCGGAAGAACTCAAAGGTATTGTTTCGTATATTCTTTCCGGAGGAACCAGGAACTTGCTCCACTGCTGGACTATTGTTTCTTAAGTTTTTCTTTTTAAAATTTTCACTTATTTATTTATTTATTTTGGGCTGCGTTGGGTTACGTGCAGCATTTCTCTAGTTGTGGAGAGCGAAGGCTACCCTTCGTTGCAGTGCGTGGGCTTCTCATTGCGGTGGTTTCTCGTAGCGGAGCACGGGCTCTAGAGCGCAGGCTCAGTAGTTGTGGCTCACGGGCTTAGTTACTCTGCGGCATGTGGCATCTTCCCAGACCAGGGCTTGAACCTGTGTCCCCTGCATTGGCAGGCAGATTTTTACCCACTGTGCCACCAGGGAAGCCCTGCACTATTGTTTCTGGACTGCTCCTCCTTTGTTTTGCATTCCCTCCCTTCCCTGTTGAGCAACTGTTTGAATCTGCCCTTTTGAACTCAGGGAAGATCTAGGAGGTTGAACGAAGCCTGTTACCTACAAACAAGAAATGAGGGACACAGGAAGGATTTGTACTTGAGAGGGCCCCACAGGGTCCTGCTCGGTTTCATGCCTGCTTGAGCTCGTACGACTAAGCAAAAGCAATCGAATACAAAGGTTAAAGTAAAAGAAACCGATCCAGTATGGAGTCAGATTTGTTCTTCCCGATTACACATCGAGTTTCTGGGATGGACCAGGCATTGTAATAGGCACTAGAGAAACAAGGATATTTGCTGTCCTCAAGGATCTTCCCTTCCGGTTTGCGAGGAAATGGTGAGTCCAATAACAGATGTATGAGGTAGCGTATGGCTACTAAGGTGGGGTTATTGGGGATTGGGGTTATTGGGGATTGTGTTTTTTTTCATCTCTGTGGTCTCATGTGTCTCCTGGTGCCTGCTTGACAAATAGAGGTAAAAATATTTTTTTGAATTTACAATAGTAAGAGGGAAATTTTACACAACTCTGCTGGAGTCCAGAGTGTGTGTAAAGTCCAGCCACTGAAGCAAGTCATAGCAGCCATAGAGTCTTTTCTGCATCAAGGTCTCACCTGTGATGAATGAGCTCCCCCCACGGTCATTTCCCTACCTTGTGAGGGTCTGTGTTCAGCTGAGGTCTCAGAACAGCCATCTCATAGGCTGTTAGAGCCTGGATGCACTAAACAGGTGAGGCAGCTCTAGGACCCTTATATCCCTGTGGCTGCCACTGTTACTTAGCTCTAGAAGTGCTCACTGCCTTCCTCAAGAAACGCACAAAATCAGGAGAGCAGCTACACTTGGCCCTAATCTGCTCAGAAATTGAAGGTGGTATATGTGAGTTGGGAATGAGGTATGAGGGAAGAAATGACAACAGAAATAGAGATGCTGTTAACCGAGGCAACAGTTTTGAGAAATCCATCTTCTTAGCCAGTTGAGCCAGTTTTTTTTTTTTTTAGTAGTAAAACGGAATCTTTGAACTAGTTTGACAGGTTAGAATATTGAGGAACATTCCTTCTCTTTTCATTCCAGGTCAGAAGGAACGTTGCTCAGCTTGCTTTCTGTAATATGCAAACCAACCCCTGGCAAAATGATGAGGTCAGGAAATTTGGTCTTTGGTAGGCTCTCATCTTCACTGTCTTCCTAGCCTACTTCCTCCCTTTTATCTGCTTGATGGTCTGTCCCTTCCTTTTTCCTCTCCTAGATTCCCAGAGCCTGCGGCCTTTCTTCTGCCTGACCTCTGTTAAATCCTAGTCTATGAGAGCGTGGAAAACTGCTCCTTCATAAAGGGGGAATGAGTGATGGCAGCTCCAAGAGCCACTGCATAGAAGGGGACCGACCAGTTAACGGGCTAAATCTCTGTATGAAACGTTTAGCACCTGGCAGTTGGAGGCGGGTGGAGACTGGTGGGATGGGGTGGAATGGAAGCGTTTTGTTTCCTTCCTGATGCTCCCTGGGTTTGAATCTCAACAGGCAAGTGGACTGCCTTGCTCATTACAGTGGTAAAGAGCATAGGTTTTAAAATCAGACCGACCTGGATTATATCCCAGATTCATGGGTTAATAGTTGTATGGCCTTAAACAAGTTCTGTAACCTATCTGTGCCTCAGTTTCCTCCTCTGTAAAAATTTGGGTGATAATACCTGGCTCACAATGTTGTTTTACGGATTAGGTGATGTGGTAAAGCTCTTGGCATGGGTGTTAGCCCATAGAGTGATCATTTAAGCATTTAGTATTCCAAATACCACCCTATTTCTGTCACTCCTGTGCTCGGAAAGCTTCCATGACTTCCTACTGTCCTAGAGAATCAAGTCCTAAACTCTTACCTTGGCATTTACAACTCTAAGATTGGACCGAAAGTTAGTTAAAATACTCGAAGAATGGTTCAGACATTCTCTTTCCATCAATTCTTTGAACTACAGAGTCAGCCTCAATTGAAGGAGAGCGCTTCTCCTAGAGAGCAGTGAAATGTGTGTAAGCATAGGTAAAGCCAGTCTTATTCTGTAATAAAACATACAGAAATCCAATATACGTCCTCTTCACTTTGGGCTAGGCCCAGATAGATCGCAGGAGACATGCAGGGCAGTGCTGGTAATCCCTGAATGGGTAGCAGGTTCTGGTCACAATTGAGAAACTGATGCCAGAAGGAATAAATCACACAGCTCAAACACCGAGACCTTGAACTAGGACCCTGTTGTCCTGACTTGAAATCTGGTGGATTTTTAGGCCAGCTTTCCTTTACTGTACCATGCTGTCTCCTGTTTTCTAGAGTGGGATAGATGTGGGGCTGAATAACGAACTCATTTTCAGCCATTAACAAATTAGGACTTCCCTGGTGGTCCAGTGGTTGACACTCTGCGCTTCCACTGCAGGGGGCGCGGGTTCGATCCCTGGTCAGGGAAGTTCTGCATGCCATGTGGTGTGGCCAAAAAAAACCCCACAAAAAACCAGATTAGTTGTAATTAATTTCTCAGAGCTGTTTGCAATCCCATGTGCTACTCTAAGGAAAGGAGTCACTTAGGTAAATGTAGGTGAGAGACAGGAGATTCTGCAGGGAGGGCAGTACCAGATGGTGCTGGCAGTGGGGCGCAGTGGGAGGGCACTGGGGAGCTGGAGAGCTTTGAGCCAGAAGGGAAAAGGCCCAAGCAAGATTTCCCTGCCTTTCCGGTGTACTTCGTTTGCCTTCGGGGGCGGCTGTGGGGAGGCGGGATATATTGATGGCTGAGATTCAGGGTTGACTTGACATCTGCTGAAGGGGGGGGTCACCTACTTCTGAGCTTCAGTGATTGACCGATGCTGAATTCCGCATTCAAACACGTCACTCTTTGCAGTTAAAAATCTCCACAAATGAGTCCTTTTGTAAGCTGTGCTTCAAATGCTCATGAATCGTGCTTGTCTATGGATTTACCCTTGAAGGGCTTACGAGGTGCAGTCTCTCAAAAATGGCTTAGATCTTCAACCTGCTTCTAGGATTGTCATTGGTGAATGTATTTGGATGCTCAGATTCCCCATTATGGCGCCTCACTAGAGCTTGGCCCGGACCCTAATTTTTAGCTGTGCTTGTTTTGTGCTCTGACACCTTATGAGCCTTGCTATTTCTAAATATTATGGAATTTAGATTTAAAAAAATATTTCCAGAGGATAGAATACCCACATTGGATGGCCCAGGAAACATTTCCTGATCTCCATGTATCCAGGAAACCAAATTGGTAAGGCAGTTTCAGTGTATTGTCAAGAATACTTAACACTTACTAGCAACATGACCTTGGTCAAGTCACTTCCCCTGAGTCTTCCATGATACAGGGAATGATTTCCCTACTTCAGAAGACTGTGGTGTTGATTAAATGAGAAGGTATATGAAAGTACATGGTAAGCTATGAAGTGCAGAAGGAGCTCATCAGAGGAATAACAGCCTGGAGGAGGCAAAATAATTTGCAAATATCCAGTATTAATGTCAAGAGGTATTGGAATGCAGTGGTTTAGAGAATAGGCTCTGGAATCAAACACTCTGGCCTCACATCATGATGCTACCATTTACTGGCTGTGTGATCTTGTATGTTAAAGTCTGAGGCTCAGTTACCTTATCTGTAAGATGGGATAATAATGGAACCCATTTCCATAGGGTAGTTACGAAGAGTAAGTTATTAATGAATACTAAGTGCTTAGCACAGAACCTAGCACATAGTCAGCTATTACAAAGTAGTAAAACAGTACAATTCCTTGCTCTGTGCAGCAATGATCAACTTTCATACGTACAGTCACACTTGATTATTAAACACCTTTTTTTGTGTGGTCAGTAGGACAAGTATTGGGTTGGCCAAAAAGTTCGTTCGGGTTTTTCCATAAGATGTTATTTCCCACATCTAATGGGAAACCGCGAACGAACTTTTTGGCCAACCCAATATCACCATTTTACAGAGAGGTTGATGATTTCTTCAAGGACCCTCAGCAAATAGATGGTGTTAGACCTGAACGGTCTCTGAGGGATCCCAGCTCGCCCAAGAACCGCCAAGAGTCGAGAGTCGCTGCAACACGCAAGAGGTTTATTAGGAGCCGGTGCATCGGGGTTCCTTGGTCCTCACGCAGGAGGCCGAAGAGGAACCCCCCCAAGCGGAATCACATACATTTTATAGCTTTCATTTTTCATTATGCAAAGTGTGGATATATCAAGGGTTTTTTTCTCATTGGTTTGTTTGTTCCTGGACCGGAGTGGGGACTTGGCTCTACTTCCTTGATTGGTTGGCTGTCGGATGCCTACTTTACATTTACCGGAGTGGGGTCTTGGCTCTAGTTCCTTGATTGGTTAGCTGTCGGATGCCTACTTTACATTTTCGTGTTTTTGTGGTGGGGGGTTGAGTCACATGAGTTATGGTTGGCTAGGGCGACCTTTAAACTCTGGCTTAATCATTCTTATCACCCGCCATACTGGTTTGCTCGAGGTTTCATCCCCCGCCATACCTGTTTGCTCGGAACGGTTTCTGCCCAGGGGGGGGGACATTCCAGTATCTTATTGCCAGCCGAAAAAGCTTAAAGCTCAAAAGTATCGATAGGGAAGTAGGGGTGTAAGTATAGTTAAGGCCCTACAATGGTAGGCCTTTGATTAGAACCCAGAGCTCTGGATTCCTTACTTCTTAAGGCTGAAGTGGGTTCTGAGACTGTCCAGATGATGGCAGCCCAGCAGGGGAGAGCTTTCTGGCCAGGGACCTTCTCCCAGGCAGAAGCCTCCCTCCTCTGCCTATGTTTGGGGCCTAACCTACCATATGGATTATTAACAAGTTACCAGTTAAGCCATGGATGCGCAGGGGCAAACGAGGCTTCCTCACTTCCTCACTGTGTTGGATAACATGCCTGAGTCAGAGCCCCCTCACTTCGGCTCCTATTAAAAATAAATACATTTCATCATGAATTAGATTGCAGCTTCTTTCTAATATAATTTAAGAATGTTACTGTCTATTGTGCTCTGTAAGCCTTCCACACACCTGTTTCTATGAGGCTGTCTTTTTTGTTTTAACTTTGTTAATCACAGCAGGTATCTCTGTCATTTGGGGACCCACTCTGTATTAATGAATATGGATTGGACTCCTCTTAATTGTTCTCTGAATACCTCCCAATTTTCAGGAGGGTAATTGATTTCAATCAGCTTTCTTAGCGCACGCTCTACACTCTTGAAGCCTGTAATTTTCAAGTTCAATATTTGCGTGCTTGCACCCTCAGGAGCGCTTCAGTTAGATCCTGTTATAATCCTGGAATTTTAACCAGCCACCAACTTGGAGTATATTCATCATTAAACTCATTTATGGCTGAGCCATGCTTTAAGGCATAACTCATATACAACATCTAAATTTTCTGAAAAGCCAAAGTACAAGAGCACTTTTAAATTTAAACTGTAAACAAACGACTTGGCTTTCGTGAAGAGTGTATTGAAATGTTTCCCATGTCTTTAGCTGTATAATACAGCCTGGGACGAAGAAACTAAAGCTCAGATGTTAGGTGTTTACTGTGGACAATTAGAGAAAATAGCTCAGAAATGAGAGGAGCTCATTGGGAAGATAATAGTTCATTTACAAAAATTCAGTTGTAGTTTAAATTCTAGAAAATTTTAGATATAAAATAAATAAAATAATCCAAATAATATTTGGATTCATTTCCATATAATAGTGAGCTTTTTCAAGTTTTGAAATTTTTCCCCTGTTTTAATCTCTTTCCTCTTTTTTCTCAAGTCCATATTCAAAGATCTATGGTGATGTACTGTTTCTCTATGGAATTTGGAGCAACAAATTTTACCCTACACTAGATATTCTATCATTAGTTCCACCTCTAAGAGCTCAAAGCTTCTTATCAGAGTTTTTGGGGAGGAATACCTAAATTGAGAATAGCCAGTTTCATCACTGTATTTGTACTAGAATTGACCTCATTGAGGTTCTCATTGCCATTCTTCAGCTGGACTATTGCAAAAGCTTAACTGGACTTGCTCTCTTCTCTCCCCACTTCAACTTATTACACACACTGTTGCCAGAATAATTTCCGCAAACATTATGCATTCCCTTGTTAGATCTGCTATGGCTCCCTGTTACCGCTGGCCTGGAATGCCAGATCCCATATTCTGAATTTTGAATTTACCTTTCCAGCTCTGTTTGCTATTATTATATGCTCCGGCTAGCGAAACTATCGTGATTCCTTGAACACTCCATGCACATTCACACAGACCCCTGTGTCTACTTAGGCTGCTCCTTCAACCTGCCATAATACCCTTTTCACCACCTCTCTGTGTGCATTTGTTAGGGTAAATGTAGGGCCCTTGGTGTGGTGTGGTGTGTGTGTGTGTGTTTAACATCTTTATTGGAGTATAATTGCTTTACAATGGTGTGTCAGTTTCTGCTTTATAACAAAGTGAATCAGCTATACATATACATATGTCCCCATATCTCTTCCCTCTTGCGTCTCCCTCCCTCCCACCCTCCCTATCCCACCCCTCTAGGTGGTCACAAAGCACCGAGGCGACCAAAGTGTAGAATGGCTTTAAAAATTCAGAAGTTCATTTTTCTCTCATGTGACAGTTCTGTTGTGTTTCAGAACGACAGTGGCTCTGCTTTGTGTCTTCATTCCAGAACTTAGGTTCCTTTATAAGTTGTCAATTCAACAAGTTATTGCTGTACCATCCCCTAGGATGTGATTCTCATCTGAGTGGTCAAGGCTGGCCCATCTCATCCAGGTTCCAGCTGGAAGAAGAGGAAAGAGTGAATAAGACGTGTCCACTCTCTCAAGGTCGAGGCCTGGAAGTGGCACATGCCACTTCGCACATTCCATCGGAAATAAATTAGCCACACGCTCGCACATACCTGAGAGAGGCTAGGCAATGCAGTCTGAGACGGAGGGCAAATTTTGGCAGCCAACTAGCAGTTTGTCACATTGTTGAAATCTGCCTCCTGCTGTCTCCTTCAGGAGTTTCTTGGGCCCCTCAGCTGAAAACCATTTCTCCTTCCTGTGAATAATTCTAGCCTAGGGCTTCTCTGTCAAGTGTATCAGAATCCCCTGTGGCTCTTGTTAAACTGGAGTCTTGGGATTAACAGATACATACTGCTATATATAAAATTGGTAAACAAGTACCTACTGTATAGCACAGGGAACTCTACTCAATATCTTGTAATAACCTATAATGGAAAAGAATCTGAAAGAATAGGTATAACGGAATCATTTTGCTGTACACTTGAAACTAACACAACTTTGTAACTTTTCCTACTTCATACTAGCTGTTCCTGTGCATGTCTTAACCTCCTTACTAGACAGTTAACTCTCATAGCGGACTTGGGATCTCGTTGGCATCTTCCTCACCCTGCCTCCCTCCAGCACCAAGAATAGGGCCTTGTACATTTAGAGGTACTTAATAAGTATCAATATTTGAATAATTGAGCACTGTCAACTAATCCAGAATGTTGAGCATAAACTTTCGAAAGGCATCACAGCTAGTGCCAAGTGCTGGACTATGCTTAGTGCAGTCTCTTGTTTGGAAATGCTCTGTTGGAAGCCCGGCTCCCACGTGGCTCAGCCACACTGAGGGAGAAGCCGCCAGAGAGCTGAGCTAAGTGGAATTTAGCAAATGGAAACCACATCTTATCAAGGACCTTTCCCTTCCGTGTGCTGTGACCATTTGAAAGGAAATGCTAATCCCTGTGTTTGGAATTCATTTCCAGAGAGCCTCTCTGCTCAACAAGAGTGGTTGGTTTTTATTTCTTTGTTTGTTTTTGGGGGAGTGCCCATAGAGCCTCATGAGCCAGTTTGATAAATTTTGAAGAGGTGGCAGTTTTCTCCACCTGGAAGCACTCAATGATCTTCCGTTTGGAAAGTTAGCCTGTTTTTTTTTCTCAGTCCTGACATACGCAGTCACGTTCTGGGCCTCGGGTGGGAGTAGGAGAAGGCAGAGGGCATGAGGTAGGCTGGGGTTTTAAAACCAAGGATACTTGGTAAGCTAACTTGAGCCACAGGAAGCAAAAGAAGACCTGAGGTCTCCCGTCTCTCTTCTCTTGCCGGCAGGATGAAACCCCTACCTGGAACTATTTTCTACTTGGAAACTGTCCTACATGAGACAGGGCTGAAGTTTCCCTTTGGGGCTTCGCGTGAAAAAAGATCTCACGAGCAAATGAATCATGTTGCCAAGATCTTAGAGGTTCTTAGCCTAGTTGAAGAAATGAGTCTTAGTCGCTGTTAGCCCCACTGGTACAGTTGACTAAGGCACCAATCACAGCACAGAACTTCAGCGTGGGGTCCTCACTTGTCACCTGCAGGTCCGCCTGCTCCTTGGCAGTACCTTGTTAGCCCTTAATTCCGCTAGAAGGCTTTGGAATTGAGAAGGGGGTATTCAGACATGCTACTAACTTCTCCTGACCCCTTTCTTTCCTTTCTGTAACGATGTAAGGATTTACGATATTATCTGCACAGTGTGTCCTGATAAGTTATTGCTCGTTATTGTGCATGATTTTGTAACTACTGTACATTTTTTGGCCTTCCCACTTCCTTGGTGAGATCTTATAGTATCACAACTTACGAAAAAAAGTTCCTAACAGGGTTGGGACTAGGGCGAGCCAAGTTAGGTCCCTAGGGAGCAAAATTTAAGGAGGTGCCCACTTGACAAGTATAACCCTCTTCTTGCTGCACCCTGAGAGTGAGCGCCTCCTGAAGCCTTATGCCCTAGGAGCCTGGCTGGCCTTATCCAAGTCCTCCAGGTCCTGATTCTCATGGCAGAGAACCTGAAATACCAGTTTTTCTGAGATCATTTGGAGTACAGAGTCCGCTCTTTAAAACTCTCCCACACCCTTTTTTTTTTGTTTTTTCCTGTTCCTTGGTCTACTTTTTTTTTTTTTTTAACATCTTTATTGGGGTATAACTGCTTTACAATGGTGTGTTAGTTTCTGCTTTACAACAAAGTGAATCAGCTATACATATACAGATGTTCCCATATGCAGAGATCTTCCACCTGTACACAGGAGACAATAAAAATGAAATCCCGCAATCATGCATGATTTTATTCATCACATGAATGTAACTGTCAGTCTGTTTATTTGCCCTCTATGCTGCAGCTAAACAAAGTCTTGACTAGATTTTTATAACAAGCACACATTCATTATTGGCTTTGGGCATATCGTTGGATTTAACTCTTTTTGTTGCGGAGCACAGGCTCCGGACGCGCAGGCTCAGCGGCCACGGCTCACGGGCCCAGCCGCTCCGCGGCACGTGGGATCCTCCCGGCCCGGGGCACGAACCCGTGTCCCCTGCACCGGCAGGTGGACTCTCAACCACTGCGCCACTAGGGAAGCCCGGATTTAACTCTTGACATTGGTCTCAAAGCCCCAGGAATTTTCAGGCCATCAGTGGCACATCTCAGTGCAGACAAACACATCATTCCTCTCCACTTCCTAACTATAGCCACTTGCAAGGCATATTCGAACTCCACCTCATTAGCTGTGATGTGCATTTTGGCATATGTCGGAAGTCAAAGCCACTTCCTTAGGGGAACTCAAACTCCGAATTTGTCTTTATTAAGGCCTTGTCCAAATGATAAATATACAATGCCTCCTTGCTGTCTACTGCTTGGAAATAAATCACTTTAGGATTGATTTCCTAACGGCTTTCTTCACTCCAGGGGTCCTCCTACCCCAGAGGTCACAGTGTCCTTCTTCACAAACGCTGGTAACCAAACAGAAAACCCCAAGCTGACCATGCAGTGAACAAAGCAGGGTACCTGGGGTGAGGGGAAGTGATTCCCTTCGCACAGTCCAGGAAAAAAACAGCCTTACAAGGCACAATATTCTGGAAAACAGCCCCCCAAAGCAGCGTGGAGTATGTGAGTAAACAGACGGGGTGTGTTCCCTTTTTTTATTTTTATTTTTTATTTTTTTTTATTTTATTATTTTTTTTTTTTTTGCGGTATGCGGGCCTCTGACTGCTGTGGCCTCTCCCATTGCGGAGCACAGGCTCCGGACGCGCAGGCCTAGCGGCCATGGCTCACGGGCTTAGTTGCTCCGCGGCATGTGGGATCTTCCCGGACCAGGGCACGAACCCGTGTCTCCTGCATCGGCAGGCGGACTCTCAACCACTGCGCCACCAGGGAAGCCCTGTTCCCTTTTTTTAAAGCAAAATATTGATACTATGAACTTTGGTACTTCAGGAGTTACAAACTCCTCCAGGAGTCTGCCAGGTAGTATAAATAAGCAAAACTGGCTGAGTATGAGGCATTCTCTAGCGGTAGGAACCAGGGAAGCAGAGGATACACTTCCCATCCACTCCAGCCTCCTTTTACCACATGGGAACGTGGGCCAAATCTTGTTAGATCTTCTGATTCTTCAAGAGCAGGTATATGATTATTTTGTTTTCCTAATGTGATACTTCTATTTTTTTTAAATGTTTGAAAGTTAAAGAAAATTTTCAAGTTACTATGAGGGACAAAATATTCCTGAAGGACAGATTTGTCTCACTGAGTCTTGAAGCCTATCTCCAGCCCATTTGTGTGGTTCCCTGCTCAGGACCGTGACTCTTGATTCACTTGATGACTTTTAAAAAAATATATAATGTTATTTAAAAAATATATAATGTTATTGTTCTTTAAAAATTTATATATTTTTTATTTTTGGCTGTGTCGGGTTTTCGTTGTGGCACGTGGGGTCTTTCATTGTGGCACCCCGGCTTCTCTCTAGTTGCGGTGCGTGGGCTCTGTAGTTTGTGGAACGCTGGCTCAGTAGTTATGGCATGCTGGCTCAGTAGTTGTGGCACGTAGGCTTAGTTGCCCTGCAGCATGTGGGATCTTAGTTCCCCAACCAGCGATTAAACTGGCATCCCCTGCATTGGAAGGCAGATTCTTTACCACTGGACCACCAGGGAACCCCCACTTGATGAGTCTTAATGGCTTGGCCAGTCATGGTTAGGTTGTATATTCTTAAGATGCCAAGATGTTAAGATTTTATTTTCAGCAGTCAGGTTTACGATGATCTTGGTCTCACAGCATTCACTTAGCTCCTTCTCCTGGCATAACACAACTGTAGACACCTGACTGCGATTACCACAAGCAACTAACTGTCCTGCCTTTACCTTTAGAGCAAGGCCACAAGAACCCCGTGGAACCTCCTGCTTCCTGAGGAAGCATCTCATGGAAATAGTGCTGTCTTAGCCAGCTTGGCTTTCTTAAAATTCTTCATACATTGCTTGTCTCAACTGCTTGCTTCTTGGCCCTTTTGAATCTTCCTGGCTTATTTCTGAGTTTGTCAGGTGTTGACTAGTAGAGGTGGAGCTTGAATCCAGGTGGCTACATTCTTGAGGGAATGTGTTCTCTAAATTTATGCCTTGTAGGTTGAAGTAACACGTCTTTGAATTGCCTTGAGGCCTATATGTTTTACATCAGCCTGACGTGCCCTTATGATCTAAGTTGTGACATTACTTCATGGCCTGTAGAAGTTCAAACACATCCCAATGATTTTGGAGAACTTCGTGGGAGCCTCATATGCTTCCCGGTCACTCATGCTGTCCCTGTCCCACACTGTATTTACTTGGTATGAAACACAGGGCCCACCTGTTTCCCTCTCAGACCCTGCCTCTCTCTGCCCCCAGCATGTATATGGGCAGGGTCACACCATCACCCACTCCCACAGACTTGCTCCCTCTCGTTCTCCCTGTTACACTTTCATCTCAGCTTCTCACCTCTCTCCCTCCCACGTTGTCCCGGCAATACTAAAGTTCTAAATTTCTCCTCTACACTGACCGAGCAGCTGCCTCATTCTTCTGTGGCCTTGTTGCAAGTTAACACTCAGGTCACCTTTGTGAACCTATAAAAACAAATTCTTGTGAATTAATAGAAGTATTTAGGGCTGAAGAATCTTAAAATCTTAGGCTGTCAGAACTTTGCTGTTTGAAATCCTACCGGTAATAATGGAATATCCCATTCTTGCCTGGAAACAGCCTTGATTTCCAACCCAGTTGCAGAGCTTCAGATCAGGGGATTTTAGGACACACCATTCCACATTTATCTTACTTCTGTAGTTTCCAAGGAGACGGGACCCTGGGTCCACTTTTCAGCTCAGGGCTAAGGTTCACCCCTTTATACACAGCCCTGCTCTATTTTGAAACCATCAAACCATGGCTTCGTTTACATTGTACCTACACCCTTCTCCCCCACACCCTGCCTGCCTGCCTGATGCAAAATAATGCTGTCCCTTCCTTTGTTTGGTGAGGTTATGCCATGGTTTCTTTCTCTGGTGCGTAGTCTCACTACAGGGGAGTCAGTGGTGATCTTTATCAGATGGGCTTTGTCACCTTCTCCACTGCTCCAAGCACTTTATTTAAGTATTTGTTCCAATACGTGCAATTTTCTCCCTAAGAGGGCTTATCTTTCATTGTATTAAAACTTCCACAAAGGCAGGGAATGTTGTCATTTTTTTTAAAAACTCCTATAGAACAGTGCTTGGGATATGTTGAGAGAATGAATGAATTCTGTTACTACCCCTTAAAGAATGTGGAGATCATTTTATAAAAGAGTATGATACCTCATTTTATCTTCCCTAGAAGTCTGCCTGGAGTTCTGGAATCAGAAAGACCTGGGATAGACCATGTCTTAGTCTGTTTAGGGTACTATAACAAAATACCATAGACTGGGTGGCTTATAAACAGCAGAAATACACTGCTTATAGTTCTGGAGGCTGGGAAGCCTAAGATCAGGGTGCCAGCATGGTTGGGTTCTGGTGAAGGCCCACTTCTGGCTTGCAGACCATGACTTGTATTCTCACATGGCAGAAGGGGCAAGGGAGTTCATTGAGGTCTCTTTTACAAGGGCACTAATCTCATTCATGAGGGTTCCTCCCTCGTGACCTAATCACTTCCCAAATGCCCCACCCTCTAATACTTCGGGGGCTAGGATTTCAACATAGGTATTTTGGGGGAGATATAAACATTTAGTCTATAGCAGACCCCTATTCCAACATTTAACTAGCTGCATGATTTGGGGTGAATTATTTAATCGCTTTACTCCTTGATTTTTTTTTTTTTTTTCCCAGCTGGACAGTGAGGATGATGCTACCTATCTTACTTGTGAAACAGGAGGGCAGGGGGCAGGGCACAACCTTTAAAAGAATGATTTAGACAGTACATGATGAAAGCTAGTGAGAACCAACTAGGTCCAAGATGGCAGAAGATTTGACTTCCAGTAGACTTTGAGCCTCATTATACACTCATTGGTAATATATTAGCATACTAAATGACACACCCACCAGTGCCATGAGAGTTCTGAGGCTAACCATAAAAGGCCAAAAAGTGGGCAGTGGCCCAATTCCTGGAAATCCCCACCCCTTCCCCAAAATAATTGGAATAATCCTCCTGCTCATTAGCCTATGAAATTACCAGCCCATAAAAATTAACCAGGCAATATTTCGAGGCCTCTCACCATCTTAGATGGCCCACACACTGTCTGTGGAGTGTGTTTCTCTCTAAATAAATCCACTTCTTACCTATCACTTTGTCTCCGAATTCTTTCACAACGAAGAAAGAACCTTAAATTCCCCACGAACACTTGGTGGTTGTGAGGATTAAGTGAAGTGATTTATGTAAAGAACTTATCATGGACTCTGGCACATGCTAAGTAAACATCAGCTAATCTTTTTCATTTTAACTCCCTTTGGCCTTCATCTTTCCAGATGCCAGGGACTTACATATCTCTGGGCCTCTGCCTCCATCAGCACTAAATGTCATTTTATCCTGTACTAGAATAACATATGTATGTCTTCTTTGTTTAGTTGTAAACTCTGACAGGGCAAAGTCCATGCCTTATTTATCCATATATCATTTTAGATAAACACATCTATATATCACTGGCACATGGCAGACGTTCTAAATATTTGTGGTTGGAAGGTTTGCCTAAAAAGGAAAATTTCAGTAAGTGTGCAGAGCCAGGCCTGTTTGGTGAATGCAGAGCACGCGGTGAGTGCTAGATGATGACGATACAACATTAACGGCTTCTTTCCTGAGCAGTTTCAGAATCTAACAACTAAAGAGGAGGGACGGGGCAGTGAAGGAGCTTTTCCGGGAGTGCTGTGTGCCCCTGTGGAGTGCGCGTTTGAAGGGCCCAGGGAAAATGAGAGGGTCCAAGGAGGTGGGAGTGGAGGAACGCAGTCATTTAATTCCTCTATTTTGGGGGAATTGCCACTTGAGTCCAGCCTAGCAATTTGAGCAGCTGGGGAATTATGTGCAGCTAATCTGTAACTAGGGACCATTGTGTTGAGCTGTACTGGAGTTTTGCTTTCCTGGGCATCTATGACCCCTTTGCCCTCAGGGGTCTGACACTAAAGGCAGAGGAAGTAGGCTGAGCTCTGAGTGGCTCTCCACCTGGAATATTCATGGCAACTGCTATCTTGGCTCTTCCCACACACTGTCTAGTGCAGGATTGAGAAAAGGGAACAAGAGCCAAGACCTAGGGGATGGTAAGAGGGCAGGGTTTCTTTTTTTTTTCTTTTTTTTTTTTTTTTTTGCGGGGCCTCTCCCTGTTGCGGAGCACAGGCTCCGGACGCGCAGGCTCAGCGGCCATGGCTCACGGGCCCAGCCGCTCCGCGGCACGTGGGATCTTCCCGGACCGGGGCACGAACCCGCGTCCCCTGCATCGGCAGGCGGATTCTCAACCACTGCGCCACCAGGGAAGCCGCAAGGGCAGGGTTTCTTGAACAATCCTTTCCCTCACAAATTCACTCCTTTTGGCTTTGCCCCCTCCTTTTCCCAGTGTCCCAATCCTCTAGTATTTTCCAGGGGATTACCTTTGATGATGACTAAGGTCCCTTTGAGTTCGTGATGTGCTAACAAACTGGATCTCCAGGGGGAAAAGCCCTGATGTGTAACGTTTGCTCATTTCTGTGTGCAAATGTTCCCATCAGGGTGGACTTAAACTACCAACTCGTAGTCACTGAATGTAGTCTTGGGAGGAGATGTGCGTAACTGGCTCTTGTGAAACTGCTGGCTCCAGCATACTATCGCCTTGAACTCTGACCTGACCAAGGTCTTGACCCTTTCTCTCTCCATTTCCCTATACGATCCACTTGCAATAGCTACAATACCAAAATTAAAGTATAAAGCTCCTTCTCATACTCAAAGACAAGGCGAAAAAGGAAAATATTTCTTGCAGACTTATATATATATATTATGATATCAAGACTATCAAGGATGGGTGCTGGCTGCTAACTTTTAGTAGTAAGTAGGGCCAAAGCAGCAGGAAAGACTAGGGCTTTGTGGTTCTGGAATAGTCTCCGTGAATTGACAAGAGCCTCTCAAAGTCCAGCTTCAGGTAGGCTGATGGTAGGTCCCCTGAGCCACCTTTTATGATAGACTTGTCTCTCCGCTAGCTATGGTAAAGCTTACACTCTTGTATTTCAACTTTTTCCCATGCCCTCACAACATCCATCTGAAAAAGGCTTCCCCCTCTTTTAATATAGCAATTTCTGCTGCCAGTAGAAGCTTCTGCATATTAAATGTGTTTACTCTAGCTTGGAAGACAAGGGTGAATGAAAAGAGCTGTGATTGCTGGCAACTGGTCCAGGTGGCCAGAACCGCTTAACACGTGCGAGGTTTGGTCCTAATTCCTTCAGTATTCCGAGGTATCTCTGAAATGTCTCCCTGCTCATTCTTCAGCCTCTGCCCAGCTCGTCACACAGTTCCTTCTTTCATATCTGTTTTCCCAGGTTGGAAACAGAGACTAGGACTGTAGTGACTATCGATAGATATATTTATATGTATAGTCAGAGCAAAGGCTCAAGGAGCCTGTGTTGTGCTGGTAAAGGTTTAACAGCAGACTCGCTAGAAAAAGAAAATGGGTGTGTAGGTGTTTTCCTACATTTTACTGATACAAAGAATGGGTAGCACACTGTATAAAAAATAAATATATATTACTCCTTATTTTGAGTTCCATGTAGCCAGTTTATTCTCACAGAAGGCTTTCTTTGTTCTTGCAGAATTGTATCATATCCAACCTATGGTTGTGATTGAACAAATGTAATCCAGATATAGTGTTGGTCGATATTTTCAAATCTCTTAATAAGGAAGGTGAAAGTGAAGCAACAGATGCAGGGCAGGACTTCATTTATTTATGTGATGTAAGAAACCCTCTTGTTGAGTTGGATGACAGTTTTCAAATACTGGAAGAAAATGTCCTTCCACTTTGTGTTAGGCACAGGGTAATAGCTACAGATCCAACACAAAATGCTGTTATTAACACTTTTGCCATCACTTTTTAAAAGTCTAGACAGTCAACAATGTGATAAATCAAGTCGATTTCTAGTATTTTCAAATTCCCGTGTTGTAAGCACTCCCCACAACAATTGGGGACAAACTGGACTGACTCATCAAGCTATTGTTGTAAAATAACTGAACAAGGAGTCGGAAGAGATGGGCAGGAGCACGCTATTATAGGGTATTTCCACCACACAGATATTATAGACACAGATAACCTTGATGGCGTAGATAATAGTAAGATGGAGTACAAGAATTAGGAAATGGGTTTGGAGTATTACCTTTAGTTTTAATATAATTTGTTTATTGAAGATATGCATCATTGAATTTTGAATAATGGCTGTATTTAATAACTGGCTCGCAAAATATCTGATCATTTAAATAATGGGCTCTTGCGAACTGCGGCAAGCCAACTCCAGCATAGACACGTGGGCTGGACACTGCATGTATCACTTCTCAAAGTCTTTTTTATTTTTATTTTTTGGTGGCCGTACCGTGAGGCATGTGGGGGGGATCTTAGTTCCCCCACCAGGGATCGAACCAACCACCCCTGCAATGGGAGTGCGGATTCCCAACCACTGGACCACCAGGGAATTCCCTCAACAGTCTTAACAATAACAGTATATAATTCAATACCGCTGGCTCTTGTTCTACCTGCTTGTGGCAGGGTGCGAGTCCCCTGTTAGTGTCCCTTAAATCCTTTGGGAAGTCCCTAGTGGTCATCTCTCATATGATTATGAACAAGTCTGCTCTTGCCGTGTGCTGTTGTTGCTTTGCTGGATGTTAACTGGGTATCTACCTGTTCTTAGTATCTCTCATTAAGGCTCTGCTGTTTCTTGCTGCCACTATTCTCCTGAGCTGTCATGGCTTCTCCTGACCCCATTTGCCCTTCTTCTGGGCACTGACAACAAAGCACAGAAGTGGTCATGGTGCCAGAGCACCTGAATAGTTTGTCCCAAAGTAGGGGAGAATGTGCCTCTCTCATTTGTATTACTTTTTTTGTAAGGGGTCTTGAGGACTGCTGATAACCTTACAACTTTTTTAAAATTTCAGAATAGTTTTAAAATTTACAGGAAAGTTGAGACGGTAGTACACAGAGTTTCCCCTATTGTTAATATCTTACATTATTGTGGTACATTTTTCACAATTAATGCATCAATATTAATGCATTGTTATTAACTAAAGTACATACTTCATTCAGATTTCCTCTCTTTTTCCTAATGTTCCTTTTCTGTTAAAGGATTCCATCCAGGATACTGTTATATTTAATAGTCATATCTCTTTGGATTCTTCTTGGCTGTGGCAATTTCTAAGACTTTACTTGTTTTTGATGACCTTGACAGTTCAGAGGAGTACTACTGGTCAGGCTTTTTGTGGAATATCCCTCAGTTGAGATTTGTCTAATGTTTCTCACGTTTAGACTTGGGTTTGTAGTTTTTTGGGAAGAAGACCACAGAGGTAAAGTGCCATTCTCATCACATACAAGGGTACCTGCTGTCAACATGACTTATCATAGTTGACATTGAACTTGATCACCTGGCTGAGGTAGTGTTTGTCAGGTTTCTCCACTATAAAGTTTCTCTTTTTTGAAACACCTTTCTATATCCTACCCTTTGGAAGGAAGTCACTATGCACAGCCAACGTTTAAGGAGTGGGGAGTATCTTGAGGGCAGCGTATCAACATAAGTTATTTGGAATCTTCTCCACAGGAGACTTGTCTGTCCTCCCTCATTTGTTTATTTATATAATTAATTAATTATGTTAGTGTGGACTCATGGATATTTCTTTTAAACTTTGGGTTACAACCTAGTATAGTCCTCAATATTCATGGGTTCTGTATTTTTGAATTTGCCTGCTTGCTAATATTTATGTGTAACTCCCAGAGCAATACTTCTGGCACATTTATGTTCACTTGCAGACATGCAGAGCAACAAAAAAAACTTGAGTAGCCTGACATGCATGTTTTCAGCGGAGGTTGAAGGAGGCGGATGCTCTGCCTTCTTATTTTACCTCTCATATAGTAAACAAAGTATCCTTTTTACAGTCTATTTAGTGTCACACTTTCCCTATCTTTGTTTCTTTTTTTTTGTTTATTTCAATGTTTAAAATGCCTTCCAAGCTTAGTGCCGAAGTACTCTCTAGTGTGTTCCTAAGTACAATAAGGCTGTGATGGAGAGAACATACATACATTAGATAAGCTTTGTTCAGGTGTGAATTATAGGCCATGAGTTTAATGTTAATGACTCAACAATATATATTAAATAAGTTGTCTTTAAACAGAAACCCACATAAAACAAGGTTATGTTATTGGTCAGTTAAAGAAAACGTTGTGACCAGAGGCTTGCAGGAACCTAAGCCTGTATTTCCCCTAGGAGTAGTGGTTCCGTATTCACCAATTCAGTGTTTGTGGAGACTTTATAGAACATAACTACCATGATTAATGAGTATAGACTGTTCTACTATTAACTTCTTGCTTAAACAGTTCCCACTTTGGCCATTGGAAACTCTTTCATCTGACTCCTGCATCTCTTTGTCCCTTTTGATATACCCTCATCAGTATCTCTCTCTCTCTCTCTCACAGATTTTTTTTCAAAGCGATTCTTGAATTTCTTGGTAGTTTCTGAATTTCTTGTTCCATTCATAGAGTCATTCATTTCTTCAAGGAGCCCTGATTCCTTTTCTTGGAGAATGGTATTAGAAACCAAGATCTGGGTGCTAGGTGTGCTTGTTGCTATTGAGGTGCCAGTGCTTCTAGGCCCTCTTACCTGACAGAGTAAGGAGATATGTGTATATACATGAGTTAGTAAGACATATGTATCTATAAATATTTCTGTATATAACCATAATCTGTATTAAGCTAAGTGTGAGTTCAAACTGATGTCTTCAACTCTTACCACATGGATCATTCTAGCCTCTTCCCTTGATCGTCTGTAACCTCCGATTCCAACAGCAAGAAACCTGGCTCCCATCCTCTGCCATCCATTTACTGAATTGTTCACTTCTAGTTTACAAGTATAGTGGTATCAGAATTGTTAACCTATAGCCCTGTGGGAAACAACTATCTCAATTAGAGTATGCTTATGTATGTTTCCTTTTATCTTTTTTCTTTAGTCTTACAATCTCCACTCACCTCCAAAGGTACTTATCTCACCTCCAAAGTTAACTTAGCTCAACACTTTTCCTTCCCTTACACCTTTTAGTAATACTCTTTAACATCCTTTCTTATTTAATTCCTCCCTATTCAGACATAAGACATGTGGGATTGGGCTAGGAAACAGATCCAAGTGGCAGACATCACAATGTACTCAGGATTCCTGATGACTAAGCTATTTTACCCCTCCTGCTCCATTCCCTGATCAAGGTCAATGTGTCTTATTCCTTCCTGTACTACAGTTCTTCTCCAGGAGCTTCCTCACCTTAGGCAGAAACAGCTTTCTTTAGGTTTCTTTACAGATTGTACCAGATGTACCCAAACATGTTTGAGTCCTAAGTAGGTACAAGCTGTGACCCTTGTTCTACATGCTTCATCTCATTTAACTTCACTTAATCCTCATACAAATAGTTCCTAAAATTTATTAAGTGCTTGCTATTGTCAGGCATTTTCTAAGTGTATTAGAAGTGTTAACTGGATTAAACCTCAAAATCCTATGAGGGGCACTTCCCCGGTGGCGCAGTGGTTAAGAATCTGCCTGCCAATGCAGGGGACGGGGGTTCGACCCCCTGGTCTGGGAAGATCCCACATGTCACGGATCAACTAAGCCCATGCGCCACAACTACCGAGCCTGTGTGCCACAACTACTGAAACCTGCGTGCCCGTGCTCCGCAACTAGAAGCCACCGCAATGAGAAGCCTGCACACTGCAACGAAGAGGAGCCCCCCACTCGCTGGAAGTAGGGGAAGCCCACCCGTAGCAATGAAGACCCAACACAGCCAAAATCAATCAATCAATCAATCAGTAAAATCCTATGAGGTGCAAGGTCTGTTAATAACCTGCCATTTTACAGATGGGAAACAGAAGCTCAGAGGTTAAGTAACTTGTTCATACACTTCAAAGTCTGTGCTCTTTCTACTGTACAACACTGCCTCAAGTTACATAGCACCTAGAGCTGAATCTCATGATTAAAAAGAAGTTAAAAAAATTTGTATATCTTTTTTCTTTTTTTAGAGGACACGTTTTAGGAAGTTAGGTCATTGTTGGCTATGGGGAAACATAATGCAATCTAGATCCAAGGCATTGTATTTCTTGTATAATTTGTCACACATCTTGCTAACTAGTTCTTGGTGTGCCCATCCACTTTAGTCAAGGTAATTGAGCAGAAAATCCACAAAGAGAAGGAATATTGCTGCAGATGTGTTTTTCCTAGTTCTGTTCTTCTCCCATCCTTAGCCAGCCCTTACTTTGCACAGACACCATGCTAGGCCCTAGTAGGGAACAGAGAAATAAGTCAGGGATGGTTCCACAATTTGACCTTTCAGCTTGGTGGGGAAGAACAATGTGTACCTAAAATACAATTTCAAATAATATGGAAAGGGAATAAAATTCTGGTTTAGGGACTTCCCTGGTGGTGCAGTGGTTAAGAATCCGCCTGCCAATGCAGGGGACATGGGTTTGAGCCCTGGTCCAGGAAGATCCCACATGCCGCGGAGCAACTAAGCCCATGCGCTGCAACTGTTGAGCCTGTGCACTAGAGCCCATGCTCCACAACCACAACAAGAAAAGCCACCACAGTGAGAAGCCTGCGCACGGCAACGAAGAGTAGCCCCCGCTCGCTGCAACTAGAGAAAGCCCGTGCACAGCAATGAAGACCCAGCGCAGCCATCAATCAATCAATCAATCAATCAGGTTTATTACAAGCCCAACATGCTCATTTTGGGAGCTTTATCTTCTGTGCTCTGTTTGATTCATCTTGACTTTAGAATGACTCTGAGTGCGAATGACCTGGGCCTCTTGGAAATATTCTGAGACTTGGAGGCCAGCCTGGGCTTCCAAAGTAGCTGTGGATCACCCACACTATTGACCATTACGAGTTGGCTCTGGGCCTCTGTAGAGGGTCGGTGCTCCCAGTCCAGCAGAGGGCCAGATGTGGTGCTTTGTGCTTGCCTTGCTTCTGCTTCACACTCACTGGGGGATAGCCTGAGCTTTCCCTAATTTCCTTTTGGCTCCTAGATGCGCCCCCCCCCCCACTTCCAAGTTGCCATTTCCTTGCTTCCTCGCCATCCGCTCTCTCTCTCCCCAGTCTAATTAGTGGATTGGTGGGAGGTAGCCTCAGAAAGGGAAGGCTTTTCCCGGTGAACCTATTCTTTGCAGCAGTCCAGCCATTTGGGCTTTAATTGGCTTCAGAGGTCCCGTCAGTGCTTTGTCCTCTGCGCATCAGGAAGTTAATTACTTAAACCAAATGGGAGGCTTTCAAAAATGCAATGTTAGCCCTCTTCTCTCTTAGAGCACAACTTGAAAACCAGCCTAAGACAAACGTGTGAAGCTGGGAGAAGTTTGTGTTGCGTGTTCCAGACTTAGGAGTCCTCTTCCATAGTATGGCATCTCATAGACCCGCAGGGCCCCTCCCTACAGCTCCTCCCTGGGGCTAGCCCTTTCCGTGCCTGACCCTACGCTTTGACCTTTTTTTTAGTAGTTCTTTCTATCAGAATATGTAGGCTTTGTGTTTCATTTCCAGGAGGCCTTGTTCACTTAATCTGATAAAGCAATTTACAGTAGGATTAACAACTAACACGGTGTAACCCAACACTTAACAGGCATTCTGCTAAGTGCTTTATGTGAGTTCATTGAATCCACCCTACAACGCTATGAGATTGATTGTTCTTATTCCAGCCATTTTTCAGATGAAGAAATCAAGTCCCAGAGAGGTTAAGTGACTTGTCTAAGATCCCACAGCTAGCCAGCAGTAGAGCTGGGATTTGAATGTAGGTTGTCTGACGCTGGAGCCCATGCTCTACCCATCACCAAGTTGTAAGGTCCAGTGTGTCTTACTAATGACTGATAATGACCTCCTGCTGAGACATGTTTGTATACTTTCCGAATCCTTTCCCACAGTGCCCATACATTTATTGAGTACCTACTATGAGCTAGGTGACATTTTTATCTTAACAGTGACAATTTCTTAATTCTTAGGAATGATTAATGTAGGCATCGTGAAAGGATTAAAGGATAATTAAGTGTTAAATTGCCTAGTATTGATTGTAAGTACACTGGTATTTTAGGAGGTGGAACTGTGCTAGGGTTGGATAGGTACAGATAAAGTAGGGGGAAGGCATTTTCTCGGTAGGGGGGAACTAACACAGCAAGAATAGAATTGAGAAGGTGAGAAGGGAGCAATAAGGAGATGTACTTGGCTAGCACAGTGGTTCTCCATGTCTCTACATAACTAGGGTTAGAACCTCCCAGACCCTGTGGCCGTAATTCTTCCTGCTATGTCTACCAAGGAATATCTCTAGCAGAGAAGGCATATCAGAACAACCTTATGAAACTGGAACTATTAGTCTCCCCTCTTTTTAGAAACAATTTATTTTTGGCTGCACTGGGTCATCGTTGCTGCACGCGGGCTTCGTCTAGTTGCGGTGAGCGGGAGCTACTTTTCGTGCAGTGCGCAGGCTTCTCATTGCAGTGGCTTCTCTTGTTGCGGAGCACGGGCTCTAGGCACTCGGGCTTCTGTAGTTGTGGCGCACGGGCTTAGTTGCTCCGCGGCATGTGGGATCTTCCCAGACTAGGCTCGAACCCGTGTCCCCTGCATTGGCAGGTGGATTCTTAACCACTGTGCCACCAGGGAAGCCCCTAGTCTCCCCTCTTTAGTTGAGGAAACAGAGGTTCGGGGATCTAAGAAACTTGCCCAAGGTCACATAGCTAGTAAGAAGCAGGGCTGGAAGATGAACCAGGGAGTCTGGCTCCAGAGAATTTGATCTTCACCATAAAGCTATACTTCTAATGTTTAGGCTGTACTCCTGGCTAGGCTTTTGTAACCCCTTGGTAAGCTTCTCCCCTGGTTTGTTAAGGCCAGACCTTATATTTGAAAGGAATACTTTTGTCCTCAGCCTATGACCTAGATCAGAAGCAGACCAAGAAGCCTCTTTGAATTTTTTCCCCCTAGGGCCAAACCTTGGTTTTTGGCTCTCAGTGTCATCCCCACTCTTTCAAAATGCAGCTCAGAAAAACAAAACCAAGGAAAGCAGGGCCCTTCTTCCTAAAGTCTAGAGCAGATCTGGCCTTATTTGTCCTTGCTAGGTTTCTTTACCTTGGGCTCAACCATGATCCTGTTGGGCCTTACAAGTGGTAAGAGCCCTTCCCATTAAATGCTTGAAGAGGAAGACTTAATTCTAAGAGAAGGAAGCAATGGAAAGAGCAGTTTTCTTTGGCCAAGAAGTTCATTCTGGTTTTTCCACAACGTCATACGGTAAAACCCAAACGAACTTTTTGGCCAACCCAATATCCCTTTTCTCCACCAAAGTTTGTACCTTCTAACCTGGTGGGTAGGTTGGGTTCTTGGAGGCCATTTTGACTCTTGGGCTTAACAAGAACTTCTATACTGTAGACTTAGAGAAGGTGGAGAGAAAGGCTTGCATTCTCCTTTGGCCGCAGGGCAAAGCCACCACTACACCACAATTTGTTGCTTTGTTTACCCAGGAGGGTTAACAGTTCAGTCTGTGGTCACCCAGGAGTGTTGTTCTTTTGTTTAATGAAAAAACTCAGTAGAGAGTCCCAATCCTACCTCTGCATCTCCGTGTGTCTGTCTACCTTTCTACTTCTTGCCACCTGGGCTCAGTGAGAGGGGAGTTGAGGCCCTTAGAACTTCTGTGAATGTCTCTTTCATCGGTGCGCCCCCTCTCCTAAAGATTCTGGAATTGGTCCACGCAGGAAGTTACTTCTATTCAATTTACCAGACTACCGCAGAAAGCTGCCTGGTATTTTCTCTCTCTCACTTCTTTTATACCCAGCTCTGTTAGAACATCATTGCCGGAGAGGATTTAACAATGTTTGCATTGCCCCCAATTGGCCCCCACCCAGAAAAGGTCAACACGGAAACCCTTCTTCTATTCTCAAGTGTATCCCTGTTCTCAAAGAGAATTTAAAGTTCTAAGAAATAGCAGCAAAATCCCCCCCTCCCCGAAACAATCTCCCTTCCCTTGTTTGCACAGAACTAGGCGCTATTTAGCATGGGGGTCTCCAGCCCCTGGGCCAAGGATTGGTAGTGGCTGGCGGCCTGTTAGGAACCGGGCCGCACAGCAGGAGGGGAGCAAGTGGGCAAGTGAGGAAAGCTTCATCTGCCATTCCCCATCGCTCCCCATCGCTCCCATTACCGCCTGAGCCATTCCACGCCCCCGCCGATTCCCTGTCCGTGGAAAAACCGTCTTCCACAAAACCGGTCCCTGGTGCCAAAACGGTTAGGGACCACTGCTGTAGCAGATAGTAGATGCCCATTATAAGTGCGTAAGCAGCAGGATAACAGTGGCGTTACAGGAGGGTTGATGGGGCAAGGGCCCACGGCTAATACTTTGCAGGCTGTGTGGTTGGTTGGTCTCTGTGATAACACCTCGCCTCCGCTGTTGAGGTGGGAAAGCAGCCATAGACGGTAGGTGAAGGAACCAGTGTGGTCGCGTTCCCATAAAACTTAAGTTACAGAACCAGGTGGTGGGCTGGATTTGGTTCACAGGCTAGAGTTTGCCAACCCCGGCACAGGAGGAACTGAGTCGAGCAGTTTCTTCATCAGTCTTGCCAATAAGCAAAGTCGTGCCTTGAGGAATAAGGGAACGAGGGGTTGCAGAGAGGCCATGTGTGTTACCCTAGTGGAAACTTCTACAGGGAAATCCTGAAACTTGGGAAGTGCTAGTTCCTTCTGATGGGGACCGTTGACAGAATTGAAGGTAACTTGGAAGAGCATGTTTGTGGAGAGGTCCTTACCTTTGGAGATGTGGAGCCTGAGGTGGAATTGGCAAAAGCTAGAAACCAGATTCTCCGCCCTCACCAGCACAGCCCTCCACATGTAGGAGGTGTGAAGGGTGAATCTGGGATACACTTGCAGGTAGGACCCGGTGAACGAGTCATCTGCTTGGAGGAGAGAGCTGAAGTTTTGGCAGTGCACCCACTGAGCGTGGGCTGGAAAAGAGCAAAGTAAACAAGTCAAAATACTTGGAACAGTCACAGGTTAATGTCTATAGAATTAGAAGGCGGCAGAGGCTTGGAAGAAAGATGGGGAAAGTAGAAGAATGGGGAAGAGACAGTGTCAGTAAGCGGCCATCCCTCGCTTCCTGTGATGCTAGGCCCCTTGACAGACATATCAGAAAAAGACAGCTTACTCCCAGCTCACTGTGAAACAAAAAGCTCTCATCCTCCCGCATAGATTGAGTGGAAGGGGAAAAGACCCTTTTAAGGCTTCCCCCTTGGTCCTGCATGCAATTTCAGACAAGATCAAGGGAGACAGCACTACGTCAGCTGCCCCAAAGTCTATCTAACAATGGCCAACACTAAAAATTTAAAAGCCCCGAATCTCACATTATTGCACCTTGACTCACGAAGAATCTAGCCGCTGTTGTGGTTTAAAGCCTTGGACTGCTGTCCTAGCTGAGACATACAACAGTGGAGGAGTCCTCCTAAACACACAAAAAAGCTGAGCCTATTAACTGCTGTCCCACACTCGAGATCAATGAATGCTCACAGTAGCTCGTTTTGAGGTGAGCCGGATAAGGTACCTTGCCCTTTTCCTGAGGAGTTCTGAAGCACGTGGAGTTCTGCCACCTTTGCAGTCCAAGTGCTCCAGCGTGCTTCTCCTGACTCTGGAGCTCACTTTGCTTTTCATAAGGCTAATCCCTGTGAGGTCCCAGACACCGAAAATAAATAAATAAAGCTTTGTCGGTGTAAATCATGGCCCTAGACCCAAACCTGAGGACCCCAGACGGAGCCATATGTAAGGCTGCAAACACCAGTGCTGGTAAAGCCCACCAAAAACTTGGGTTTCTCAATATGTTACTTTAGTCCCCGAACACCACTCCTTGTGTTTATCCCCTCAGCGTTCCAGGGCATGTTGGAGATTTGTGAGGCTAATCTGTCTACCTGTCTGCCCTGCTTGGCTCTAACCAACTGACAAGAAACACGAGGAAGTAGATAGATATGGATCACGGTCATACGTTTACTACTTTTTATTAGTGATAATAACAAAAAATTTTTAATTGTTTGCTAGATATTTTGTATCATATTGTTCCTTATATCAAGCCTATGAAGTAGATACGCACGTTCCCATTTCATAGAGAAGATTAAGGGACAGAAATATTAAATAGCTTATCCAAGTTCACTCAGTAGGTGGCAGAGCCAAGAGCAAAACCTCAGTGACCTATAAGTCCACACATTCTATCGTTCCCCTGCCTGTATCGAAAACAACAAGATTCTCTGTTAAAGATGAACCAGGGGATATGGTTTAGGCATGAGATAGGATGGGGCTTCCGAATAGTCCCAATTAAACTTAGCTATAGCAGGGGTCCCCAACCCCCAGAGCCTGGACCGCTACCGGTCCTTGGCCTGTTAGGAACTGGCTGCACAGCCGGAGGTGAGTGGCGGGTGAGCGAGCGAAGCTTCATCTGCGGCTCCCCCATCACTCTCCATCTGTGGAAATGTTGTCCTTCCACAAAACCGGTCTCTGGTGCCAAAAAGGTTGGCGATTGCTGAGCTATAGGTTTCGAGGCGGAAGAATAGAGGGCAGTTTTTCAATTGAGAGTCCCCAGCCAGATGGGCTTACAGAGTGGAGTCCAGGAGCTGGGAAAGTGCTAGAGAGAAAAGAAGACAGGTCCACATTATCCTTTCAATGAAGTGACCCTAAACCTTCTGGTTGATGTTGCCCAATTAATGTTTGCTCTTCTCACTTTAAACAGGAGCAACTGTGGGATTCTAATACTGTTCCCTCCTAAGCACTGGAGCAATCGGCCCTCCCCCATGGAGACATGAGGCAGGGAATCGTCTACGCAAAGGGGCTGCTACACAGTAGATACCCCGTACATGTTGACTATGGCCCATTTAAATAGTCGCAGTCTGCTCATACACATGCACAAGACAAGGCATTCCTCCCCTGGCTTCCAGAATTTCTCTCTCCCCACAGCTTGTTAACTTCTCTGATTTGCAGTGCTTCAGTTTCGCCTATTTCGGTTCTCTGTCCTGTCTCTTGGGGAGGAAGAACCAGACAATAAGAGAGTAATGTCTAGTAAGTGTCAAGAAGAAACTAAAACGTGGTAACAGGAGAGAGAGTGGCTGAAGGATTGGGAAACGGTAGCAGAAAGGTCATCAGAGAAGGAGGTGACATTTGGGCTGAAACCTGAATGAGGGGAAGGACTCGGCCAGGCAAAGATATAGAAGATATAGGAGAAGAGGGTCCCAGACGGGAGGAAGAGCAGGTGCACAGACTCCAGGCTGGGAATGATTTGGCAGGTCTAGAGAAGGTCAGTGTGGACGGAGCTAGTGATGGGGTGGGGGGGGTGAGTATATGAGGTGATGTTGGAGAAGCAAGCGGAGTCTGGGTCACTTGGGGCCTCAAGGGCTGTGCAGCTTGGGTTTGATTCCAAGGACAGTGGGGAGAGTCCATGTTGGGTTTACCAGTCCGGCTTCTGAGATTTGCCTTTGGGCCCCCTGGTGCCCCTCATCCTGCTTCTTTCTATAGTGAATGACGCCTGGTTTTTACTGTCCCAGGGGAATGCTTGGATCTCCGGTATTCTAGAACCATCCATTCTATGCTGTCACTGCCCCTCCCCAATTTCACCCCTGCCCCGGCTCCGTGTGAGAACCCCTCATTGTTCTCAACAGAGGGGCACAGCCGGACCTAGGGGACCAGGTCAGAAAAAGACCCCCCCGCAAAGATGGAAGGCAACATGAATCTTCCTGGAGTAGATCTTTGCCACCTCTTGCAGCCGAACCTCAAGACAGAGGAGTGAAGGTGCAGCCGTGGGTGGGGGCGTGTCTGATGCCAGACAGGGCAGTGCACCCCGGAAGGCATCTATCTTGGAGGGAATTCATGGCAGAGACCCTGCAGTATCAGTCATTTCAGTGTGTGCTTTGGGTGTCTAATAAGGAATTTTGAAAAAGGTGTTAGAGACTGAGATTTCTCCACGTGTCCAAGGCACAGAGACTACGTGTGGTGGCTTTTTTTTTTTTTTTTTTTTCTTTTCTGCTGTACGCGGGCCTCTCACTGTTGTGGCCTCTCCTGTTGCGGAGCGCAGGCTCCGGACGCGCAGGCTCAGCGGCCATGGCTCGTGGGCCCAGCTGCTCCGTGGCACGTGGGATCTTCCCGGACCGGGGCACGAACCCGTGTCCCCTGCATTGGCAGGCGGACTCTCAACCACGGCGCCACCAGGGAAGCCCTGTGTGGTGGCTTTGAGTTCTTAGAAAAGCCATCTCTATAGTGCAGTAAGGATTTTTTTTTTTTTTTGGTTCCACTGGAGTGAGGGTAAAACTACCTGTAGATACCAAGTATTTTCACACTTTAGCTCCTTTTCAGATTCTGTGTGCGCCAAACTGCCAGGTTATTGCCGAACATAACCACTCCGATTGTATCAGGTTCTCCAGTTCACAAAATGTTTTTCAGATAGCCTAAAAAAAACAATGCTAAGTGGTAAACACTGTTCTTTTTTATACAGATCAGAAAATCCAGGCCCAAAGAATTAAGTTACGTGGAGCAATGAACGTAAATGTAAATGGATGTAGTTTATTTTCTCTTCTTTTGAGCTGTTTAATGAGTTCAGTTTCTCTCCTGGAGACCAGGTAGTGGGCCCAAGTATTCTGGCTGTTAGGTCCATCCCACCATCTGTTCGTAACTTGGTGGTCCAGGTTAACAGTCTGTTTATTTGAGTTTGGCTACTGTGAACCAGGCCCTGGAGGTTGGGGAAGTTGACAAAACAAAGGTCTTGTAAAGTAGAGTGCCAGACCTTGGATTGTGACCATACCGAGGCGCAGACACTCTCACAAGGCCTGGCTAGAAAATAATCTGCTGACCTTTTCCGAACTCTTAACTGCAAGATCACTCAGCTGTTTCCACTTTGTTTTCAAGCTGCTTGAGAGAGCAAACAACTCTTAACTTCACTTAGCCGTTTGCCAGCTGGAGATGCTGCATGGCATGGGGCGCTGATTAAAATGAGGCGGTGGCTTAAAAATCAGGAACCAGTTGACCTTAACTGTGTTTCTTCCAGCTTTTATGTCATTGCTGAAGCTGTAGGTAAGTGATTTGCTGGCCTCAGCTCTGGAGAGGTTTTATATATTGTTCATGTGGTCATAATTCTCACCCATTTTCCTTTCATACCTCTCAGGGGAATAATTACTGCCTTGGGTTCCTGTTTTTTGGGTATTATTACGTGATTCATTGAAAAGCCGGGTCTGTCTGTCCTTTCTTCTTCCTTTCTTTCTCCTTTTAACATCTCTTTGTTTAGAAGAAAGAAATCAATTTTTGAATTGATTTCAAATTGCATTTGAATTTAGAAAATTAAAACAGATGGACAGCAAAATACCATTATTTTTAGAGCTCATAAGACAAAGCTTGGCTGACTTGGGGTTTTGACTATTGGTTCTTATAACAAATGGCTCCTTTAAGATGGCACCAAAGTCAATAGTAATGGTTATTATGATTAAGTACAGCTCCCTTGGCATCCGTTTGCTGCTTTCTGCCTTCCCTCCCCTCTCTCCAATGCACACACGTGGCTTCTGTAAAGTCAAACGTCCCTCAGATGAATACAGGCCAAGGAGAGAAAGTTTGTAGCTGGCGCTTCTACCTCCCTTTCTATGTCTTCCTTCTGCCTAACAACTCCATGTAGTGGCTCCACCAGGACTCCCTACCCTGGGCCTGCACTCACTCTCTAAATGTCTTCTGAGCTTAAAGCGTTTCAAGACATTTTAAGATTCTCCTCCTATCTCTCCTCTTCCTGAGATCACCTATCCTGGGCCCACCCTTTTAAGGATCCTGCTCTCTGCCAGGTAACAGTGAGGTCAAATGCCTGCAATAAAGGTTCATAACAGTTTTCAATGTATTTTTGTCTTTGAGATAGCATTCAACCAAGGGTGTGAGTGGTTTGATGTTCAGGTGCCTGTGGTGGGTGTCCTAGAGAAAGCAGAGATACTGTTTTAGGTGCCTCACATAATTCATATTTGTACAGGGCTCTACATTTTACCAATTATTTTCATATTCATTTTATTTTTTTCTTCCAAACAGTGTTGTGAGGTAGGTGATCTTATTTCATATAAAAAATGAAGAAACTGAGGCTCAGATATTAGGCAGTTTGTCTGACGTTATGCAGCTAGTAAATGGCTAAGCTAAAGCTGGAACCCAGATCACTTTGATGTGAAATGCCCTGTGTTTCTGGCTTTGCCACACTGTCTCATAATCATTTATCTCAATTTTTTGAACTAATTTTGCATGGCCCTGTGGGGATTCAGTGAGTGAAACTGACATAGCCATATCTTCACTGGAGCTTATTTTATTCAAGTATTGATACATAAGTATATGGAAACATAGACAAAATATGGGTGAATATATTTTTAAAGTTACAGATCGTGAGAAGTGCTATGAAAGAAAGCAGAGATAAGGCATATTGCTGGAGGAGCTTACCTAGATAGGCCTCTTGGAGTCAGGTGACATTTAGGCTGAGGCCTGAGGACCAAGAAGAAGCTAGTAAGGAGGGGTGGAATCCAGGCAGAGGTTGTGTAAAAAGGCCTCGAGGCATATTCATAGTATACAAATAGTTGCCTGCTGAACCCCTCCATGTCCTCAGGAACCACATTCTGTACATGCAAATGCTTTTAGAGCTTGATAAAGTCTCAAGGAATTGTTAACACTATCATGCCAACCATATACATCAGTTCCCTTACACACTGGGCTCCTTTTCTTGCTTACTTTAAGAAGGACCTTAGAAACTAGGCTGATTTTTTTTTTTTTTTCCTCACCAGAACTTCACAAGGTTTGCTGTTGAATTTGGGCATTTCTCCCAAGCTGCACCTTTAGCCTCACCTGTCATTTTTACAAATACTGTGTCCCAAGTGTGAGATTGTGGATGGCTCAGGCAAACCCATCCCCACTGCTGGAGACACAGCTAGCTCATAAAGCCTGCACTGAAAGGGGGCCACAGGATGTGACCAGCTGGAATTTTGTGTATGAAAAACAGCATAGTGAAGAACAGATTGTGGGTTTGGGGTTTGTAAGAAGAGATGACTTGGGCATCTTTTGCCAATGGGGTTCTATTCCACTAAGATGAATTGGGCACCTTACACCTCGGAGGTGCTCAGTATCTTGACAGTGCAAGAATATTAGGTTAACCTGTCTACCTGACTCATTCACTGGTAGCCTTCCTTTCCAGACATTTTTTTTTCTTTTTCTTTTTTTTTTTTTTTTTTTTTTGCGGTACACGGTCCTCTGACTGCTGTGGCCTCTCCCGTTGCGGAGCACAGGCTCCGGACGCCTAGGCTCAGCGGCCACGGCTCACGGGCCCGGCCGCTCCGCGGCACGTGGGATCCTCCCGGACCGGGGCACGAACCCATGTGTCCCCTGCATCGGCAGGTGGACTCTCAACCACTGTGCCACCAGGGAAGCCCCAGACATTTCTAAACCACTTCTTTTTTAAAAAAACTTTATTTTTTGGCTGTGCCGCTTGGCTTGTGGGATCGTGGTTCCCTGACCAGGAATCGAACCCACACTCCCTGCGCTGGAAGCGTGGAGTCTTAACCACTGGACTGCCAGGGAAGTCTCTAAACCATTCATTCAATTAAGCCTCAACTGTGTGCGCCTCCCTGTACCAGGCCTTGTGATAAATGCAGAAGTATGATCACAGTCCCTGCCTTCGAGGAGGCTGCAGTCTACGTGAGGAGACAAAACAAACATATGTAACGGAGAAAAGTCAGATATTCCTTCAAATGCTAGGTGTTGGCATAAACAAGTGCACTAAGAGTTCAGGAAAGAAGAGGGCACTTCCTGGAAGCTGTCCAGTTGGAGAAGAGGTTTGAAGGGTGGTAGGAGTTGGCTTTGTAGAGAGCAAATACCAAATGACATCCCAGGAGGGCCTGGGCTGAGCAGAGGGGTGGAGTTGGAATGAACATAATTCAGGCTTGAGGGGAAGGGGCTGTGGGGAAGGGGATGGTCACAAGTGGAGAAACTCGGAGCACAACTAAGGACACTGCCCAGCAGTCTTCGAGCCCGCCACAAACACCATGGAGATGCATAAGGAAAAGGAGACATGGTCCACGCTCTCACAAACCATCTGGTTAGCATAGTTGCAAAGACACAGTGCACAAATAGAAATAGCGTCAGATGGCAGGAGTGGCAGACATATTCCATGTAGCTCCATAGGAAATCCAGGCAGGCAGATGGGCATTGCGTAAGAGGATGGCCTTTTAACCATTAGAGCTGTTCAGCAGCAGAAGGGCTGCCGCCTCATGGCGGGCCGAGCCTCCTCCCGGTAGAGGTGTTCAAAGGTGGGCTGCTCCTCTGCCTGGGATGTTGCAATCCAGAGAGTCTAGTCTGTGTGTTCGCAAGCCTCCTCCTCCCTCCTGGAGTCTGGGAGTTCGCGGCTTCATGCCTTTTAACTGACCTCGCACTTGGAGGACCATGTAAGCCACCTGTGGTGACAGCCAGGGCTCGAGCAGCAGTTTGGAAGGGCACACCAGACGAAGCCATCCCGGTGCCTGGCTGGGAAGAAAGGCTGCCGAAGGCGGCACTGACTGGAATGCTCCAGGGCTGCTGTGGGAAAGTGGTTTCAGCCTCCTTCCTTCATAGACAGGTGTCAGCCAAATGTGTGGTGCATCGTCTCACCCTGGGAGGTGCTTTTATGCCCAAAGCCCAGGAAGCACTAGAACTAAAACAGCCTGAGGGATTCAGCTGCCAGTTTGGCTCTGCAAACCTTCTCATCCAGCTAATGAGGAAGGCCTGATGGAAAGCGGCAGAGGGAAATTAAACAGAGGCAGCAGCTTTGATCATAGCAACCCCCCACCCACTCTGCTGAAAGCTAAGGCCTGGACCCCCCATACCCCTGAGGAAAAGGAGGCTCAGAGAACTGGATTGAGTCTTTGGAGCTGAATTCTGGGTGCCTCGCATGGTTAGGTTCCCCAAGGTTGGAACGATTGTGTTTTAATGATCTCTGGGGACTAGGGCTCCATGGAAAGCAAAAAGCACTTCCCAGCCCTTCACTAATCTGCAGTGAAATTCATGGCGCTGGGCTGACTGAGCTCCCTTAGAGGAAGATAAGCTATTACTCAAGCTTCATAGAGGTCTCCAGGGGCATGATAAAGAGGCTGAGAAGCCAGAAAGGTCTGCTTCTTGCTGATGCAGTTTTTAGCCAAGGTCTGGTTCTCCACCAGCTCTAAAGGAATTATCACAGTGACTCATATCCATGGCTGCTCCGATTTAAATTCCCATTGCCTACAGAAACCCCCCAAGGGGGACTCACTTGGGGGTGAAGTGGGGAGCTGGTCTCCAAAATCAGCCTGAAAGCAAGGGATCTGATATTTATCAAGACCCTGCTATACATCTAACTGAAAAGTTAGGTATATCCTGGCTCATCTTAGCAATAATTTATACTTTTCTGGCTCTGCCATTCATCACACACTTTGGTTTCCTTCATGCCCCACCTCTTGGGGAGAACGTGTTCAGTATGTGGGTGTCTGTCTGAAGTAGGATGGCCTAGTATTTGCCCTCAATAGTAAACTGCCCAGAACTTGACTTCCTACAACCAAGTGCCTTATTATGGCCCTTGGCTCTGGCTTGAACTATCGATGGAGACTGCTTTGGCCTCAGTTTCTCTGGCAGGGGATCTTATAGATTGCCAGGGAATCCAAGATCATTCTGGGATTGTTCTGGATCATTGAAGTCGGCCTCTGCTCCAACTGACTTGGGATAAGCCTTTTGTTTACTCCAATATAAAGGGACTGGACAGAGTAACTGCTCAGGGCCAGGTGTGGCCTTGCTAGCTCTCGCAGTAGGTTACTTCAGTTTCCTGTACCTGGGAGGTGCACAAGCGCACGGCTGTAATTTTGTTAAACTTTGTGTAGGATTTCAAACTCTGAGGTTCCAAAGGCTCTGATACATACACCCCCTTGGCATCTTCCTCATTCTGGGCTCTCCCTTTTCTCTCCTCTTTTCTCCTTGTTGAAATATGTTTCTAATCTTCCAGGCCTCTCAAACACATCGGTGTTTCCTGCTTCACTGGTCCCGGTGGAGTCGCTTATTCTGTATTTAATGTATTCCGCAGTTTAAATGGGCCTGTTAATTACTCCCTCATCACTCTGAATTTACTAATTTATTGATGAAATTTCTTTTTGTGTATGTGAGTTTTATTTTGTATGTGCAAAGAATTTATTTGGATCAATTTTATTAACACCGCCCCCCCCCCCCGCACCCCGCCTCCCGGGATACTTTCCCAAACTTTAATTAAGTCTCTGGGAAGTCTCTTGCTTCCTCCTTTTGTGAGGACTAATAGCATCTGAAGACTCTGGACTAAGGTGGGTCTAAGCACATTCTCGAGCAGGTGGATAGTTGAAAGGGTAATTAGAGTGGAGAACTAAGGCAGGGGCTCTTCAAAGTATGGTCTCCACACCAGGAACCTCAGAATCACCTGGGAACTTGTTAGAAAAGCAGATTCTCAGACACCATTTCAGAACTACTGAATTGGAAACTGCGGGTGGGACCCAGCAATCTGCGTTTTCACAAGTTCTTTAGGGGATTCTGACGCCTGCTAGAAATTGAGAACCACTGCTCTAGGGCAGGGTTTCTCAACCACGGCACTAGCATTTTGTGCCAAATGATTCTTTGTGGGGCTGTCTTCTGCGCTGTGTGCTGTTTTGCAGCCCACTGGCCTCTGCTCACTGGATGCCGGTGGCATCCTTCACTTGCGACAACCAAAAATGTCTCCAGACATTGCCAAATGTCACCGGGGAGATGAATCATTGCCAGTTGAGGGCCACTGAACTAAGGGTTCAAATTGCTCTCCTTTCCCTTTCTAGAACTGTCTCTTTATTTCACTTGGGGGTTTACACATCTCATAAAAGTAACTAAGTAAGTGCATATCTCATGCCTCGTTTTGTTTCGTATGTATGTATTTCCCATCCCCAACTATTTTGTATTGGGCTAGGCAGATAATAAGCTCAATGCCTGATTTGTTTTAACAGTTCATTTAACCACCTAGGATCAATGCCCCATCTCCTGGGGTCCTTAAATTTTCCAAAGGAGTGGTCTGATTTTTCCTGTCTCCACTCCCCCCCCCTCCCCAAGACTTGAGAACATTTCCAGGCTGTGAAAGGAGCGAGGATTTAGTGTCCTCACTAAGGAGAGGAGTGGTGGGAGGGGGTATGCAGCAGCTCAGAGCACCCAAATACCCAAGTGCCACTGTGAAGAGGACAAGGTGAGACTTATTATCTGTGCCCGGAGTAAATGGATTAGGCTGAATGAATTTGTCTCTGGGCACAAGTCTTCCTACTGCAAGCTGATTCCTCTGTATATGTCTTGGCCCTCTACCATACCAGCCTCATGGCAAGCCTGCCCTTCACTCCCATGGGCCGAACGACTCCATTTCCACTCCTGGTGGAGCACAGCTGTTAGTATAGAGAGGGCCAGAATGCAGACTGAAGGAGGCACCGGGTGTATGGTAATGCCACTGTCACCTCCAGCATCTGGAGGCCTCCCACCGCAAAAGTGGGCCATAACACTTCGCTTTTTTCCGAAGCGCAACCTGGGAGATGGAGTGTCCACTCCTGAGCAGTACCCGCAAGTCCACAGGGCATTTTCCTCCCATCCATGGTGCCAATCTGGCCGGGCCCTAAAACGTGACTGGGATAAAGCAGCAAGGTATTGCCAGTTTCTTCAGGTTTTCATATGCGGCTTCACGTAACTAGTGACGTGCAGATTGGCTCTGCTCCTTTCAAAATAGACAACATCGTCGTGCAAGAGTGAAAAAGAAAACCCACACAAACCACCACCACCAGCGAACTCACTTTACAGTCAGTCAGCTGAAACGCTGACCACCTAATCACGTATAGCATAGTGTGGATAACAGCAACAGAAGATTTACTCACCAAAGTTTATTCCCTTTAATATAAGTCTTAAAAACTTATTTGGTTCAAAAATTTGCAAAAGAAAAAACGGAGAGCAAGAAGGAAGAGAAGTAGAAAACATGCTGCTAAAATAGCCTTGGCTCCCAGGTGTAAATTAATCAGTGACTCTTTCATTTGTAGCACATCAGTTTTACCCCACCCCCCAAATTAATGTTAAACAAATATTTAAAGTGTGCCCAAAGCATCCCCAAGTCTCAAGCCTTCCCTTCCCAGGTCTGCAGGAAAGCATCTAAAAATGCACTGCATTCATTGGCTCAGGGAATGAAGCCTTTCAGCCCCCTTCTACCTTCTCACTGCCTGTGCCATGCCTTGCTCTGTGCGTGCCTGTGTTTTAAGACACCCTTGGGTTCTTTTCTTGGCTCTCCCTTCTCACCTTACTTTAGAATTGGTAGCTTGGTTCCCCCAGAAGCCGCCGGTGGGAATTGCCCCAGTCTCCCGCCATCAGAAATTCCGTTCGCGTGCGCCTGCAGCAGCAATGGAGCTCAGTCCCAAACTCAGGTGTGCATAAAATGTAGCTTTCTTAATTTAAGCTCTTGTGGGAAAAAAGAGTGCAGACTCCGAATTTTTAATTAAGTCTTTGTTGTTTGTAAGAAGTGTACTATAAGAAGGAGGTTAAGTACTCACTAGCCAGAGGCTGAAGCCCACCGTACCCCTGATCCTTACATCCAGATCACAGGCTGTCTTATGTATGAGTACGACCTAAGAGTCCTTCCCAAGAATTGTCTTTTGGTAGCAGGGGATGAAAGTTCTTGTGATCTTTGGATGGAGATGGCGAGACCTCGTGACATTCAGCAGTGTATAAGGAGACATGGGACTTCCGTGGCGGCCCAGGGGTTAAGACTCTGTGCTTCCAGTGCAGGGGGTGCGGGTTCCATCCCTGGTCGGGGGTCTAAGATCCCACATTCCGCGTGGCGTGGCCAAAAAAAAAAAAGTTAGCAAACTTCCAAAAGGCTATTTAAAACAGGGGCTGTTAACCTCCATTTGAAAGGGGCATCATTGTCTAATGAAACGTTTGAGATCATTCTGCTGACACTTTCTCTCTTCTAATCACTGACATGGGACGGTGCCTTTTAATGGAGGAGCTAATTTCTTCCTCATATTCTGTCCTCTGTGGATTGTGAGTCCACACATTTTTACCTGTACATGAACTTGGCTATGAATATGCTTCACCAAGTATAACACTTGTTCACCATCACCATAACAGACGTTCAGAGGAGATGCACAAGGTGGAGGTAGAGAAGGAAGCTCTTCTGGTGTGCGATGGCAAACTATGGTGGTAAGCTAGGTGAATGTGGTTAGGACTCCGGTTGGTATTAATTAGCTCAGATGTTTCCCATTTAATGTAATTACCCCTGAGGTTATCCGCCCATGCATTTCCGAGACTAAAAATGCCGTGGGCTTTGGAAGCCTAGAGGTTCCCATATAGGCCCTGAGATCTTCAGTTGTATCTGGGTTCTGCAGAGGAGTTAGGTTTGCTCACTTTTATGGGCTTCTGGCTTGAGTACTTGGCGCTCTGGTTCACAGATGGGGCAGGCTTACAGTTAGATGTGTTTCTGTTGGGTGGCCTGGAGTCCACATAGCTATGTGTGTGTGCTATGGACTGAGTGTTTGTGTCTTCCCCCAAATTCTTATGTTGAAACCGAACCACAAGGATATATTTTATATATATTTGGCTCTTTGGAAGGTAATGAAGTAACGAAGGTGGAGCCGCCATGAGTGGGGTTACTGTCTTCATAAAGGAGACTCCAGAGAGCTCCCTTGCCTCCTTCCATCATGTGAGAACAAGCAAGAAGATAGCCATTTATGAATCAGAAAGCAGGTCCTCATCAGACAGTGAATCTGTTGGAGCCTTGATCTTGAACTTCCCAGCCTCCAGAACTATAAGAAATGAATGTTTGTTGTTTATGCCACCTGGGGTATGGTATTCTGTTACAGCAGTCTGAACTAGGGAATTTCATAGTACCTGCCACCTCTGAGTTTGAGCTGGTTTCTTTTCTGATATTTCTTTGCCTAGACCTAGTTTTCTGGCTGGCATGGATAACTTGCTGTGGACTCCAGTGTTGGTCTGGCACCCTGCACACATTCTGAAAGGAAATGTAGACATTTGCCCTTGACTAGAAGACTGCAGTGTATATCCTTCGGCATTTGAGGGGAAGTGCTGGGCTGTTAGCTGGAGGACAATTATGTGTAGGCTGAGTCGTGACTTGCAGCTCACAGGTTCATCCTGACTTGAAAGGCCTTAGGTCACTTAAGGCCTGTTTCAAGGCAAAATGTACTTAGTCCTTAATGTCACAACTTGTTTTGCTTCTATGTTTTAAAAAAAATTATTTATTTCTGGCTGCGTTGGGTCTTCGTTGCTGCACACAGGTTTTCTCTAGTTGCGGCGAGCGGGGGCTACCCTTCGTTGCAGGGCATGGGCTTCAGTAGTTGTGGCACGTGGGCTTCAGTAGTTGTGGCTCACGGGCTCTAGAGCACAGGCTCAGTAGTTGTGGCACACGGGCTTAGTTGCTCCGCGGCACGTGGGATCTTCCGGGACCAGGGCTCGAACCTGTGTCCCCTGCATTGGCAGGCGAATTCTTAACCACTGCGCCACCAGGGAAGTCCCTGTTTTGCTTCTGTTTCGCTGGAGCTTTGAGAGTGGTAAAGAAAATGTGTTTGAAATGTGATTTTTTTTGTTGTTTTTTTTTTTACAGCTTTAACTACATGTTGAAAATTTTATCCCATAAAACAAGAACGTAGGTCTGAGTTCATGTTAAAGGGAATTCCACAGAGAAGAAATTCCTGGAGCACTTTTAAAAAACAGTGGTAATAGCATTCATTCTTAGTGCAGAGGAAAGCTTTGTGCCAGACATTAAAAAAAAAAAAAGTCACGCAGCTGAGATGTGGGAGTGTCCCGTTTCCTGGAAACAGTAAAATCAATTTGCAGGTAGGTGAAAGTTCTATATCACATTTCTAGCAGCTTCACCACATTATAAGCACAGAGACGGTAGCACATACACACTGAGAAAATGCTATATTGGAAAATCTCAGTGCAATTTCAGCATTTAAAATTTATTCCATTATTCCCGCCCACCCCCACTTCACCCATGTGTGCTTTAAATGGGGTGCTGGGCTAGGACAAGGGGGAAGGACACAGAGGCCATCGCATTCCAGTCAGGGTTTAGAGGAGGCAGGTTGCTGTCCAAGACGACTTTCTCTTAGGCCCATCATGTGGATGGGACAGGTAGGACCTGGGGATAGAGCAGAGCGGCATCTGTTGTGGGCTGACAGTCCGAGGGGGAAGCAGTATTAACAGCTGTGTCGCCTCAAGCATGTCCCTTTTTAGGATTTTAGCTGTCTGATCTACCAGACAAATCCGCCTGGGAACTAAAAATTTCTTAAAAATTACATTTATAAAAATGACAGACCTAAGGGTCTCAGATGTGTTAATACTGAAAAGAAGATTTCACCTTGAAATCATAACTCCAAATTAATTACCCATTTCAAATTAGATTTATAAGGCTCTCACTAACAGAGTAAATTCTTTCATGTATCACAAATATGCAAAATATCAAATATGCGCACAGCTCTCTTAACACAAAAGTAAAAACATGATGGGTTGCTTCACTTAAATGTCTCTACACCTAATTCTGAAATAGTCTGCAGTCTCCATCTGGTTGATAAAACCTTATGATATATTAATGTATTTTTCCTCAGTCTAAAAAACTTGTAAATTGATGAGATCCTGAGGGATGTTAATACTTTCCACGTTCATTGATATTCTTAGAACCGTATAAATCTTAAGAATACTTAAATTTATACCGATTGAGTTCTAGATAATTCACTCAGCTTTGTCTAATTGGGGACTGCGGTTTATGGGTCATTCTGATATTCTGCTGGAGTCAGAAAGTGCCCTCCAACGGATGTATTTGTCATTCTAATTTCTGTATTTTCCACTGATACAATAAATTAATCGATAATGCCTCATGAATGAGAAATGCATTCTATTCTGTTAACCTTTTATAATTACTTGTTATCTTTTCTCTTTGTGTCAATCATTATGGACATATGGCTTCTCATATATTAAACAGTCATTATTCTCCTTTTTAAAAATCACTTTAGTGAGGTATGATTGACATATAAAATTGTCACAACTTTGGCCAGTGGAGTCTCTTTAAATTTGTTCCACATGACCCACTAATTGTTGAAAACTTCGTTGCCTTCTGGCACAACAAGATTTTCTAGGCTCATCTTGTGCCGTTCTGCCCCAGACACAGAATCATTCATTTCTCCAAGGAGCCATGGTTCCTTTTAGTGTAAAAATAGTATCAGAGACCAGAATCTGAGCACTAGGGGGCACTGTGGGGATTTCATTGCTCTTGGGTCATTTCAGTGAACAGAGCCAGAAAAAGACTTGTGCTTTTTCTTATTTCATATTGATATTTCCAGCTCTCTTCCAATGGTATACAATTCCTTTATAAATTTTTGATTCCTGACACAATAAATAGAATTACTTCTTTGCTTAATCTGGGAAAACAAGAGTTCCAAAATAACAATACAGTATTAAAACAAACGATAAAGCTATTGAATAAAGTTCAAGATTTTCAGTACAGTTCTTTTTGTCCTTAGCTGCGTACCACTAAGTATGTGCAGTCAGATTTCTTTATTCTAAAATCACTCAGCTCCGCATTCTGTGTGGTTAAATAAGAATTTGTCTGATGGTTTTGTTCAATTATTTGTTTGCCTTCAATTTGAAGGCCTTGACTTTTAGCAGTTGATAGTTCTTTAAGTGAAAGTTTCTACTCTTCTTTTTTTCTGGTGGAGATAGGAATTAAAGGAAGGGGAGGGTGCACTTACCCGTCTATCTGAAGATGATGGAAAATTTCAGATGCAGTTTACAAGGTTCTGTTCCATATATGATGGTATAACATTCATGTATATGATTTCTGGCTGAATAAACCAATTCTGACTTCTATTTAATTTCCAGTAATGTTAGAACTTCATATTTTCAAATATGTTTTAACTCTACTGAATTCTGCCCTTTTAAAAAGTAATTTATGTTAACCCTCTTATTTATTTATTTATTTATTTTGGGCTGTGTTGGGTCTTCGTTGCGGTGTGCGGGCTTTCTCTAGTTGCGGTGAGCGGGGTGGGGTGGGGCTACTCTTCATTTTGGTGTGCGGGCTTCTCATTGCGGTGGCTTCTCATTGTGGAGCACAGGCTCTAGGTGTGTGGGCTTCAGTAGTTGTGGCACATGGGCTCAGTAGTTGTTGCTCGTGGGCTCTAGAGCGCAGGCTCAGTAGTTGTGGCGCACAGGCTTAGTTGCTCTGTGGCATGTGGGATCTTCCCGGACCAGGGCTTGAACCCCATGTCCCCTGCATTGGCAGGTGGATTCCCAATGACTGTACCCCCAGGGAAGTCCTTATCATAGGATGTTGAATGCAGTTCTCTGAGCTGTACAGTAGGATCTTGTTGTTTATCCATTCTGTATAAAAGCTTACATCTGCTAACTCCAACCTCCCGCTCCATCCTTCCTCAACCCCCTCCCCCTTGGCACCCACCGGTCTGTTCTCTTTGTCTGTGATTGTTTCATAGATAGGTTCATTTGTGTCATTTTAGATTCTACATGTAAATGATATCATATGGTATTTGTCTTTCTTTTTTGACTTACTTCACTTAATATGATAATCTCTAGTTGCATTCATGTTGCTGCAAATGGCATTATTTCATTCATTTTTTTTTTTACAGCTGAGTAATATTCCATTGCATATATGTACCACATCTTCTTTATCCATTCATCTGTCGATGATGGACATTTAGGTTGTTTCCATGTCTTGACTATTGTGAATAGTGCTGCTGTGAACATAGGGGTGCATGTATCTTTTTGAATTATAGTTTTGTCCATTTATATGCCCAGGAGTGGGATTGTTGGATCATATGGTAGTTGTTTTTAGCTTTCTGAGGAACCTCCATACTGTTTTCCACAGTGGCTGCACCAACTTACATTCCCACCCACAGTGTAGGAGGGTTCCCTTTTCTTCACACCCTCTCCAGCATTTATTATTTGTGGACTTTTTAATGATGGCCATTCTGCCTGGTGTGAGGTGGTACCTCATTGTAGTTTTGATTTGCATTTTTCTAATAATTAATGATGTTGAGAATCTTTTCATGTGCCTGTTGGTCGTCTGTATTTCTTCTTTGGAGAAATGTCTTTTAGATCTTCTGCCCATATTTGGATTGGTTTGTTTTTGTTGTTGTTGTTGTTGAGTTGTATGAGCTGTTTGTATATTTTGCAAATTAAGCCCTTGTCAGTTGCACTGTTTGCAAATATTTTCTCTCATTCTGTAGCTTGTCTTTTCGTTTTGTTTATGGTTTTGTTTGCTATGCAAAAGCTTGTACATTTGATTAGGTCCCATTTGTTTATTTTTGTTTTTATTTCTATTGCCTTGGGAGACTGACCTAAGAAAACATTGGTACTTTTGATGTCAGAGAATATTTTGCCTTTGTTTCCTTCTAGGAGTTTTATGGTGTCATGTCTTACGTTTAAGTCTTTAAGCCATTTTGAGTTTATTTTTGTGTATGGTGAGAGGGTGTGTTTTAACTTCAGTGATTTACATGCGGCTGTCCAGCTTTCCCAACACCACTTGCTGAAGAGATTGTTTTTTCTCCATTGTATATTCTTTCCTCCTTTGTCAAAGATTAATTGACCGTAGGTGTGTGGGTTTCTTTCTGGGTTCTTTATTCCATTGATCCATGTATCTATTTTTGTACCAGTACCACACTGTTTTGATTACTGTAGCTTTGTAGTATTGTCTGAAGTCTGGGAGGGTTATGTCTCCTGCTTTGTTCTTTTTCTTCAGGATTGCTTTGGCAGTTCTGGATCTTTTATGGTTCCATATGAATTTTAGGATTAATTGTTCTAGTTCTGTGGCCAATTACTATTACTTTACTGAGGTAACATTAATTTTCCTACTGAGAATCAAGATGATATCTAGTAGAATTCCATGTGACTAAAAAAAACAAACCAAAACCAATACCAGTAAATAGAAGTTCTGAAGGTTTTGCCCCAAACTCCTTTGATCCATGATTCACAATTCAGATTTTTTACTTTATATTACCAGTATCCTTATTTAATTGTATATATTCCTCTTGTAGAATTTTCATTTCTTAGAGGATTTTGGATAAGTATCTTAATGCTATATAAACTCAAACTTCTAAAAGCCAGTAAAAATGTTAGAAAATATAACTAGTATATAAAAATACTGGAAAACATCTTTAAATTTATACAGAAGCTTCAATTAGTTTTTTAATTAGTTTTTTTGTATGTAGATTTGAAACATTTCCAGATTTTCTGTGTCTGCTATAATTTAAAACCAGTGTAGAAGTATAACAATTTCCACTGAGATCACAAGTCTTATATTTACACAAAGCTCTAGATATTTTCATTTCAGTGCAGAAATCCTAATCTTTGGATGGGATCAGTTATGCCATGCTCCCATTCCTGATTTTGCTTTCTGTACCAGCTGCACAAAATTGCATTGTTTCATATTAAAGTAAACAAAAAACCTCCTATTTTAATTATACCATGTGACTTTCAATCATCTTTTAGAATTAAAAGGTATTCGATACTAAATTTCCACATAAATTATACATGTAAAGAAAAAAACAACCAAGATTCAAAATGAGAGTATTTTATGCCAGGAAAGATTTAAGATGACTGACTCATAAGATTTTTGTCTACATTCTGTAGACCATCTGTGCCTTTTTTTTTGTGTGTGCTTCCTGTCAGGAAGTTGGGGCATTTATCTCTTCCTGAGGACCAGCCATAGGAAGTCCATCTAGTCTAGTCTAGACATAAAGTCCACCTCAAGTCTTTGAGGTCCTAATGGGGAATATTCACAACAAAATGACACTGGCAGGCTGGATTCCTACTTGAAATGGCAAAGCTTTCTGAACTGAAAAGGCCTCGGGTATTGTAAAGATTTCCAGGTAGCAGAGGGGAGGTGAGGAAGAATAAGGCCTTACTAGGTACATACTTCCTTTGTATCCACTCATCCATCCCCACCTTTCATAGTGGGTCTGTGTTGCCTTTTCTTCTGTGGGGTCTTGGCTATCTTCTTGGCCTGCAATCTGAAAGCTGGGGTCTCTGGACTCTATTTTGAAGACCTGCAGATCTCATCCTCTGGCATCTTGCTGCTGCCCTGCAGACAGGGTCAGGAGGTGAGGTGGAGAGCACCCCTCTCTCCTAGCTTTATTTTCCCCAGCAGTGGGGAAAGCTGTCTCCCTTCACAGTTGGGCTAAGACATTTTGTCTTGGCTAGAGAATCACCTTCTCCTAACCGTTTCAGCTTTGGGAACTTAACTAGCCAATCATTCTGTCTTTTAGCTCTGTTTTCTATTTTGCTACATGCTTCTTTTTTTTTTTTGGTACGCGGGCCTCTCACTGTTGTGGCCTCTCCCGTTGTGGAGCACAGGCTCCGGACGCGCAGGCTCAGCGGCCATGGCTCACGGGCCCAGCCGCTCCGCGGCATGTGGGATCTTCCCGGCCCGGGGCACGAACCCGTGTCCCCTGCATCGGCAGGCGGACTCTCAACCATTGCGCCACCAGGGAAGCCCCTACATGCCTCTTTTGAGACAAGAAGCACAGAGCAACTACTTGCTTGAATAAAGGGAAAGGAAGGAGAAAAATGCCAGGGGGAATCTATCTCATCTCCTAGATGAATAATAGTTAAAAAAAAAAAAAAATCATCACAGTCACACATCCAAGCCCAGGCCCTTAGGAAATGAAGGCCTACAGAAGGGATCACATCTTCTGAGGACAGTGCAAAACTACGGTGCTTATGGGCCCCAAAGATTTTATAAGAACAGTGTTAGAAGGAGTCCTTTAGATGTAAATAAGTTTTAAAAAAGCAGGAAGCACATCAGTTGGCCATTTTAGGGAGAATTCAGGAAGATTCCTTGCTACTAGGTTTAGAAGTTGTGTTTAACATCTTATTATTCCAAAAGACTGTTTATCTCCTATTGGATTATTGTTATTTTTTTCTGAGGAAGTTGCTGGAAAAAGAGAACGAGGATTCTCCAGCTACTGGGGAATATTTGACAAAAAAGAAACCAAGTTTTCAAATCTTATCCCACCCACCCAGTGACCTTGGGGACAGGGAGAATAAGCTATTTCAACTTGTGAGGACCTCTCCCCTCCACCAGTATTGCCCCCAACATGCACTGGCAGATTATATGTGCCCAGAAAGAAGACAGAAAAGTAGCACTCCAGGAGTTGACAAAAGGTAGACAGAGAAAGTTTTCTTTCCACTGAAAACCTTTTCTTTAGGCTTTATGATCAGGGCTGGGGAGGCTGGTGGACTGTGGCCCCCCCGTGGGGGAGGGGAGTAGGCACGTGTATCCAAATCCCATGGCCTGGGAAGAGCTATGATATCCCAGAAAGGAATGTGCAGTGCAGAGTAATACAGGGGGAAGAGTGAGCCAAGGCTAGCCTGGGGAGAACGTGGACACCTATTTGACAATGGAGCTGAGCAGTACAGAGTATATTGTGCGTATGTCTCTTAAAAAAACAAATCCTGGGATGCACAGGTATGGCCACAGCCTAGGACAGCGATGATAAGCTGAAAACCAGTCTATGAAAATTAAAAGCCACCCTCAATGCAATGAGGCAGTGACTGCCACTTCCAAAAAATATTTGGGTAAGAAAAAGATTCAAGCACATCAATGCAAGTAAAGTTGCCAGCTGACTAGATCGTCTTGTACTTTTCTCAAAGACTCCAGGAGACTGATCCTATCAATAAGCCTATATTTTATGCTTTTTCCCAAAAGATGGGGAGAGACTATCTCAGGCTAGATACATTAAAAAAAAAAAAAAACAAACTGGTTAAAAACATGTTGGATGTCTGATAGTGACCTGTATGAAACTTTTACCTAGTCAAAAGAAGGAGTAAAAACAATACCACTGGCCTGGCATACAGAACAAAATTGGAGAAAGCTTGTCCAGAAGCTCTTGGGCCACCGTGTGGGGAGTGGCATTCACGCAGGCTTACTAGTCCAGAAGTCAAAGTCACAAGCATTCACTGTGTTTAGCAATTATGGAGTAGGCTTATGCTAATGAGACCAGATTTACAGATTAGCAATGCGTTTTAACGATTTAATTATAATGTTGAAGTGATATACAAGGGATGAAAATTTACATTGCAATGCTTTTAGTAATTGGAGCTGCTTTGTTTGCTTATTTTTAAAGGTGTACACACATGGGTTGGGGAAGAGGAAGGAAATTTATAGGAGTTCTAGGAATGCTCATGTAAGAGATCCCTGGCTTATAATAAAATAACTAGAGCAGAGAAACTGCAGCATTGTAAACTCAACAGAAGGGGTTTCCAAGAAATGTTTAGCTTCTGAAAGGATAGACTGAGTAAGGGGCCATCTATCTCCAAATGTCACCCCCTCGTGAGAGCCAGTCAGTGAAGGATTTTGTTGAAATTAGTGTTTAACCAGTGTGAAGGCGTAGTAAGCCACTAAGTGTCGAAGGTAACATGTGGGTAAATAGTTTTTAAGAAAGTCATTTATCTGAATTTCTTATTTAGCATTCGCTGTCATTTAGTTGAGAGCAGGCTCTCTAGGAGAGACCGGAAGATTGCTACGGGTTTAGCAGAGAGGAGAGGAGAGGGGAGGAGAGGAGAGGAGAGGGGAGGAGAGGAGAAAGACTCAGATGAGGCCCTGTTTCGGCTTTCCCTGGCCTTGGGAGTCACAGTATGAGGGCATCAAGGCCAGGGCACAGAGGACCAACAGCAAACTTTATCCACTTCCAAACATGGCTCTAGTAAAGCCTATTATTTACTTTACCAGGAAACCTGAAACTAGAGAGAGAAGTGCTTCGCATTTTTTAAACATCTTTATTGGAGTATAATTGCTTTACAATGGTGTGTTAGTTTCTGTTTTATAACAAAGTGCATCAGTTATACATAATACATATGTTCCCATATCTCTTTCCTCTTGCGTCTCCCTCCTTCCCACCCTCCCTATCCCACCCCTCTAGGTGGTCACAAAGCACTGTCCTGATCTCCCTGTGCTATGTGGCTCCTTCCCACTAGCTAGCTATTCTACGTTTGGTAGTGTATATATGTCCATGCCGCTCTCTTACTTTGTCACAGTTTACCCTTCCCCCTCCCCATATCCTCAAGTCCATGCTCTAGTAGGTCTGTGTCTTTATTCCCATCTTACCTCCTTCACATTTTTATAACACTTTCTAACTTTGTAATGAGCTCTGTTATCACTTTTGATCTTCACAGAACCCTGTGAAATTCTCAGGATCGAGTTTCCGTACATTTGGCAAAGAGCCACCTGCATTTTCATCCTCTTCCATTTTCGTGGTGGCTCATTCTTGAGCAGGGAAGAGGCTCAAGGAATTGGTTAGGTACTTAAATACAGTGCCAACTGGAAACAACATTTACTATTATATCTGGATAGCATTTTTTGGAAGTATAACTGACCTACTACATTGTTAGTTCCAGGTGTACAACATAGTGATTCAATATTTCTGTACACTGCAAAATGATCACCATGATAAATCTAGTTACCATCTGTCACCATACAAAGATAGTATAGCATTATTTACTATATTCCCCATGCTGTAGATTTCATCCCTGTGACACATTTATTTTGCAACTGGAAATTTGTACCTCTTAAGCTTCCTCACCTATTTCTTTTTTCACCTCTCCCTGCTGGCAACTACCTGTTTGTTCTCTGTATCTATGAGTCTGTTCTGTTTTGTTTGTCCGTTTGTTTTATTATTTAGATTCCACATATAAGGGAAATTGTATGGTATTTGTCTTTCTCTGTCTGACTTATTTCACTTATCATAATACCTTCTAGGTCCGTCCACCTTTTCACATATGGCAAGATTTCATTCTTTTTCATGGCTGAGTAGTCCATCACACGTGTGTGTGTGTGTATGTGTGTGTGTTACACATATTTATCCATTTGTCTGTTGATGGACACGTAGGTTGCTTCATATCTTGGCTATTGTAAATAATGCTTCAGTGAACATAGGGGTGCATATATAATTTTGAATTAGTGCTTTTGTTTTTTTTGGAAAAATACCCAGAAGTGGAATCGCAGAATCATGTGGTAGCTCTATTTTTAATTTTTTGAGGTAATCCATACAGTTTTCAGTAATCCATACCATTTTCCATAGTGGCTGCACCAACTTACATCCCCAACAACAAAGCCTTGAGGGTTCCCTTGTATCCACATCCTCCCCAACATTTGTTATTTCTTGTCTTTTTGATAGTAGCCATTCTGATAGGTGAGGTGATACATCATTGTGGGTTTTTGTTTGTTTGTTTTTTTGTTATTTTGCGGTACGCGGGCCTCTCACCGCTGTGGCCTCTCCCGTTGCGGAGCACAGGCTCCGGACGCGCAGGCTCAGCAACCATGGCTCATGGGCCCAGCCGCTCCGCGGCATGTGGGATCTTTCTGGACCGGGGCATGAACCCATATCCCGTGCATCGGCAGGCGGATTCTCAACCAGTGCACCACCAGGGAAGCCCTCATCATGGTTTTGATTTGTATTTCCCTGTTGGTTAGTGATGTTGAGCATCTTTTTATGTGTCTGTTGGCCATCTGTATGTTGTCTTTGGAAAAATGTCTATTCAGGTTCTCTGCCCATTTTTAATTGGGTTGTTTGTGTTTTTCATTTTGAGTTGTGTGAGTTCTTTGTATATCTTGGATATTACCCCTTAACACATATATTGTTTGCAAATACTTCCCATTCAGTAGGCTGCCTGCCTGATGTCCAAGTGCACACTGCCTATGTTTTTCTAGGAGTTTTATGGTTTCAGGTCTTAAGTCTTTAATTCATTTTGAGTGTAGTTTTGTATATAGTGTGAGAAAGTAGTCCACTTTAATTCTTTTGCATGTAGCTGTCCAGTTTCCCAGCACCATTTATTGAAAAGGCTGTCTTTTTCTTATTGTATATTCTTGCCTCCTTTGTCATTGGTTAATTACCATGTAAGCGTGGGTTCATTTCTGGGCTGTCTATTTTGTTCCATTGATCTATGTGTCTGCTTTGGGGCCAGTTCCATACTGTGTTGATTACTATAGCTTTGTAGTATAGTTTGAAATCAATATGTGTCATATCTTCAGCTTTGTTCTTCCTTCTCAAGTTTGTTTTGGCTATTGAGGGCCTTCTGTATTTCCATACAAATTTTAGGATTATTCTAGTTCTGTGAAAAATGGCATTGGTATTTTGTTAGGGATTGCACTGAATCTGTAGATTGTCTTGGGTAGTATTTTCATTCTAACAATACTAATTCTTCAATTTATTGAGTGTGGTATATCTTTGTATTTGTTTGTGTCATGTTCACTTTCTTTCATCAGTGTTATAGTTTTCCAAGTACTGGTGTTTTACCTCCTTGGTTAGATTTATTCCCAGGTATTTTGTTCTTTTGATGCAGTTATAAATGAGATTTTCTTAATTTCTCATTCTGGTATATTATCATATAGAAATGCAACAGATTTCTGTATATCAGTTTTGTGTCCTGCTACTTTGTGTCTCCCTAAAGGTTTATCGATTTTATGTTTTATTTTATTTTACCTTATTTATTTATTTTTTTATGGTACGAGGGCCTCTCACTGCCGTGGCCTCTCCCGCTGTGGAGCACAGGCTCAGCGGCCATGGCTCACAGGCCCAGCCGCTCCTCAGCATGTGGGTCCTCCCGGATCAGGGCACGAACCCGTGTCCCCTGCATTGGCAGGTGGACTCTCAACCACTGCGCCACCAGGGAAGCCCCGATTTTATGTTTTTAAAGAACCAGCTTTCTTTTATCTTTTCTTGCTCTCTATTTCATTTATTTCTACTCTGATCTTTATTCTTTCTTTCTACTGAATTTGGGTTTTGTTCTCTTTTTCTAATTCCTTTCAGTGTAAGGTTATGTTGTTTATTTGAGATTTTTCTTGTTTCCTGGGGTAGGCTTGTATCGCTCTAAACTTCTGTAGAACTGCCTTTGTTGCATCCCATAGATTTTTGGATCACTGTTTTTGTTTTCGTCTCTCTCCAGGTATTTTAAAATATCCTCTTTGCTTTCTTCAGTGACCCATTGGTTGTTTTGCAGCATGTTGTTTAGTCTCCACATGTTTGTCTTTGTTGCAGTTTTTTTCCTTATAGTTGATTTCTAGTCTCATAGTGTTGTGACCAGAAAAGATGCTTGATAAAGTTTTAGTCTTATTAAATTTATTGAGACTTGTTTTGTCACGTAGAATGTGATCTATTCTGGAGAATGTTCCATGTGCACTTGAAAAGAATGTGTGTTCTGTTTCTTGAATGGAATGTTGTCATTTATTTATATATATATCTATATACCTGTATATATATATATATAGATATATATAAACACATTAGATCAAATTGATATTTATACATATATAAATAAATGCCAATCTGATCCAAAGTGTCGTTTAAGGCCAGTGTTTCCTTATTGATTTTTCTGTCTGGATGATCTGTCCATTGATGTAAGTGGATGTTAAAGTCCCCTGCTATTATTGTGTTACTATCAATTTCTCCCTTTTTGTTTGTTAACATGTACTTTACATAGTTAGGTGCTTGTATTGAGTCCATATATATTTACAACTGTTATGTCTTCTTGTTGGATTGATCCTTTTATCATTATGTAATGTCCTTCTTTGTCTCTTGTTACAGTCTTTCTTTTACAGGTATTGCTACCCCAGATTTTTTTTTGTTTCCATTTGCATGGAATACCTTTTTCCATTCCCTCACTTTCATTCTGTGTGTGTCTTTGGCTCTGAAGTGACTCTCTTATAGGCAGCAGAATTATGGGTTTTGTTTTTTTAATCCATTTAGCCAGTCTGTCTTTTGACTGGAGCATTTAGTTCATTTACATTTAAAGTAATTATTGATGAGTTTGTACTCTTATTGCCATTTTGTTTATTGTTTTCTTGTTGTTTTTGTAGTTTCCTTTTGTTCCTCCCTTCTTTTGTTCTCTTCCTTTGTGGCTTGATGACTATCTTTAGTATTATATTTTGATTTTTTTCTCTTGTGTGTGTGTATGTGTATCTATTATAGATTTTTGGTTTGTGGCTTCCTTGGGCTTTATCAATAAAACTATATATAAATATATGTATATTATATATATATATATATATATATGATTAAGTTAATCTCTTCAGTTGAACGCATCTTTTTTGTTTGTTTGTTTGTTTGTTTTTTGTGGTATGCGGGCCTCACTGTTGTGGCCTCTCCCGTTGCAGAGCACAGGCTCCGGACGCGCAGGCTCAGTGGCCATGGCTCACAGGCCCAGCTGCTCCGTGGCACGTGGGATCCCCCCAGACCGGGGCACGAACCCGAGTCCCCCGCATCGGCAGGCGGACTCCCAACCACTGCGCCACCAGGGAAGCCCTCAGTTGAACGCATCTTAACAGCCTTGCATTTTTACTCCTCTCACCACACATTTTAATGTTTTTGACATCATATTACATCTTCCTGTGTATCCCTTAACTACTTACTGTGAATATAAATGATTTTACTACTTTTGTCTTTTAACCTTCTTACTAGCTTTGTTAGTTGACTTACTACCTTTACTGTATATTTGCCTTTACCAATGAGACTTTTTCCTTTCATAGTTTTTCTATTTCTAGTTGTGGCCTTTTCTGCTTCTAGAAGTCCCTTTAACATTACTTGTAAAGCTGGTTTAGTGATGCTGAATTTTTGCTTTTGCTTGTCTGTAAAACTTTTGATCTCTCTTTCAAATCGGAGTGATAACCTTGCTGGTTAAAGTATTCTTCATTGTAGGTTTTTTCCTTTCATCACTTCCTTTTGACCTGCAGAGTTTCTGTTGAAAAGTCAGCTGAGAGTCTTATGAGAGCTTCCTTATATGTAATTAGTTGCTTTTCCCTTGCTGCTTTTAAGATTTTTCTCTTTTTCTTTATGTTTGGCCTTTTTAATTACAGTGTGTCTTGGTGTGGATCTCTTTGGGTTCATCTTGTTTGGAATTTTGTGCTTCTTGGACCTGGATGTCTGTTTTCTTTCCCATTTGAGGGAAGTTTTCAGCTATTATTTCTTCAACTAAACTCTCTGCTCCCCTTTTTCTCTCTTCCTTCTAGGACCTCTATAATGCAAATGTTAGTATGCTGGATGTTCTTCCAGAATTTTCTTACATTATCCTCAATTTTTAAAATTATTTTTTTCTGTTCACCTTGGGTGACTTTTCACTACACTGTCTTCTAATTTGCTGAGCTGTTCCTCTGTATAATCTACTGTTGATTCCTTCTAGTGTATTTTTTATTTCAGTTATTGTATTCTTCAGCACTGTTGGTTCTTCTTTATATTTTCTAACTCCTAAACTTCTTTACTGTGTTCATTCTTTGCGTAAGTTCACTCAGCATCTTTATGATCATTACCTTGAACTCTTTATTGGGTAAATTGCTTATCTTCCCTTCTCTTAGTTCTTCTGGGGTTTTATCTTGTTCCTTCATTTGGAACTTATTCCTCTGTTGCCTAATTTTGTCTAATTCTCAGTGTCTATTTGTATGCATTAGATAGGTTGCTTATGTTGCATGATCTTGGAGAAGTGGCCTTATATAGGAGACCTTCTATGGGGCCCAGCAGCACAGTCCCCTCTGGTCACCAGAGCTATATGCTCTAGGGGTGCAGCCTCTGTTGGCTTCATGGGCCTCTCTGTTGTGAAGGGGCTGACTGCTGTGGGTGCACTGGTAGGTGGGGCTGGACCCTGGCCTGGTTGACTGCCAGGCCCTGCCTTGTGTTCAGGATGGTGGCCCACTGGTGGGTGGAGATGGGTCCTGGAATGCTGGCTGCAGAGCCTGGAGGGTCCTGGAACTGATGCCTGCCCACTGTTCGGTGGGGCTGGGTTCCTGCATGGTTGGCTGCTTGGCGTGGGTCATCCCTGGATTGGTGCCGCCTGGCTGGTGGGTGGGTGGGTAATCCCTTGGTGCTAATAGGTTAGACAGAGGACTCCAAAATGGTGCTTGCCAGCATCAGCATCCTCAAAGTAGAAGTAGCTCCTCAAAATGTCTGCTACCAGCATCTGTGTCCCCAGGGACATGTCTCAGTAGTCTTCTGCCTCTCCAGGAGGCTCTCCAAGATCAGCAGGTAGGTCTGACCAGGCTCCTTTTGAACTACTGCCTCTATCCTGGGTTTCAGAGCATGTGAGATTTTATATGTGACATTTTAGAGCAGAATCTTTATTTCCTGAAGCCTCCTGGCTCTCCCACACACAGTCACCACTGGTCTTCAAAGCCAGATGATCTGGGTGCTTGTTTTCACAGTGCTGGACCCCCCTGGGTTGGGGAGCCTGACGTGGCATGTGGACCCCTCACTGCTTAGGGAGAACCTCTGTAACTGATTATCCTCCCATTTGTGGGTCACCTCCTTGGTTGTTGGGTCTTGACTATACCATGTCTGCACTCCTCCTACCCGTCTCATCGTGGTTTCTTCTTTGTATCTTCAGTTGTGCAGAATTTTCTGTTGGTCTTCAGAGCATTCTCATTGATGGCTGTCTTGTATATAGTTGTAATTTTGGTGTACCTGTGGGAGGGGGAGAAGTTCCAGGTCTTCCTACTCCACCATCTTGGCCCTGGATTGCAGTTTAAAAACGGGTATGTTGAAATGAAATATGACTGCACATATTTAAATGATACTATTTGATAAGTTTCAAAATATGTATATACCTATGAAAACATCGCTACAGTCAAGATGATGAGCATATCTAATATTTATAAAAGTGTCCTCATGCCCCTTTGTAATTCATCACTCCCTATCTTTCTTCCCCTGAGTTTTTTTAAAAAAAGTAAATTTATTTATTTATTTTTGGCTGCATCGGGTCTTTGTTACTGCACGCCGGCTGTCTTTTGTTGTGGTGTACAGGCTTCTCGTTGCGGAGCACAGGCTCTAGGCATGAGGGCTTCAGTAGTTGTGGCACACGGGCTCAGTAGTTGTGGCTCATGGGTTCTAGAGGCTCAGTAGTTGTGGCACACGGGCTTAGTTGCTCCGCGGCATGTGGGATCTTCTGGGAGCAGGGCTTGAACCCGTGTCCCCTGCATTGGCAGACAGATTCTTAACCACTGTGCCACCAGGGAAGTCCCTCCTGATTTGTATTTTTTTTAAAATTTGGATTTTATATGCTTTGCCTCTTTTTTATTTTTCTGGGGGTGGGGGTGCACCATGTGTCTTGTGGGATCCTAGTTCCCCGAGCAGGGGTTGAACCCAGGCCCTGGTAGTGAAAGCACCAAGTCCTAACCACTGGACTGCCAGGGAATTCCCTAGTTTAAGATAGAAGCTGAGGTCATTGATTTGAGAACTTTCTTTTCTAACTTAGTCATTTTCATGCTATAAATTTCCCTCTGAGTGCTGCTTTGTTCGTAACCTCAAACTTGGATTGGTTGTGTTTTCATTTTCATTTGGTTCAAAATTTTTTCTAGGGCTTCCCTGGTGGCGCAGTGGTTGAGAGTCCGCCTGCCGATGCAGGGGACGCCACGGGTTCGTGCCCCAGTCCGGGAAGATCCCACATGCCGCAGAGTGGCTGGGCCCGTGAGCCATGGCTGCTGAGCCTGCGCATCCGGAGCCTGTGCTCTGCAACGGGAGAGGCCACAACAGTGAGAGGCCCGTGTAATACAAAAAAAAAAAAAAAAAAAAAAAAATTTTTTCCAATTTCCCTTTTGAATTCTTCTTTGACCCATGGATGTCAAATAGTCAAACAGCATGCTATTTACTTTCCAGATATTAGAGAATTTCCAGGTATTTTTCTGTCACTTATTTGTAACTTAATGCTATTGTGGACAAGGAATATAATTTTTATGACTTGAAGTCTTTGAAATTTATCAAGACTTGTTTTATGGCCCATAATAGAGTCTGTCTTGGCAAATGTTCTCTGTGCATATGAAGAGAATTTGTATTCCTCTGTTGAGTGGAGTGCTCTGTAAATAGCAATTTGGTGAAGTTGGTTGGCAGTGTTAAAATATTTTATATCTTGATTTTCTGCCTACTTGTTCGACCAGTTGTTGAGAGAGAGGTGTTGGAATCTTCAGCTACAATTGTGGATTTGTCTGTGTCTCTCTGCAGTTCTTTCAGTCTGTTTCACGTACAGATGTTCCTCAACTTATTATGTGGTTACATCCTGATAAACCCACTCAAAGTTGAAAATATCATTAAGTTGACAATGCATTTAATACACCTAACCTACTGAACATTATAGCTTAGTCTAACCTACCTTAAAAAATGCTTAAGACACTTACATTAGCCTACAAAACAATCTAACATGAACTCTTTTATAATAAAGTGTTGAATATCTCATGTAGTTTATTGAATACTGGAAGTAAGAAACAGAATGGTTGTATGGGTACAGAATGGTTGTAAGCTTATCAGTTGTTTACCCTTATGATTGTGTGGCTGACTGGGAGCTGTGGCTGGCTTCCGCTCCCCAGCATCACAAGAGAGTATCATACCACATATCACTAGTCTGAGAAAAGATCAAAATTCAGAATGTGAACTACTGTTTCTATTGAGTACGTATCACTTTTGCACCACTGGAAAGTCAGAAAATCATAAGTGGAGTCGTAAGTTGGAGGCCATTGGTATGTTAAAGCTCTGTTATTAGGTGCATAAATGTTTAGGATTGTTATGTAATCTTGATGAATTTATTCCCTTATCCTTATTAAATGACTTTCTTTATTCCTGGTAATAGTCTCATACCTAATCTTTTGGACATTAATATAGACACAGCTTTTTTTGATTAATGTTAACATGATATATATTTCCATCCTTTTACTTTTAACCTATTTATATATTTAGATGTGAAATGTGTTTCTGATAGGCAGCATATAGTTGGGTCTTGCTTTTGTGTTCAATCTGGCAATCTCTTCCTTTTAATTCAGGTATTTAGACTATTTGCACATAATGTGAATATTGATATGGTTAGGTTCAAATCTATCATCTTGCTGTTCTTCTATTTGTCCCATCTGTTCTCTGTTCCCATTTCCTCTTTTTGTGCCTTATTTTGGATTAATTGAATATTTTTATAATTCTGTTCATTTCCTTTGTTAGCTTATTTAGCTATAAGTCTTTGTTTTATTTTTGAGGTTGCTTTAGGGTTTACAGTAAATATCTTTAACCACAGTCTACCTTCAAGTTATACTATACCACTTCATGTGTTGTATGAGGACTTTATAATAGCTTACTTCCATTTCTCCCATCCCAACATCTGTGCTTTCATTGTCATACATTTTACTTTCACATATGGTGTAAACCTCATACTACCTTATTATTTTTATTTTAATAGTCCATTATATTTTAAAGACATTTTTAAGCCTAACATAAAGATTTTTTTTAAATTAAAAAAATTCCATATATCTACCCATATAGTTACCATTTCCAGTGTCCTTTATTCCTTTGTATAGATCCAGATTTCCATCTGGCATTATTTTCCATTTTCCTGACGCTAACTGGTAGTAAGGTTCTGTCAGTCCCCAAAGAAGGCTTCTGGGGATGAGGAATAAATAATGGTTGTTGCACATATAAAAATCTAGGTTTGGTTTCAGGGTTAGTGACCTTTAGGGATGTGGTCATAACCTTCACTCAGGAGGAGTAGAAAAGTCTGAACTCTGTTCAGAGGGGTCCAGGTGTGATTACCTTAATGAAACAAAGGAAAGAGCAATGAATAGTTATGAGAAAAGAAGTAAGAAGTTTTGGTCTGTAAGGCTATCTGACATGACCCATTTGGGAAGTGTTCATTGGATTCAAACATGGCAAAATAATTCTGAGCAGTGTAATGGACAGGTTTGTGTAAATTCAATGAGGTGACCAGTATGGATAACATTTTGGGTGCATGGTATGGTGTGGAAGAGGACAGGAGAAATCAAAAGCAGGGTCTCTGCTAATCTTCTGCAGGTTGTTGTAATAATCCATATTGGAGCCGATGAGGTTTTACTATGGTACTGGCAATGAAATTAATATAAGGAAGGTAGAATCAAAAGAACTTGGAGATTAATGTGATGTGACGGAAGGGAACAGAAGACTTTAGGATGTTTCTCAAACATTCAAGAAGTATATGAGTAGGCTTGGATTTCAAGGATCTCATTCCAATTTAGTAAGTCTTTTATAGCAATAATGGTCTTTGGAAAGCCATCAGCTTCCAGTGTGGTTACTTGAAGTCATCAGGTTGAAACCATATCTTTGGCCTTTCCATGGAGGCAGAGTTTTCCCCAGTTTCCATTCTATCCTTCTTCCAAAGTAATAGAATCATCAGCTTCTTGTTAGACTTATGGCCATTCACAAAAAGAACTACTTTATTGTTCTTGGATGTGGCCATTATAAGGCCAATGGGATGACAGTAGAACTGTATGGCAATTTGGGGGAACCTTTTTTTTTTTTTTAAACCTAAATTTTTATTTAATTAAAAATTTTTTTCATTCAATGCTTTTCCTTTTTTAAACTTTTTATTAGTATAGTTGATTTACAGTGTTGTGTTAGTTTCAGGTGTACAGCAAAGTGAATCAGTTATACATATATCCACGCTTGTATTTTCTTTAATGGATCTTTTTAAAAAACTATTTATTCACTTATTTATTTGGTTGTGCCGGGTCTTAGTTGCAGCAAGCGGGCTCCTTAGTTGCGTCATGTGAACTCTTAGCTGCGGCATGCATGAGGGATCTAGTTCCCTGGCTGGGGATTGAACCCGGGCCCCCTGCATTGGGAGCACGGAGTTTTGACCACTATGCCACCAGGGAAGTGCCTCCACTCTTTTTTAGATTCTCTTCCTGTATAGGTCGTTAACAGAGTATTGAATAGAGTTCCCTGTGCTATGCAGTAGGTCCTTATTAGTTATTTATTTTATATATAGTAGTGTGTGTATGTCAGTCCCAGTCTCCTAATTTATCCCTCCCTGCCCATTACCCCCTGGTAACCATAAGTTTATTTTCTACCTCTGTAACTCTATTTCTGTTTTATAGATAAGTTCCTTTGTACCCTTTTTTTAGATTTCGCATTCAAGCGATATCGTATGATATATTTCTCTGACTTCACTCTGTATGACAAGCTCTAGGTCCATCCATGTTGCTGCAAATGGCATTATTTTGTTCTTTTTTATGGCTGTGTAGTATTCCATTGTATATATGTACCACATCTTCTTTAGCCCAGGGAACCTTTCTTAAGAGAAAATCGGCACATTCCCTTTTCTCTTTCTTCTTCTTCCTGTCCTCGTTCAATTCCTGGCTGAATGTGAGGTCCCTGAGGACTTGATGGACCGCAGCCACAATGAGTTTTAGATTGTTACATGAAAATCTGGAGGTGGGCAGAGAAGTAAACTATCTTGTTTGAACCACAGATATTTGGGGTCTGAATTACAGCCAAACTTAGTTTTAGTTGATAGATCTAGGTTGCTGTATATGAAGAACACTCAGCACACCTTTCTATCTTGTCTGAATTAAAAAAAAAAAAATTGGCCTGTAACAAGAAAAGCTTTCTCAGTCATGTTCCCGTGTAAATACTCATCTCCACTTCATGAAAGCTGGGAAAACAGAGACTTCTGGAGAGACTTTTTCTTTGGTATGTGTTTTTAATCTATCGGTGATCCTCTAGAATGAACTCACAGAAGGTGTTAAATGATTTGTTGAAATAATATATAAACTTTGAGAGATAACAGGGGCTACAGGGGAGAACTCTGTGCTGCCTGGACAATTCCTATAACCCTACCATTTGATGTAATGGGATGAACATCACTGGAGAAGACTGATTGCCCTAGTACTTAGTGTATTCATTTTCTATTACAGCAAGTAGCCGGCAGAATAATTGCCCCAAAGATGTCCACATCCTGATACCCAGAACCTACGAACATGTTACCTTTCATGGTGAAAGGGACTTTGAAGATGTGATTAAATTAGGGATCTTGGCGAGGTAATTCTGGCTTATCTTAGTAGGCCCATGGGAATCACAAGGATCCTGATAAGAGGAAGGTGGGAGGGTCAGAGTCAGAGAAAGAGGTGTGATGAAAGAAGCAAAGGTCAGAGAGACAGATGGAGACTTGAAGGTGGAGAAAAAGGGACCAGGAGCCAAGGAATGCAAGTGGCCTCTGGAAGCTAGAAAAAGCAAGGACACTGCTTCTCCCCTAGAGCTTCCATGAGGAGTGCAGCCCTGCCAGCACCTTGATTTAGGATTTCTGACCTTCAGACTTGGCAGGATAATGTGTGCTGTTTTAAGTCACTGTTTGTGGTGATGCGTTACAGCAGCGATAGGAAACGGCTACACTGTGTAACAAATTACTACAGAGTTCGTGACTTAAAACAGCACCCATTTATTATCTCACAGTTTCTACAGGTCAGAAGTTTGGGCATGGCTTACGTAGGTCTTCTGCCCAGCATCTCACAAGGCTGCAATAAAGGCCAACTGTGTTCTCATCTGAAGTCCTGACTGGGGAGATACTCCGTTTCTAAGACCATTCCATTTGTCAGTAGACTTAATCTTGCAGCTGTGGAACTTGGGGTTTCCATTTTCTTGCTGGCTGTGGACCAGAGGAGCCTATCTGTAGTTTCTTGTCACGTGGCCCTCTCTCTAGGCCTCTTTACATGTGTGTGTGTATGTACAATCCCAGGAGTGATATCCCATCCCCACTGCTCTATAACTATAATGTAGCTTAATCCTAAGTGTGACAGCCTTTGCCGTATTGTATTACTTAGAAGCCAATCATGGGTCTCGCCCACACTTGGTGGGAGGGGATCATACAAGGTGTGAGCATGGGGTCCATGCTAAGGTCTGTTTGCCACATTTGATGTTAAAAAAAAATCATAATAATTCATCAGTCCTTTCAGCTGCTGTTTAGTGAGATTTCGAATTAGGCAGACATTTTGAGCTTGGCAAAAGTGGGAAAGCTAAAGTCCGTGAGAACATAGATATGTTCCTCAAAATACTTGTGCTAGAATGTTCATAGCAACTCTCTTTGACAGCTGAAAATTGGGAAACTACCCAAATTCCTCTCAGTAGTAGAATGGATCAAAAAGTTAGTATTGCTTTGGGTGCATATACAGTTAACAGAAATGAGAAGGAAGATTCTAAAACGGTATTCAAGCATTTGAATGAACCTCTATGACGTAATTGTGAGCAGAAGAAACTAGACCCAAGAGTGCATAGAGTAGGGTTCAATTTCTATCAAGTACCACAACAGATGAAATTAATCTGTGCTGGTAGAAGTCAGCATAGTCATGAACTGGAGTGATAGTGACTGAAGGGGGAGCTGGAAAGGTTTTGAGTTGCCAGCAATGTTTTTGTTTTTGATCTGTGTGTCAGTTACATGGATGTGTTTAGTTTGTGAAAATTCATCCTGCCGGACACTTAGGACTTGTACATTATCCTCTTTATGTATTATACAACAATTAAAAGCTTCTCTTAAATCCCCCCAGAAAAAGAAGGACAAAGAAAAAGCTTTTGACGGGTGGAATCCAGTGAGAGGTGTGAGAATGGCCTAAGGGCAGCAGGGGACTGTAGTAGAGGGAAGTGGCCAATCTGCTTAGGAAAAGGACACGGGATGACAGGGAGCCGCCTGGCGTGGGTGCTGGGCACGTGGTCAGGAGATAACCACTGTTCCCCAAGCCCTGCATTCAATCCCCAGTGGAAGTGGCCTTGAGGGTGCTGACGTTTACTGTTCTCTCCTGTTACCAAGGACAATTTTATTTTATTTATTTATTTATTTTTATTTATTCATTTTTTTGTTTGCGGTACGCGGGCCTCTCACTGTTGTGGCCTCTCCCGTTGCGGAGCACAGGCTCCGGACGCGCAGGCCTAGCGGCCATGGCTCACGGGTCCAGCCGCTCCGCGGCATGTGGGATCTTCCCGGACCGGGGCACGAACCCGCGTCCCCTGCATCGGCAGGCGGACTCTCAACCACTGCGCCACCAGGGAAGCCCCCAAGGACAATTTTAAAAGGAAACTGTCTATGGATGAGCAAAGTGGACACCCCACCCCTAGACGTCCCTGATAGACTAGTGGTACGGCTTCAAGGAGCCTTCTGTGCTGATGAGAAACTCATCTTCGCTGGGTTCCTGAGTGGCCTTTTTGTGAGCTCACCATAATCTGTCAGCCGACGTTAGGGGAGAGCAGCAGGGCCTAAAATGAGAACACAAGCTCACAAAGGCTTTCTGAGGCAATTAGGTGCCCCGATGGAGCGTTCTGGTCTGTGGCTTCAAGTCACAGGCTTCATCTTGGCGTTTGCGGACCTTTTATTCACTTTTAGCCCTCTACTTCCCATTGGAGTCCAGAGGAAGCAGCAAGAGGGTGGCACACAGCCAGAGTCCTCCACCAGCTAGCTCTTTATCTTCCTTCTACAGAAGCTCTGTGCAGAAAGAGCAACTCGGGCTGCCCCTTAAGCAGCTTCATTGTCAAAGGCTCAATAGAATTCTCCTTCTGAACAAAGGGAGATACATTTCTTTATCTCTCTAATTAATGCTTAGACTTAAAAAAAAATTGTGTTCAGTCTGCAGCCTAGAGGATGAACTACTTGTAAAAAGAGTATTCTTCTTTGGAAGAAAAAGAAAAAGAGTTGATGTCATCTCTGCTGTATGGATTTTCACATCAGTCAGGGAGCTTGATAAATAGAGATTCAGAAAAAAAAATTCCAGGGGGTGTATTCTGCCCCAGCCTAGACATTCAGACTCCAATTCCCATTATCTAGCAGTCCAGTGGGTGGAAATGGAGCAAATGCAGATCACTGGGAGCTGCACTAAATGTGTGTTGCACCAACCTCTGTTTAGTACGTGCAATGCTTTCTCTCTTCAGTTATGCACTTTTTAGGCTTGTGCAAAAAGACCAGCCATAAAAATATACTGTGCTGGTGGGGAGTAGAAACAAGTACAGAATGCATTAAAACTTTCTGTCTCCCAGATCAATTCTAAATTGACCCTGCTGGCTTCGGGAACTCTGAGCACGGATCTGCTAAAGCTTATCTCCCTGAATAGATCTCTTCTCTCGCCCTTTCATCCCTCCCACCACATTGTGCCCCTGCTCCTTCTGTTGCTTTTTGTCTTGTCTCTCTCTCCCCCCCCCCGCCTCTTTCGCGGTGAGTGGACTGTGACATCTCTCTTGCCACGTTGCAACATGTGATCATTTGAATATCTTGCAAGAGCCACAAAAGAAGTGAAAATCAGGCTATGGTAAGACTAAATGATTGGGGTTTTATCTTGATGAAACGAATCTCAAAATAGTTGGGCAAAAAGACATGGGATCTTTCACCTTTGTAGCATGCATGGCCAGAGAATATTCTAGAAATTGAAGAGCTGTGGGCTTGTGTTCTGTACATATTGTAAAGCTTAACCTTCAGCTGTGAGCAATACTGTGAACACGAAGTGATAAGTACAGAAGGAAGAGAAGCCAGGTAGCAGAGCAGATGCCTTCTGTTCTGCTCCCTCGGAAAACAGGAGAGATGTTTCTCTAATTCAAGTGAGGCCTGTATTCCCCAGATGCTCTCCTTCTGACACCAAAGGGTCCTCTCCAGAGCCAGCAGATTCAGGTTTCGTCTAGGGGCATTATTATACCTTGTTGCCAGAAATTCCAGTCTTGCCTCCTTCCTTTAGATTGGAATCGTTCTTCCCCAGAGCACCTCGTCCCGTGTGGCCCTTGTGCCCCATTCTTGGTTAGAGGCTGGCAGAGTTACCTGTGCACAGTTGTGGCTTAGGCATTGCCATTGGTGTCCACCAGAAAAGGTCACCTGGTTGGGAAGTTTGGGGCGTGAGGCTTCATGATCTAACACAGCAACACTGACTATCCAAGGAAGAAAGAGGAAGGAAGTTGCTAGACGAGTGAGGGACTTGATCGGGGAGAAGCTGCAGCGCGTCAGGCATCAGCCGTAGACGCACCCCAGTGAGCCTGGACACGCGGGCTCCACCCCAGAGGAGCTATTCTATTTTTCCTAACTGTTCCAGATCCACTCGCTTTCTGTATTGACCCTGTGGGGTTTTGTTTGCTTGCTTCAAAAGACTCTCTCTTGCTTCAAGTTTCTGCTTTTGAATTTTACGGTGCCCACGACACAGATTCTGCCACCCAAGTCATCTCATTTGGGAATTCAAGGGTGTGAGGTTGCTTGAATCCCTCCATATAAAGACATTAACACCACGGTCCCGGTCCCAACTAACCAAAAGACTGTGTTACAAAAAAAAAAAAAAAAAAAAATGGTGAAAAGGAAATTTGAAGGGGTAGGTAAGGAGACAGCAGGGAAGCCAGTGTCTGGCTTCTCATGTGGGCAGATAGAACATTCCACCCCTCTCACCCTCCCCAGACTTTGCGTTTTCTCCATCTGGCTACAAGTCTTTTAATGATCACTAGAGCCCCTAACCACAGGCTTCATCCCTGTAACCTCACCCCCAGAACAACCTCCCTTCGATTCCTGTTCAGTATAGGACCTCATTCCTGAAAGTTCCATCCTCAGCCCCCCTCCATGACAAATACCCAGGGGAAGGGAGTACACCTCACTGGCCCCTAGATTGGCCCTGATGACTCCCACGAGGCCTCTTCCTGTCAGATGCGCTTAACAGCTGCTCCCATCCAGGCTTCACTCTACCCCACAGGCCCAACCTCCTGCGGGAATTCCCTTCTGGAAGTTTTTAAAAGCACCTTCTGTGCTCCGACAGACAAGCTTGTATTTCTCCCCCTCATCGTGGAGTCCTTACGAGGTGCACAGCCATCGGTTTTTCCCTCTTTCACATGTCTCTTCACCATCAGGGCCAGCTGTCCACAGAACTGTGAATTTTTGGCCGAGCCTGCACTATCCTCCAGCCCTGCACAAGCAATGTCACCATTATCACTGTGGTACAGGCAAGGACATGGACACCCACAAAGGTTAAGTCACATGTCCAGGATGAGGTGATGGAGTTAGGAGTCCCAGCTAAGGCCGCCTCTTACCAGTTATACAGAGTGGAACGTACGCCGTGAGGAGTCCTCACACGTTCAAGTTTTGTGTGTGTGTGTGTGTGTGTGTGTGTGTGTGTGTGTGTGTGTGTGTGTGTGTGTGTGTGTGTGGTACGCGGGCCTCTCACTGTTGGGGCCCCTCCCGCTGCGGAGCACAGGCTCCAGACGCGCAGGCTCAGCGGCCATGGCTCACGGGCCCAGCCGCTCCGCAGCACGTGGGATCTTCCCGGACCGGGGCACGAACCCGTGTCTCCCGCATCGGCGGGCGAACCCGCAACCACTGCGCCACCAGGGAAGCCCCGAGGAGGTGTTCTTTGCTCCTAAGTCATGTGGTGAGGTGAGTCCCTATTCTGTCATGTGTAAGACTAGGCTGGGAACCGTATTCAACATGTTTTGAAGCCTTGCCATTTGGAGAGGGAGCTCAGGAATGGGTATAGAAGCCCTGTACCGGTGCTTCCTCTCCCGCCTTGTAGCGCTCTGCCCTTAGTGGTGCTGCGAAATCCTAGGGCTGACTCCCTGACCTCCTGTATCTTTGATTTCCCTGTGTTTACTAGAGTAGCCACTGCATTTCCTTGTACTTCCTAGTTAGTTTTGTCTCTTTCTCATTTCCCCTCCAAACCAGAATCTTCTTAAAGCCTAGGGGCCACATCCCCTGCAGGTTAGCACAGGACCTTACTTAAAGTCAATGCCCCATACATCTTTTGTCGAATTGAAATGAAGTCAGAAGGTTGGATGCCGTTTGAAACTTCAGATTCTGGCACAGGCTGGAGGGAGCTCTGAATGTGTCATGAGGCAGGCTCTAGCTCCAAAAAAAAAAAAAAAAAAAAGATCCTTCTTTTCCTTCTTCATCCTTCCCCCTCTCTGGCTCCTTGCTTCTTCCCTCCCCATCCCAGACCATCTGATGTGAGGCACAGAGCAGGCTGGAAAAGATAAAGAAATCCAAAAGTGAAATCTTGGCACGGAAGCAGTGTGCTTTGAATCAGCTCTTTACATTAGTAGCAGGAACCAGTGAAGGGGCATTCTTCAGGCTGAAAGGAAAGTCCTGAGATTAATAGCTTCTAGATTGCTGATGGATTCCACTGTCTCTTCTTGGGCCTGGGGGGGGGGAGGGGCGGAGATTAAAACAGTGCCTGGATTCATCTGTGAGGCTAAAGGTGCAGAGGGTTGCCAAAGCCTCTGCCAACTGTGCGTTAGTTTCCAGTTGGGGGGCTAGCAGGTGGTACAGCTGCAGGTGGGTCTTGCTTTTGTTTGTGCTGAAAGCCCAGGAGGGAAGACCATATTGTGAGAATTGCAGCTGACGAGAAACAACCCTCAGCCAGTTCACAACATGATGACTGAGGCCCGATCATCCATGGTGCTTAGACATACTTTAATGAGAGTCTAAAATGCAGGGAGAGCGAGAGGCACAAGGTGGACCTGGCTGCTGACATCACAAAATAACAAAATTGGGCAAAATAAACATTGGTTCAGATTTTCAGTTGGCATTTGCTTTTGAGGCAAGGTAGCAAGTACGGCCTACAAGATGCCTGATGAGTCGCATAGAGATCAGGGCACCCGTTTTTATCTTCGGTCGGGCACCCCACTGGGGCCTCTTTGGTGGCCAGTAGAGAAGGCTTGCGCTAGTGTCCTTTCTTCCTTTCCCTAGAATACCCAGCATTCCTTTACTGAGAAATTAGAAAGCAGAAGCCCAAGTGTGATCTTTCCAAAGGCCACCACTACACATCCATCGTAATAA